>NC_045449.1:58153173-58169252 GCF_002776525.5 Piliocolobus tephrosceles | reverse complement strand
GAAGGAAGGAAGGAAGGAAGGAAGGAAGGAAGGAAGGAAGGAAGGAACTATATTCAGGCCAGGCATGGTAGTTTTTGCCTGTAATCCCAGCTCTTTGGGAAGCTGAGGTGGGAGGATCACTTGAGGCCAGGAGTTCGAGACCAGCCTGTGCAACAAAGTGAGACCCCCATCTCTTTAAAAAAAAAAAAAAAAAAGGTAAATATTTAGCAAAATGTAATCTATTGCTACAGATAAAATAATACCTTTTGGCATAAGGGGCTTCTGTCAGTGATTTGTATTATTTATACATAAGTACAACATTTAACTAAATTAAATGTTGATATAGGTTTATATGAAATAAGATTTTTCTCCAAATTTCCAAATACTCCAATTCTTATTATATCATCTCTGCATAGATTATTTCAATTTACAAATATATTTTAATAATTATGATAGTAATTAATTCAAATACATGATGGAAAACTGTGTGTTCAAGAATAGTATTTGTGACATTTGTAAGAATTCTTTGTAATAAAGGACAACTTAATAAAAAAAAAGACAAAAATGGTCTTTGTCCATGCCCACTGAGATGACAACCTGGAGATACTGTTGTTTCTTTAAACTATGTTTTCATCAATCCAGTTCTCGAACTAGACAGGCTTAATTAACTAGTGTCCTTCATGTTTATGAGTACTAGCTGGTCCCTTCCAGAATTTCTCATGAACTTGCTCACATTGAACAATTCTGAATTCCAAATAGTTCACAAACAGAAGTGCCTCTGCCATGGGATGGTAGACGTCCCACCAGTGTTAGAAAAAGACCACACAGGCCTGGCGTGGTGGCTCACGACTGTAATCCCAGCACTTTGGGAGGCTGAGGCGGGCAGATCACATGAGGTCAGGAGTTTGAGACCAGCCTGGCCAACATGGTGAAATCCCAACTCTACTAAAAATATAAAAATCAGCTGGGTGTGGTGGCGCGCTCCTATAATCCCAGCTACCCGGGAGGCTGAGGCAGAAGAATCACTGGAACCCAGGAGGAAGAGGCTGCAGTGAGCCAAGATCGCACCACTGCACTCCAGTCTGGGTAACAGAGCAAGACATCGTCTCAAAAAAAAAAAAAAGAAAAAGACTACACAATAGGTCAAATGGAGCCCACAGGGAGACCAACGAGAGGACCCAGGACTCAGAAACAATGCTGACTGTCACTACACTGAATAAATCAGACTTGACTTTGTTAGGGACACTGAATTTTTAAAAGGTTTTAGAAAACTAGAATTTCCCTTGTCACTCATCCTACTTCTTGTTTTTCAACTAGGTCACAATGATGATGTCGGAAACCATGCAATGAAACCAATAAATGATAATAAAGGTAATTATCTAATTACATGTTTTTATTAGAACCAACTTTTACATTAAAAAAAAAAAAAAGACTCACAGGAAAAGAAAACTAAAACTTGAAAGACTGTGGATAATTTCCCACCTCTCTTAGTGACCCTGTACCCAGCTGATGCGTCAAGGGAGGTGGCTAGTTGCTTTTACCAGAGATGCTATCTAGTGTCCTCAGTAGGAAAGTCACCTAAATCAAAGTAGGGAAGAACTGGGTTATATCCGAAAAACAACTTCCTGACTCATAATGGACTACTGGGTAAGGCAGTGGGACCTCTTTTCTCTTGGGTATTGAGGTGGTGATTTTTAAAGACAATTGTACTGCTCTCTTCTGCCTGAAGCACTGAGGGATTGGACTAAATCATTTTTCAAAATTCCTTTTGCTCTGGGCTGCTGCCATGGGAGCTAAGGCTCCTAAGGAAGAGAAAGGATTCCGTGAAGATCTCTTCCTTTCTTTCTTTTTTTTTTCTTGAGACAAGAGTCTTGTTCTGTCACCCAGGCTGGAGTGCAGTGGTGCAATCTCAACTCGCTGCAACCTCCACCTCCCGGGTTCAAGCGGTTCTCCTGCCTCAGCCTCCCAAGTAACCAGGACTACAGGCGCCCGCCACCATGCCCAGCTAATTTTTGTATTTTTAGTAGAGACAGGGTTTCACTGTTTTGGCCAGGCTGGTCTTGAACTCCTGACCTCATTATCCGCCCGCCTCAGCCTCCCAAAATGCTGGAATTACAGGTGTGAGCCACTGCGCCTGGCTCTTTTTTTTTTTTTTTTATACAGAGTCTTACTCTGTCGCACAAGCTGGAGTACAGTGGCACAATCTCGGCTCACTACAGCCTCTGCCTACTGGGTTCAAGCCATTCTCGTGCCTCAGCCTCCCAAGTAGCTGGGATTACAGGTGTGTGTCACCACGCCCAGTTAATTTTTGTATTTTTCGTGTTCATGGGTTTTCACCATGTTGGCCAGGCTGATGAACTCCTGACCTCAGGTGATCTGCCTGCCTCAGCCTCCTGAAGTACTGGCATGAGCCACCACACTCAGCCTGAAATGTATCTTTGACTGCAGAATCATTGTTTTAGTAGCTGATGAGAGTCCCTGTTCTTTAGGGCTTTAAAAACAAAACAGTAATGTTATTTTTGACTTGAAGACAAACTACTTTTCTAGCTTTCACCTTGTACCCTGAGCGATTTCATTCACTTGTATGCTTCATACTTCTAAGTATTTTAGGCTAGTGACCCCTGTTCCCCATTTCCTGAAATCCTCTTGGTCTCGGAGGCAGCTTTGTTTGTCTGTGGCTGTGGAGAAGGCTTCCAGCATCTTGAGTGAGACTGAATTGGGAGAACTGCTGGGGCTGATACTGGGCTGTTTTCTGTCTCTACTGACCTGTTCCAAGTTCCCCCCACTGTAGAAACAGGGACCTAGGCCAGGGGGTCCCTCCACATCTTGGTAACAGGAGTCAGGGAGGAAACCATGGGCCCCGAGGCCCTGTGTCTCTCTCCTGGACCAGTGCAGGGGTTTATACTCCCTTCTTCATCCCGAATGGAGGTAAGCCTGTGTCTGGCTGCCCCCTCAAAATACAGAATACTTTAATAAGCTGAATGAAAATCTGGCCAGGCACAGTGGCTCATGCCTGTAATCCCAGCACTTTGGGAGGCTGAGGTGGGCGGATCACTTGAGGTCAGGAGTTCAAAACCAGCCTGGCCAATATGGTGAAACCCTGTCTCTACTAAAAATACAAAAATTAACCCTGTCTCTACTGAAAATACAAAAATTAGCTGGGCGTGGTGGTATACACCTATAATCCCAGCTACTCAGGAGGCTGAGGCAGGAGAATCACTTGAACCCAGAAGGTGGAGGTTGTAGTTAGCTAAGATCGCACCATTGCATTCCAGCCTGGGCAACAGAGTGAGACTCTGTGTCAAAAAAAAAAAAAAAAAAAAAAAAACAAGAAAAGAAAGTCTCTACTTCTACGATCTGAGGTGCCCACAAGACATTCCACCTAAACAACAAGCTGCTGTGGTTTCTTTGAGCAGAGCCTCTGACCTCAGACGTGCAGTACACGGAAGTGCAAGTGTCCTCAGCTGAGCCTCACAAAGGTAAGTGCCACTCGAGTGAGTCCCCAGGCATTGCCTTTGGCTTGGGTGTAAACCCCAGGGGTGGGGGGCTGCTGTGTTCAGTGAGAAGAGTCTGTGTACCCTCAGTTGCTCCAAAGGAAGTGATTAGCAGACCTACCGGCCTGCTAAAACTGGAAGGAGCAAAGGCTCTGGCCCTGGGCCTGTCTCTGAACTATAAAATTTCAATAATTTAAAAGAAAAAAAAAAAAAGACCAGGCACAGTGGCTGACACCTGTAATCCTAGCACTTTGGGAGACCAAGGTGGGTGGATCACCTGAGGTCAGGAGTTCGAGACCAGCCTGACCAACATGGTGAAACCCTGTCTCTACTAAAAATACAAAAATTAGCTGGCTCTGGTGGTGTGCACCTGTAATCCTAGCTACTCAGGAGGCTGAGGCAGGAGAATCACTTGAACCCGGAAGGCAGAGGTTGCAGTGAGCTGAGATTGTACCACTGCATTCCAGCCAGGGTGACAGAGCAAGACTCTGTCTCAAAAAAAATATATATATATATGTGTGTGTGTGTGTGTGTGTGTGTGTATATATGTATGTTATATATATGTTTTCTTTGTGTATATACAATATATTTTTATCATATATTTTATGTATTTTTATTTTTATATATTTTATGTATAATATTTTAATATTTATATTATTTATTTTTTTTAATTATATATATATATATTTTTTTTCTTTGTTGAGACAGAGTCTCACTCTGTTGCCCAGGCTGGAGTGCAGTGATGTGATCTTAGCTCACTGCAACTTCTGTCTCCTGTGTTCAAGCGATTCTCCCACCTCAGCCTCCTGAGTAGCTGGGATTACAGGTGTGCACCACCACAGCCGGCAAATTTTTTTTTTTTTTTTTTGTATTTTTAGTGGAGATGGGATTTCACCATGTTGGCCAGCGTGAATTCGAACTTCTGACCTCAAATGATCCACCCAGCTCAGCCTCCCAAAGTGCTGGGATTACAGGCATGAGCCACCA
This sequence comes from Piliocolobus tephrosceles, assembly GCF_002776525.5. Taxonomy (NCBI): domain Eukaryota; kingdom Metazoa; phylum Chordata; class Mammalia; order Primates; family Cercopithecidae; genus Piliocolobus; species Piliocolobus tephrosceles. The sequence continues at coordinate 58,164,792 of NC_045449.1, read as the reverse complement.
CACCCAGCCCCAATAATTTTAAAACTTAATTAAAGAAAAATAGAGACAGGGTTTCGCCATGTTGCCCTGGCTGGTCTCAAATTCCTGGGTTCAAGCGATCTACCCACTTTTGTCTCCCAAAGTGCTGGGATTACAGGCAGAAGCCACCACACCTGGCCAATTTTTGATAATTATTAGTTATGATACTACTAATAATAGGTAAGATTTATTAAGCACTTACTAAGTGCCAGGGAATTAGGAAGTACTGAGCAATTTGTCCCTTCCAGAGGTAGACCCCTTGCCCACACCCAGTGTGTTCCTAAAGTTGCTTGTGCAGACTGAATGTGTGTAAATCAAATGCATGTTTCAAGGTATCGAGTGCTTTGCCATTTAGAGGGACACTTAGGTAAAGGCCTTTGAAAGCACAAGATCCCTGTCCGTGTGAGCAGTGGCACTGATTTTACACTTTGGGTTTTGTTTTTGTGTATGTGGTTCTCTCAAGGGCAGGCTGGCCTGGAAGTCCCTGTCTCTGATTCTGTGCTGGGGAAATGGATGCAGAGTGGGCTGCTTCATAGCAAATACTAGAACATCAATCTCGTTTGCTTTGGGCACCATAAAAAACATGGATCTCCCGGCCAGGCACGGTGGCTCACACCTGTAATCCTAGTACTTTGGGGGGCCAAGGCAGGCGGATCACTTGAGGCCAGGAGTTGGAGACCAGCCTGGCCAACACGGTGAAACCCCATCTCTACTAAAAATACAAAAATTAGCTGGGTGTCGTGGCGCGTGCCTGTAATCCAAGCTACTGGGGAGGCTGAGGCAGAAGAATCGCTTGAACCCGGGAGGCAGAAGTTGCAGTGAGCCAGGATCACGCCACTGCTTTCCAGCCTGGGCGGCAGAGCAAGACTCTGTCTAAAAAAAAATTAAAAATGCATCTCCTAACCCTCCTCCTCCTTTGCTAATCCAGATTGGGCAGTACACAGTCCCCGGGGGTCACTGCACACTCCTGCACGCTCAGAGGAAACAGTGGCTCCTGCACGCTCAAAGGAAGCAGTCTCAGAGTCTTCCTGCCCAGCTGGGAAGCTCCCTGGGATCATTGCCAGCTGTCTCCCTTCCTCTGAGGCTAACCCCAGGCTGCATCCACCTAGCCAGGCAGGCCTGGGGCAGTTTTCCAGACTGTGCAGGCTGAATGTGTGCAGTTTTCCAGGCTGCGCCAGCCAGACCACACGGCAATGGGGTCCTGAAATCACCCCTTGCTCCATGACCTGGGAGGAGTCTTGCATTTCTCCTTTTCTTCTCTTTTTGAGCCTGGGCTGAGTTTCAGCAGGTGTATGCACAGAACCTTCCTTACAGAGATGCCCTGCAGAGCCTCTGGGCTGTATGCTGCACCACTGGGGCACACTCCCATAGCCTACCAAGAGAATGGCCCCCGGGGATTGTGTACTGCCCAATCTGTACAACTCACTTCCGAGTCTAGGCTGGACCTGAGAGGGGTGGGGAACATGGCAGGCCTGAAGCTCTCTTCCTCTTTTTTTTTTTTAAGACAGTCTTGCTCTTGTCACCCAGGCTGAAGTGTAATGACACAATTTTGGCACACTGCTTCCTCTGCTTCCCGGGTTCAGGCTATTCTCCTGCCTCAGCCTCCTGAGTAGCTGGGATTACAGGCATGCGCCACATGCCTGGCTAATTTTTGTATTTTTAGTAGAGACAGGGTTTCACCATGTTGGCCAGGCTGGTCTCGAACTCCTGACCTCGGGTGATCCACCCGTCTTGGCCTCCCAAAGTGCTGGGATTACAGGCGTGAACCACCATGCCTGGCCTCTTCCTCTTTATTTCATTGTAAAGTGATTCACTTGTTGAGATAACAAATTGTGATTAAGGCTGGTGATGGACCAGCCACTATGAAGGCAGCACAGGCATATACAGATCCTCCCTTGTGGAGGGACAGCCTGAGAGGGAGCCAGGAACACACTGCAGCAAAGGCTGGGTGGCATCGGTAATCATAAGTGCCTGCAAGGGGAAGAACAGGGTGCGATGAGAAGGCATAAAAGGTGACACCTTTTCTGGCTTGGATGGCCCAAAGAGGCCTCTTCGAGGGGTGACATTTAAGCAGGGCCAGAAGGGTGCAAAGAAGGTAGCCTCACCAGGAGGGAGGGGTGTCCCTCCTGGAAATAGGAAGTCCCAGGAAATAGAAAGGACAGTGTGAGGCAGTTCAGAGCTTGGCTCATCCAAGATTTGAAAGGAGGCCCTTACGTCTGCAGAGTGAGCAGGACAGAAAGCAGGCGCAGGAAGCTGGGGAGAATGCAGGGCCTCTGAGGATTTCTTTGCATTCTATTCTAAGTGGATTTGAGAGCCTTTGGAAGGATTTAGACAAGGAAGTAACAGCTTTCAACTTTCTTCTTTAAAAAATGTTCTTGGCCGGGCACGGTGGCTCACACCTGTAGTCCCAACACTTTGGGAAGCCGAAGCAGGCGGATCACCTGAGGTCAGGAGTTTGAGACCAGCCTGGCCAACGTGGTGAAACCCTGTCTCTACTAAAAATACAAAAATTAGCTTGGCATGGTGGCATGTGCCTGTAATCCTGGCTACTTGGGAGTCTGAGGCAGGAGAATTGCTTGAACCCAGGAGGCACAGGTTGCAGTGAGCCGAGATTGTACCACCGCGCTCCAGCCTCAGAGATAGAGTGATACTCCATCTCAAAAAAAAAAAAGTCCTCGTGGTTGGCATGGAAAACAGATTGAAGGAGGGCAAGAACAGAAGCAGAGAGACTAGTATGTTATCACCAGGCAAGAGGGATGGGCGGGCACAGTGCTGGCAATGTATGGATTCTATTGTAGATATATCTTGGACTCAGATTGCAGCACCAGATGAAGAATTGAATGGCCAGGATGGGAGACCTAATTACTGCCTGCTGCTGCTGCTCTGTGTGTGTGTGTGTGTGTGTGTGTGTGTGTGTGTGTGTGTGTGTGTCAGGGTCTCGCGCTGTTGCCCAGACTGGAGTGCAGTGGTGCCATCTTGGCTCACTGCAACCTCCACCTCCCAGGTTCAAGCAATTCTCCTGCCTCAGCCTCCCGAGTAGCTAGGATTACAAGTGCCTGCCACCACATCTGGATATTTTTTTTAATAGAGACAGGGTTTCACCACGTTGGCCAGGCTGATCTCGAACTCCTAACTTTCACTGATCTGCCCACCTCAGCCTCCCAAAGTGCTGGGATTACAAGCATGAACCGCTGCACCTGGCCCTGGTTTTCTTTTTCTTGCTTAAAGATGGGGAAGGGTTGAAGGGACAAGAAGGAGGTATTGTAATGCCAGCACTTTGGGAGGCAGAGGCGAGAGGATGACTTGAGCCCAGGCATTCAAGACCAGCCTGGGCAACAAAGCAAGAACTCATTTCTACAAAAAATTTTAAAATAAGGAGGTATCGAGACCCCCCAGGATTGGGTGAAGCAGAGGTGGTCAGCATGTGTCCTCCTTGCCAAGCTGTGCAGCTGCAGGGGTGCCATCACTTAACTGGCCCCTCTTTCCCCATTTGCACAAACGCTGTGTGGGCTGCAGAGGTCCAGGTAGACCCGTAAGGAGGGTCACTTCGGGGCAATGAAGAGCTTTTTGGGAATTCAATATGAGTTTTCTAGACCCATCCTCCTCCTTGGCAGCTAAGGAGCAGTGTGGGAGGTCAGGCCTGAGCCTCAGGTGTTCCCTCTCTGCCTTCCTGTGGGTGGAGAGCCAGGTATTGCCAGGTAAGAAAAGGGGCTTTGTGGGTACAAGGCCAGTGGTGAGTACATTTGACCTGGTCTTAACCAAGCCAGTTCCCTGTTCTCAAGGCTTCTTCCTCCTATGGAGGAGGGGATGGGAACCACATCCAGCTCTGACCCTAGTGGCAGCCAACCAAGTAGTCACTTGGGGTGGAGGAGGGGCAGGAAGGAACTCAGTAAATCCTGGTATGCTGCATGTTTGCTCTGAGACTAATTGCTGGGAAAACCCCATGACGTTGAAGCCATCTCCTTCTCTGTTAACACAGAGAAAAACAGAAGCCAAAATAAAGCCCCATCCGGAAACATCTCTGACAGCAGAGACAAACAGCCTGCCAGCCTGGTTTACTCATTAGCAGGCAGCTGCTGCCGTGGAGTGGGTGGGGAGGGGAGGCAGTGATAAGCTACAACTCTGCCTGCCCACCCGTCACTAAGCTGGGCAGATTTGGGAGCAGCTGCAACTCTAGCAGCTCCCTCCACCAAGACGCAGAAACCTCCCCTGCTGCCCTGGCTGGTATGAGTGTTACAGCATCCCCAAGGCCACCAGAGAGGTCTCCAGCTGCCCCTTGTGGGCCTGGGGACCATGGGGTTCCCAAAATGTGCAAGGTGTCCAGGCCCCCAGGCCCAAACACCAAGACCTCTCCCCCCATTTATTCCCCACCTGCCCCAGCCCCCACTGTAGGCCTGGGTCGGAGGGTGAGCTGGCCGTGACTGCCCCCGCACCATGCACCTGGTACATGGCATTCGGCAGCATTTATTGCAGTGTCTGTGTTGTTTGTGCACCTGTCTGCCTTAAGCCTGGAGCTCCTGAAAGCTGGGATCAGGCCTGATCACCTTTCCTCTTCCACAGTGTGGGGTTCACACTAGGTGGCTAGGATTCTGCTGAGTGAGTGACTTGGCCAGGCCTGACATCAAGCAGAGGGTGTCTTGGGGATGTGGAGGATCCCCCAATAGGGATGGGGATCCCTACAGCTTCCCTTGAGGCCCCCGCATCTGGCGCCACAGAGAGTGAGGGGTGTGTGGGCATCTCTGCTGTCCCAGCAGTGGGGTACCCTGGTGGCTCAGTCACACTACTGAGTTCCAAATCCTGTTTGGTGCCCTGGGGAAGTCAGTGTAAGGCCCTAGTCTCCCCAAATGCCCCAAGTTCAACTGTAGGGATCTGACCCACCCCCAGGCTTTCACCTCACAAATGGTTCCTGACACAGGAACCACCACCATTATTGTCACTTCAAACTTGGACAGGTGCCCCTGGGCAGCTGAGCAAGCCCAGGAATGGGACATGTCCAAGACCCCAGCTGTCGCCCCAGAGGAGGTGCCAGGGAGATGGTCTTGGGAACAAGTCACGTCAGTGTGTTGTGGACAAATGTCACCAACATGCTATGAAGCTTAGGGGGCCCTGTAACTTCCCAGGACACAGAGGGACGGTGAGTGTGGGGGTGTTGGTACATGCGTGAAGCTCTACCAGAATTGCAGGGAAATGGGGCAGGGAGAAAGGGCAGTGCTGGCTGTGGAGGAGTATGTGTGGGGCCAGGAGGTGAGAGTGGGGTGTCCCTGGAGCATGGTGAGACGAGGGCATCTCAGTGCAGGTAGAGTCCAGGGTCACACCCCGGCTACCCACTCCGAGGAGGGAAATGCACTGACCGTGGCACAGGAAGTCCCTTACCCTATCTGGGGCTGCCTTTCCCCATCTGTAAAAGGAGAATAATGGCCCACACGACATCAGGCTCTTTTCTACAGAGAGGCTTCCTGGGCCTCTGTGCAGGTGACAGGAGCTGGGAAGTGGCCAGGTTCCATCCTGTTTCCTCAGGGTTGGTGGGTATGTATGTGTGTGCACACCCAGCTTGCATATTTGTACATAGTGTGTATGTACGTGCTGTATGTGTGTATACAATGTGTGCAGACACACCCTACACACTGTATGAGAGTGTACATAGCATGTATACACATTGTGTGCATGAGTGTGCATGTGTGTACACTGCGTATTTTTGTGTACACATCCTGTGCCCATACCCCAGTGTAAGGTAAACAGATGGCAGGAAGGGCGCCCTTGAGTCTCCTCAAGGTATACACCACACCCTGGGTCAGTCATCATGCTGCTGTATTGAGAGGGTCTAGCCCAGAGGATCTCAGCCTTGTCTGCATATTAGAGCCCCTGAGGAGCTGCTAAAAAAACCAGCACCAGGGACCCGCCCCCCAGACCAATCCAACCAGAAGCTGCAATGAGTTTCAGGAGCCAGCAGTGAAAACAGCCAGCCCAGCTGTCTAACCCTGTAAGAGTTCTCAGTCCTGGCTATTCCTGGGGTCACTGACAACCCCCAGGCTCTAACCCAGACCTTGGGATCTGGTTCTGGATCCCGGGGTCTGGGCTCTCAGGTGATGGGGAGGCCATAGCCCAACCCTGCATTGAGGGACCTGGCAGAGTGTCTGGACAAGGGTCACGGTGGCAGGGGAAGAGAAACGGGGCCACCAAGCTGGAGGCTGCAGGCCCTTGCTGGGGCCCCTCCATCCGTGGCCCCTCAGGTCCAGGATTCCTCTGGAGCATGTGGCCCTGCTCCACAATGACCTGCTGACCTCCTATTCCCAGACTAGAGGTGATGCTGGTTAACCAAGATCTTCTTCTTCTTCTTTTTTTTTTTGAGATGGTGTCTCACTCTGTTGCTCAGGCTGGAATGCAATGGCACAACCTTGGATCAGTGCAACCTCTGCATCCTGGGTTCAAGTGATTCTCGTCCCTTAGCTCGTGAATAGCTAGGATCACAGGCATGCATCACCATGCCTGGCTAATTTTTTGAATTTTTAATAGAGACTGGGTTTCGCCATGTTGGCCAGGATGGTCTCAAACTCCTGACCTCAGTGATCTGCCCGCCTCACCCTTCCAAAGTGCTGGGATTACAGGCGTGAGCCACCGCGCCCAACCAGGATTTTCTAATATCAGAAATGACAAGGTCTCCGGGTGCTTCTGGACCTGGTTCTGGTGGGGTGCAGTGGTGGGGTACGGCCTTGCCTGCAGAGCCTCAGACCTTTTCCTATGACTGCAGTGGACTGACCTGGTTCCCAGAGGCAGCTACTAACTTATGCCTGGTCCTTTTTCCAGATCTAGTAAAGAAGGGCACAGAGACAGTGTACAGTGAAGTCCGGAAAGCTGTCCCTGGTGAGTGAGGTTCCCCAGTGCCCCAACCTGGGGAATGCCCCTTAGAATCACTGATGGGGCCTTGGGAGTGGGCAGAGGAAAGAGGAAGCAAAGAAGGCCAAAAAAGGGGTGCCACCTCTTACACCAGTGCTCTGGGCTCCCTCTGTCCCACCCCCCTTAAAAAGTCACTTGGATTACATTTACTATTCGTTTAGTCAACGAGCACTTCTTGAGTGCCTACTAACCCCAGCCAGTGACCCTTACCTGCTCCCCACACAGGCCCTGGTGGCTGGGGTTCCCCAAGGTCTTGGACGTCAAGCGTTTTGCTTTGGAGACTCCCAGTAGCTTCAGCCTTTTTTCTTTTTTCTTTTTTTTTTTTTGTTTCTCTTTCTTTCTTTCTTTTTTTTTTTTTTTTTCTTTTGATATGGAGTCTTGCTCTGTCACTCAGGCCGGAGAGTGCAGTGGTGCAATCTTGACTCACTGCAACCTCCACTTCCTGGATTCAAGTGATTCACCTGCCTCAGCCTCCTGAGTAGCTGGGCTTACAGGCGCCCACCACCATGCTCAGCAATTTTTTTTTTTTTTTTTTTTTTTTTTTTGAGACAGAGTTTCACTCTTGATGCCCAGGCTGGAGTGCAACGGAGCGATCTTGGCTCATCACAGCCTCTGCCTCCCGGGTTCAAGCAATTCTCCTGCCTCAGCCTCCTGCGTAGCTGGGATTACAGGCATGCGCCACCACACCCAGCTAATTTTGTATTTTTAGTAGAGACGGGGTTTCTCCCAGTTGGTCAGGCTGGTCTCGAACTCCCAACCTCAGGTGATCCGCACGCCTCAGCCTCCCAAAGTGCCGGGATTACAAGTGTGAGCCCCATGCCCAGCAGCTTCAGCTTTTCAGACAATAGACTGACTTTGGGAGTGGGTGTGGGTTTGCAGGTCTGCTCTATTTCCTTTGGTTTGGCTGGCCCTACTTCACTTCCCGTGATGACCCACTGCTTCCTCATGGAAGGGCTTCCCCTGGAGCTGAGCACAGAGCTTAAGCAGACCCGGAATTGGGGGAGCTCAACAAATCCTTTTTTTCAGGGGGCGGGTGATAATAACTGTATTCAATTCTGGTGAAATGAAATACACAATGACAACTTTTAAACTCTGAAAGTAAGTCAGCAGTCTAAAAGACATAAACATTGTGGCGGAAATAGTGACTATGTGAGTATCTCGCTTTGTACAGCAGACCTCTATTTAAGTGATTCTTGGAAAGGGAATCATTAAAATGGTCCAGGACATTTCTGCAAAGGGTGGCTACTCCGGCTGGGAGCGGTGGTTCATTAAGCACTCAGTAAGTGCTTTATTTATTTATTCAAAATAAATAAATAAATGTAAAAGCATGGCTCCTCCGATTGCAGTCGGCGAACCAGCAGCACCAATATCAGGCCCAGCCCAGACCCACAAAACTAGTCTCTGGAATCTGAACTTAGCCAGCCTCAGATGTTTCTGATGCTGCCAATATTTGAGATCACTGTTTGTGTTTTGTTTTGTTTTTTGTTTGAAATGGAGTCTCACTCTGTCACTCAGGTTGGAGTACAGTGGTCCCATCTCAGCTGACTGCAACCTCCATGCAACACCCCCTGGCCCCTAAGGCTTGTGATTCTCCCAAGTAGCTGGGACCACAAAAACACACCACCATGCCCAGCTACGTTTTTGTATTTTTGGTAGAGATGAGGTTTCACCATGTTGCCCAGACTAGTCTTGAATTCCTGAGCTCAAGCAATCCACTCCCTTCGGTGTCCTAAAGTACTGGGATTACAAGTGTGAGCCACTGCGCCAGGCAAAAAGCATTGTTTTAAAAGAACCATCCAATTCTCTGAAGACCCTGCTTTTTATCTGAAACACTGATCACTCCTTACTTCACTTTTAAAAGTTGGTATATTTGTAAGGAGAACAGAAACTCAACCCCTTGCGGAATTTGACCCTGAATAATTATTGAATAACCAATTCTCTGGGGAATTTTTGGCTCCAGTACCTCATTTCACAATCTCCATATATTCAGAGCTAACAAAATGCAAATCTGACAATAAATAGGCGTTCTCTATTTGTCTAGTGTAAGGGAAAGTTATAAGTGAGGTAGGGTTCAAGGTTGCTCCCATTGTGCAATTGTACAAAAATGCCCCTTCTGCTTTCTTGGTGGTCCCTGAGATTGTTCACTTTCTTGGACAGAGCTTTCAGTTGCTTTGGTTATGCAAAAGCTCCTATTTGAGCACTTACTGTATGTGCTAAGTGGTCTAAGTACATCGTCTCTTTCAATGGAATTTGTCAATGGGATTCGCAACAAATCCCATTTTACAGTTGAGGATACTGAGGCATAGAGAGGTTAAGACGCTTGCCCAAGATCACACAGCAAGCAAGCCCCTGAGAATTGTTCCTCCCCGGAGTGGACTCCACGCTCTTGATCACTGAGGTGTACTGTCTTCGGTTTTGGGAAGTGGGATGGTAGAAGGTGAAAGCTGCAGGGATCCTCACTGCAGGAGGCCAGCTCCTTCCCACCTCTGCCTCGAGGCCTCCAGCGAGGTCTGTGATCATCTGAGGCTACTGGTTGGAGGCTCTTTTATAGGTGGAGGGAGACACCTTAGTGTACGTTCTAGAGTCTATGTAGGAAGGGAAAAACTTAACTTTTTTTCCTTTACTCTCCTAAGTGCTCCAACTGGGGCCCTGCGAATTGGACAAGCAGATTAACAAGAGAAAAACTGAGTTTGTTAACATACATAATGCAAATCACACAGGAGAAACATCAATGATGAGTAACTCAAAGGGGCAGTTAGCACTTGGGGTCTATAAAGCATCTTAGGCTGATAACAGTGGCTTACGCCTGTAATCCCAGCACTTTGGGAGGCCGAGGCAGGTGGATCACCTGAGGTCAGGAGTTGGAGACCAGCCTGACCAACATGGTGAAACCCCATCTCTACTAAAAACACAAAAAATTATACAGGCATGGTGGTACATGCCTGTACTGAGGCAGGAGAATTGCTTGAACCCGGGAGGCAGAGGTTGCAGTGAGCTGAGATCACACCATTACACTCCAGCCTGGGCAACAAGAATGAAACTCTGTCTCAAAAAATAAAAATAAAAATAAATATATAAAGCATCTTAACAAAGAGCAATAAATATGTAGAGAAATGACAAGACAAAGGAAAAATGGTTTTTGGCTTCCCAGGGTGGCAAACTGGGGAAGTGAATCAAGTGGCCACAGAGCTTCTATGGGGACATTTACGGCAGGCGTCTTTTCTTAGGAGTTTCTGCTTTTAGGGTTGGGCATGGTGGTTCATGCCTGTAATCTCAGCATTTTTGGGTCTTTTCTTAGGAGTTTCTGCTTTTAGGGCTGGGCATGGTGGCTCATGCCTGTAATCTCAGCACTTGGGAAGGCTGAGGTAAGAGAATCGCTTGAGCCCAGGAATTTGAGACCAACTTGAGCAACATAGTGAGTCCCCATCTCTACAAAAGAAGTAAAAAAATAATAATAATTAAAAATCAATAGAAAAAAAAATTAGCTGGGTGTAGTGATACGTGCCTGTAGTCCCAGCTGCACAGAAGACTGAGGCAGGAGGATAGCTTGAGCCTGGGAGGTGGTGTCTGCAGTGAACCGTGATTGCACCACTGCCCTCCAGCCTGAATGACAGAGTGAGACGGTGGGTTCCAAAAAACTTAACTTTTTCCCTTTACTCTCCTAGGTTTTCTGACTGGGGCCCTGTAAATTAGACAAGACAGATTAACAAGAGAAAAACAGAGGCCCTCTTTGTTTTTCTCTTGTTAATCTGTCTCAAAAAAAAAAAAAAAAAAAAAGGAAGAAGTAGTTTCCACTTTTAGTCAGATGAAGACGCCCTGGGAAGACTTCTTTCTACATCTGAACCAGCTCAAGATGATCCTTATGCCAAAGGCCCATATTTTGTGGTGGCATATTCTGATTTCCTTCATCTGCTTTAGGGCAGCTGACTATTCAAGTGGGTTCTCTCGTGGTCTCCAGGTTGGTGTCTGGGCTGTTGGAACCTGACCCCTCCCTCAGGCTGAAACCACAGGCATTGTAGAACCCATTCTTGTAGGATTTGAAGCGGTGTAGGGCACAGGCTTTGCTGGGAGACATCGCGGTCCCTGTTCCGAGGCAGCCCCCAACCAGCTGTGTGACTGTGACCAAGATGTCTTACCCCTCAGAGACTCAGTTTCTTCAACTGTTAAATGCAAATGGGGTTAAATGAGATAGAATCATGGGAGATGGTACTGGTTATCCCCACAGTTATGGTATTATTCCTGGCACAGAGTGAGCATTTAATCAATTTCAGTTTAAAAACACAGGAGGAACTTGAGCCCTACAGAATTCAGTGTCTTGCCCAGAGTACTACTAGAGCAGTCTCCTGACTCCCAGGCCAGGACCCTCCCACAGCACCACCTGGGCCACCTGGAGTCGGGGCTCTGTCCCTCTGCAACCTGGTCTCTAAACTGGCAGACCATTAGGGAACCTGCCAGGTCTCTAACCTGCCCAGGGGTAAAGGTAGAGAGAGCCCTGGGTCCTGCATGGGCTGTAGCCCTTGGGACCTGCAGCTGCCTGCAGCTGTGTCTCCAACCCACCTAGAAGCCTCTAGTCCTGGAAGCCAAGGGATTTCCTGTTTCTCAGTGCTTCCTTGAGGAGAGGAGCCCGTAGGACATGGCTGATTCTCTCTCTCTCTCCTTTTCTTTCTTTCTTTCTTTCTTTCTTTCTTTCTTTCTTTCTTTCTTTCT
>NC_045449.1:58089277-58153163 GCF_002776525.5 Piliocolobus tephrosceles | reverse complement strand
TCTTTCTTTCTTTCTTTCTTTCTTTCTTTCTTTCTTTCTTTCTTTCTCCTTTCTTTCCTTTTTCTTTCTTTCTCTCTTTCTCTCTATCTCTGTCTCATTCCTTACTTCTTTCTTTTCTTCTCTTTTCTTTCTTTTTTGTAAGACAGAGTCTCACTCTGTTACCCAGGCTGGAGTGCAGTAGCACAATCACGATGCACAGCAGCCTCTACCTCCTGGGCTCAAGCGATCCTCCCTCCTTAGCCTCTGGAGAAGCTGGGATTACAGGCACACACCACCACACCTGGCTAATTTGCCATGTTGCCCAGGCTGTTGTCCAATTCCTGGGCTCAAGCGATCCGCCCGCCTTGGCCTCCCGCCTTGGCCTCCCAAAGTGCTGGGATTTAGGCGTGCGCCACCTGAATGCTCGGTTTTTCTTTCTTTCTTTTCCTCTTACTGGTTTGCTAGAAAGCAGGCATCCATTTGAGGAATTTTTCTCCTAAATTCTCTGGGACTTCCTTAATATAAAGCATCTTCTAAGTAATCTCTTTTCCTCCACTCCCTACATGAAATCAGAGAGATTCTCTCCTCTCTGCCTGGGGGAAGGGAGATGATTCTTCAAGGAGCCAGATCCTTTAGCCAGCAGTAACCCACCCGCTTAGGCTTCTCCCACACTCATCCTCAACCTCTCTTTGTTCAAGTCCTCCCCAGAGCCCAGAGCTCATTAAGGATCATCATTTCTTTATTTATTTCTTTTTCTTTTGTTCTTTTCTTTTCTTTTCTTTTTTTGAGACGGGATCTTCACCCTGTTGCCCAGGATGGAGTGCAGTGGCGTAATCTTGGCTCACTGCAAACTCCAGCTCCCAGGTTCAAATGATTCTCCTGCCTCAGCCTCCTGAGTAGCTGGTACCACAGCTACTGCCACCACGACTAGCTATTTTTTTGTTGTTGTTGTATTTTTAGTAGAGACAGAGTTTCACGATATTGGCCAGGCTGATCTTGAACTCCAGACCTCAGGTGGTCCACCTGCCTCGAACTCCCAAAGTGCTGGGATGACAGGCATGAGCCAGCACGCCCAGCCAGATCATCATTTCTTATACATCATCATAACCATCCCCAGATTCTTCCTCATTGCTAAATTCTTCAGCAGCTCTTTCCTCTGGATATTATTCCACCTCTATAGACTGCAGATTTCTTTTGTTCTGTGTTGATTTTTTTCTCCCTATACTCTAATTCTCTTGTGGTTAGGAGAGTCCCTTCCTCCTCGGTCACAGTTACAGCTAATATGTATTGAGCACTCCCTGTGTGTGAGACACTTGGAGCCCTACCTTAATCCTCAAGATCATCATACGGCTGATGGGGGTTCTATTATTATTCTTGCTCTGCAGATGGGGAAACGGGCCCAGAGGTTAATTAACTTGTCCTTGTTCCACAGCCAGTGGTAGAGCAGGGATTGAACCCAGGAGGCCTGGCTGAAGTCATGCTCTTCAAAGCCTTCCTGTTCCCTCTCTTGTTTTTTTTTTTTTTTTTTAGACGGAGTCTCGCTCTGTTGCCCAGGCTGGAGTGCAGTGGCGCGATCTCGGCTCACTACAAGCTCCGCCTCCCGGATTTACACCATTCTCCTGCCTCAGCCTCCCGAGTAGCTGGGACTACAGGCACCTGCCATCTCACCCGGCTAGTTTTTTGTATTTTTAGTAGAGACGGGGTTTCACCGTGTAGACCAGGATGGTCTCGATCTCCTGACCTCGTGATCCACCCGTCTCGGCCTCCCAAAGTGCTGGGATTACAGGCTTGAGCCACCGCACCTGGCCTCTTTTTTTCTCTCAATTGGTTTGTTACCAATTGCTGTCAGTTGTTTGTTGCCAAACCAATTGACTGCATTCTTCTCTGTTTTCCATCTTTCTTAGTCTAGTTTTCATGTTATCTGCATAATTGGAGAACTCTGTCTACTTTTTTTTTTTTTTCTTCCAGACAGGATCTGGCTCTGTCACTCAGGCTGGAGTGCAGTGGCATGATCTTGGCTCACTGCAACCTCCATCCCCTGACCTCAAGCATCCTCCCATCTCAGCCTCCTAAGTAGCTCGCATCTACTTTAGACATTAAGAGTAATATTCTACTGTGGCCTGGGTGACCCTGGGCAAGTCGTAGAGCCTCTTGAGACCTTGATCACCTTCTCTGTAAGATGAGGGATGGGCTGGATGCAGGTCAGTGGTCCTCGGGCTTTATTAAAACATCGATTGTTTGGCAGCACCCCACTCCCTGTGAATTTCCCATTCACTAGGTCTGGAGCAGTGCCAAAAATGTGCATTTCTAACAAGTGCCGACATGCAGCTACTGCAGTCACACTAGGGCCCGGGCTTTGAAAACCACTCTTGATGCTGTGTGTTCCTTTCCGGTTGTGCCAGGCTAAGGCTCTGTTCTTGTTGGAAGGAGTAGGGTATTTCTCACCCTCCAGAAATCCTGGAGGGATCTTGCAGCATTGGTGGGCAAGTAAAACCCAGAAACACTGTGCTTATTGGAGGGAAGGTGGTATTGAGTGACCCCCCTAAAACAGGGGGGCCGGTGTGGGGTAGGTCTTGGACAGATCAGTGGGCCAGCTGGGTGCAGAGTGGAGTCTTTGCTGACCTTTCCTCCTCTTGTTCGCCATCATCTTCTAGCCTGCAGTACTTCAGGGTTGCCTATTTTGGGAAATGGCTTACAGGGCACAGTTCTGGCCCTTAAACCCCCTTTCACCCCCTGACTGATACAAAACAAACCCTCCCCTAGATAAGCAAAAGGGCATGGGGCAGGCCTGCCTCCAAGGAGCAGCCCCAGGGCCGAGGAGAGAGAGCTGGGTGCTGGCACGGGAGGCTGGAGTTTGATGGGAAAGCTTGCAGACGGCGGGGAGCTGCCTGGTCTTTCCGGTCTTGGCTTTTGGCTCTAAGCACAGCTTTTTTTTTTTTTTTTTTTTTTAATTGTTGTATCATGAGGCCCCTTCCACTCAGCTGCCTCCCCACTTTAGGGGATGGACACAGCACTGGCAGGGATCCTGTGTGTCTCAGTTTCCCTATTGACTTTCTATGGCCTAGAGATATACAGTAGAATTCTACGCTATGTTTTTTTCCCACCTTTTTTTTTGAGAGAGGGTCTCTCTCTGTCACCCAGGCTGGAGTGCAGTGGTGCAATCTTGGCTCACTGCAACCTCCGCCTCCCAAGGCAGGCCCCTCTGACTCAGCTGGGACTACAGGCGTGCACCACTGCACCCAGCAAATTTTGTTGTATTTTTAGTAGAGATGGGGTTTCATCACGTTGACCAGGCTGGTCTTAAACTCCTGAGCTCAAGCAATCCGCCTGCCTCAGCCTCCCAAAGTGCTGAGATTGCAGTGCCTGGCCCACTTTTTTTTTACTTTTTACAATTTTATTCTTAAAATTGTGGCAAAACACATATCACATAAAATTTACCATTCTAACTCTTAAGTGTCCAGTTCAGTGGCACTAAGTACTACACTTTTGGTTGTCGTTGCGTGGTGGACAGAGAAGAGAATGCTACTGCGTCTCACGGATAGAGGCCAGGGATACCGCTAACCATGCAACAATGCACGGGACAGCCCTCTCCTCACCGCAAAACACCACCCAGCCCAAAATTTCAACCGGGCCACCATGGAGAAACCCTGCCTAGAGGAATTTACCTCCTGCAACTCCTCCAACAGGAGAGCTGGTTTTTCTCTCCAGTGCCAGCTCTTGCCTGCCCTCTGTCTTGGGAGGTGACTTGGGGCACATCCCACTGATTACTGTGGCTCTGGATGGGTGCTGAACCTCGCTCTGGGCACCAGCCAGTCAGAGAGGCCCACCTCCCCATCACAGAATCTGTTCACTCAGCGGTCCATCTTCTACTTTTTTGTTGCTGTTTTCTGATTTTTTTCTTTCTTTCTTTCTTTCTTTTTTTTTTTTTTCGAGACTGTATCTTGCTGTGTCACCCAGGCTGGAATGCAGTGGCATGATCTTGGTTCACTGCAACATTCGCCTCCTGGGTTCAGGTGATTCTCATGCCTCAGCCTTCCAAGTAGCTGGGATTGCAGGCACGCACCACCACGCCCAGCTAATTTTTGTATTTTTAGTAGAGATGGAGTTTCACCATGTTGGCCGGCTGGCCTGGCCACAAGTGATCTGCCCGTCTCAGCCTCCCAAAGTGCTGGGATGACAGGCGTGAGCCACTGCACCTGGTCTACCTTCTACTTTCTATTTGCCTGGAATTCAGACTTCTAGGATGTTGCTTAAGGAGGCAGAAACCCTAGTCCTCACCACATCCCCTGCCACCCAGTATACCAAGAATGACTGGGCTGAGAGTAGCCGTGACAGGAAATGGCTGAGAAAGAACTGAAGAAAAGGAGGCCTCTGTGCCAAGTCTCCCATGGGAGGAAGAGAAGAGCACTTGAGGATCAGTCCCCACCCATCCTGTGAGGCCCAGAGCCAGTGAGGCCAGAGGGCACTGCCAACCTTACCCCTAGGGAGGCATTTCCTACTTTGGCGTGCAAGATGGTAAAAGAGCATCCCATGAAAAAAATGGATGCTACCTCCAATTCTGCTTTGGTGGTGACTGCTCTATTTCCAAAAAAACAAGAACTGCAAGTGTGTGTGGAGTGAGTGTTCCATCAGTATTTGAGATTGTAGCATTGTGTCTTCAGATTGCTTTAGAAAATGCTGACTTGAGGTTGTTTCTCTGTTGGGAAGGAAGTTCCAGAGCCCTTGGGAGACTAGGAGGTTCCAGCAATCACGGGGTCCTTTGGGTCCTTGCAGGTCAGATTTGTGTTGGGGGTGCTGTCCCCAACCTCACTCAATGCATGGAAGTTGACACAATGGCTCAACATTACCCTTGGGCTGATTCATCATTTGGCTGTTGACGCCAGCCTCTGGCCCAGCCAGGACAGAAAAAGGGCCTCTGAGGAACTTCTGGCTCTGTTCCCTCTATGGGGGAGGAGCAATGGACTTGTGATAAGACAGGGTGTTAGGGTGAGGTGGACTTGGGGAAACAGGATATTTCTAAATTAGAGAAACAGAAGGGTTGTGACCCCCGCTGTGACAGATGGGCCCTGAGCCTGCCCGAGGTCCAGGAGGAACTGTATGTGAGCTTGGGACTGGCTCTATACCGAGGCCCCTTGGTATGCTTTTCTCTATAAGACTGAGGACTTATGGCCCTCCCACCATTCCCTCCACCACCTTCGAGAACAGCAACCATCCCCATTGCCCACATCACTTCTTGGGGTCTCCCCCAGGCAGCAGGTGAGGTTCCCATGACTTCTCTGTCTTCAAGTCAGGGTCCACAGTCGGCTGTTTGGGGATCTGCCCCAACATATGGGCCGCTGACCATTGGGTGGGGTCCTGGGGCAAGCCATACCCGTCACTTGCCTCTCATAGTGAAGACCATCTCTAATGAATGCAGGCAGGGATCACCCACCACCCATGCAGAGCTTCCTGCTCTCACTGGCTTTTCTCACCCTTGCTGTCCTCTTGCTGACATCTGGTTGGGACCATTTGCACAACTGCAGACTGGCAAGGCCAGGCAAACACAGCAGGTCGCCTGCCAGGAAGGTGGTGTGAGACTGGGTGCGGTGGCTCACGCCTTGTAATCCCAGCACTTTGGGAGACTGAGGCAGGTGGATCACCTGAGGTCAGGAGTTTGAGACCAGCCTGGCCAACATGGCTAAACCCCATCTTTACTAAAAATACAAAAATTACCCGGGTGTGGTGGTGGGCACCTATAATTCTAGCTACTTGGGAGGCTGAGGCAGGAGAATCACTTGAACCCAGGAGATGGAGGTTGCAGTGAGCCACTGCACTCTAGCCTGGGCGAAAGAGCTAGACTCCGTCTCAAAAAAAAAAAAAAAAAAAAAAAAAGAAGGTGGTGTGGGCTCCTGGGCAGTTGAGAAGAGACTCCTGAGGGGAAGGGGAAAGAGTTGCCCAGACCTGCTAAGAGCGTTGGCAATACTTCTGCCTCCTGCTCTGTTGAGTCTGCTCCTGGAAGGGATTGACAAAATACTATGAAATCTAGAAATAGCTTTATTCCCAAAGAGGATACTGGTGGTGTTATTGAAAAGAGCAAAAACTTGGAAAGAACCTATATTTTTAAAGTAAGGAATTGGTGAAGTCAATAGTTGCACATCCATTTTTAACAATTATTTAGTAGCTAATTGGACAATTATGCTTAAGAAGTTATCAGAAAAAGTTTATAAAGCCATGTTACATGAAAAAGTTAAGTTATAAAGTGGCATATACTGTATAATTATAACTGCTCCCCTGCCTCCCTGCCCCCTAAAAAGTCAAATCATAGTGGAAAATGACTAGGAAAAAAAAAAAGCATCAACAGGGTTTGGAGAATGAGGCCAGAGATCATTTTTATCTGCTACTTTCCCATAGTTTTCATCTTTTTTTTCTTAAAAAAAAAATGTGCTACTAATTTTTTTTTTTTTTTTTTTTTTGAGATGGAGTCTTGCTCCATCGTGCACCATCTCAGCTCACTGTGCCCTCTGCCTCCCGGGTTCAAGGAATTCTCCTGTCTCAGCCTCCCAAGTTGCTGGGATTACAGGCACGCACCACCATGCCTGGCTAATTTTTTTGTATTTTCAGGAGAAATGGGGTTTCGCCTTGTTGGCCAGGCTGGTCTCGATCTCCTGGCATCAGGTGATCCGCCAACCTCAGCCTCCCAAAGTGCTGGCTATGTCACCATGTCCAGCCTCATTTAATATTTCAAACAGTTTTTTAAAAATGTAGTATCATGGCCAGGCATGGTGGCTCATGCCTGTAATCCCAGCATTTGGGAAGGCTGAGGCTGGCGGATCACCTGAGGCCAGGAGACCAGCCTGGCCAACACGACAAAACCCCATCTCTACTAAAAATACAAAATTAGCCAGGCGTGGTGGT
Source organism: Piliocolobus tephrosceles (assembly GCF_002776525.5). NCBI lineage: Eukaryota > Metazoa > Chordata > Mammalia > Primates > Cercopithecidae > Piliocolobus > Piliocolobus tephrosceles. The sequence continues at coordinate 58,146,290 of NC_045449.1, read as the reverse complement.
GGGCACCTGTAGTCCCAGTTACTCGGGAGGCTGAGGAAGGAGAATCCCTTGAACCTGGGAGGCAGAGGTTGTAGTGAGCTGAGATCGCACCACCGCACTCCAGCCTGGGCGACAAAGGGAGACTCTGTCTCAAAAAAAAATAAAGAAAATTTTAAATGAAGTGCCAGGGACTTTATATGCATGTCATGTGGAGCTAGAGGGTCCCGGGGAACCTGTCTTTGCACATAGGAGCCATAAACCTCTAAGGGCACCTGCGGGCTGATGTCTCCTGGCTCTTGCCTCCTCCCTCTTTTCTCAGCCTGCTCCTGCCCCTGTGACATTGTTGGGGCAGTTGAACTGGGTTCTTTGCATTGCTCACTGCCATGTCATCCTTTGTTTTGCAGATGCCATGGAAAACAGATACTCTGTAAGTACACATTTCATATACATTATATTTAAAAGTACTCCACTGAACAGTGAAATATTTCCAGACTCACCCACATCCTGCATTCCCACTAATTCTTCCCCACTCCCTAGTCTGTTTCAGACCAGGAGCCCTGGGCTTCTCTGACTAGCCTTGGCCAGTTCTGATTTTGAATATTCTCTCTTGCAATTTCCATCATTACATCTCAGCCCACATGTGAGGGATTGGTACTCTAGGGTGCTTAGCGCCAAACAAGCAAAGCACACATTTCGTTTAATGGCAGAGTCTAGGCTCTGGAAGTGAGGCAGATCTAGGGCGTATGCTTGGAGGAGTGGAGAAGCTGACAGCTCACTGCAATTTAGCCGATACCAATTACCCACTACACACCAGGCCATCAGCTGCAGGAGACACTCAAGGTTCTCCTTCTCAGTTCACCTTCTGTTGAGGGAATCAGACATGTGATCACTTATCATAAAGCAAAGTGAGCTATGCCAGAGCCTATGGGAACACAGAAGAGAGACCTGGCTAGTGGCCTCTTCCCCAAGGAATCATTTGGATGGGCCGTGAAGAATGAATGGAGCGATGGCAGCATCGAGGGAGAAAGATCAGGAGCACAGAGGTGAGGGATGACCAGTTTCAAGCAGCGTGGGATGGGAGAAGAGTGTGACAGTGACAAGTGATGGGAGAAAGATAAGTCAGGGCTTAAATCCAAAGGACTTACATGCCTTGTCTTGTTAAGAAGTTTCATTCTGTAGGAAATAGAGTTAGGAATCTGCTATTTGGCAGATGGGAGGGTTTATGAAAGACACAGAGGCCCACGTTCAACTTTTGCAAAGACCTGTCTTCCACTCCCAATTTCCTGAGGTCAGGAGTTTGAGACCAGCCTGGCCAACATGGCTAAACCCCATCTTTACTAAAAATACAAAAATTACCCGGGTATGGTGGTGGGCACCTATAATCCTAGCTGCTTGGGATTTTGTGTGTGTGTGTGAGCTACCCAGCAATGCAGGAGTTAACTGGGCAGCTAATATCTTAAGAAATGAGGCATTTGCCGTATAAACTTCTTTTCGGTCTGGGAAGAACCTTCAGCAAGATTTCTGGTAGCTCTTCCAGTGGGCCCCTGGCTTCCTTTGTTTTGCCGGTGTCTGGACTCTTGTAAAACAGAGCTCATTATGCCTTTGACAGACAGGAAGCCACTGATATTCCTTTTATGGAAGAAAGCTATGAATTTAAGGAAAAGAGGAATGAAATGAATGGTTGTTTTTTTGTTTTGTTTTGTTTTTTTCTAGCCAAAACCCACTCAGACTCCTGAAATCAGAGACTCTTGTGTCACTGGGACAAGGAGCCCAATTGACAGATGAGGAAACTGAGGCCTGCATTGGTAGAACAGCGTGCCTGGGGTCACCTGGATAGCTAATAGAGTGAGGAATAGAGCCCGGGCCTCTATACTCCGTGGCCAATCCTCTGTCATGACAGAGACTCCTTCCAAGACGTGAAGTTGCTGTTCCAGCAATAGTCTCTTTGAGAGAGTGGAAAATGAGGTCTGTGCTCCCTGGGCGGTGCGGGACACAGATGTGTTCTCCTGGAGCGATAAACATGGCTGGGTCCACCCAAAACACCCTGTAGGACCAACTTATTTACTTTGTCTTGGATCCAAAGGGTGTCTCTGGACAAAGGCTCTGAGCTTCAGATCAGACAGAACTTTCCCCAGAAGCTGGCCCTTGGGCATCAAAATCTGCTCCCAGGATGGTCCTGAGAGCTCACCCATGGCTGGTCCTGTCCCCCCAGAAAAAAGAATAAAGTCATCTGGTGGGAGCACAGGGTTTCCAGCCATTGGGAAAGGAATTTTGAGCCTTTAAGCAAATGGGTTTTGTTTATAAAAGAAGCAGGTATAGCTTCCCTAATAATCAGCTGGTGTGGGTCAGGAGAAAATTAATTGAATTGCCTAGTGGGGAAATGGGAGGAGATTTCCTTCCTGAAATCAAACCTGGCGATCATTCCCAGTTGTTTAATGGCCGTTGCCTCTGAAAACATTGGAGGAAATATCTTAACAATGAGATAGCCACTTAGCCAAAGACTAATTTGGTATTGTTTGACTTGCTTCAATGGCACATTCTGACTTCATTTTTCCTCTGCCATTTTTACCTTGTTTATAAATTGTGTGTGTGGCCGACGCAGACAGATAGCATGGAAGAGAACACCCTGTACTTAAATGAAAGGGGTGAATCTGGACCTATGACAGTCTTGGGATCTTGGAGAGAACCCTGCCTTCTTACAGAAAGAAAGGCAATTGCCAGCTATAGCTCACCTCCCCACTTCCTGGAGGCCAGGAGGCAGCTGGGCTACAGTGGAAACTGCCCAGGTGGTAGGATCAGGGGATGGGAGGGGAGCTCCAGCTTTCCAGCTGTCTTTTGGGTGATCCTGTCTTCCTCAGGCTCAAGCTTCCTATTCTATAAAGTGGAGGAGATGGTGATGACGATGATGATAACAGTAACCTCTTAGGATTTTCTTAAGGATGAAATGAGCAACTGCAACCACCATGTAAAAGCTGTAAGCTGCAAACCACCACATACAAGCTGGTTGATTTCAAGCTCTTTTCATCACTTGCACAATAGTAGGTGTGGATGGGGGAACTTAACTTGATTTGGCCATGAAATGACCCTGCCACATATGGAGAACGTAGCAGTTGCTTACCTAAGGCATAGGATTCAACCAAGGCCAGGCTTTGACTTAGGAATCGGAGACCCACATTAACACTTGACTTTCCGCTTCTTAGCCATGTCACCATGGGCAGATTTCTTGGTCTTTCAGGACCTCTGCTTCCTCATCTGTAAACTGGGAATCATAAACTCCCTCATCTGGTTGTTGCAAGGGTTGAATGAGACCTGGCACAGACCTGGTCTATTGCAAGTACCCATAGCAGCACTTTGTAGAAGCAGGAACTGGAGATCCCAGAGTGTGTTGAAATCAAAATGATACCATATTCCGGGTACAAGGCAGGGCGATTTCACAACTGCACTTGGGTGGCTGATGGCTGGCTTCTGATTTAAGCACAGCAAGCCCAGGCCTTGGATGTGAGCGTGTTAACCTTTACTTCGAAACCCCTAAGGCCCTGTTGACTGTGGCCCAGCCCTTCCTGTCTGTGGCTTTGGTTCTGCAGTGGTGCCCCAGGCATTGACTGCCCCCACAGAGGGAGAGCAGAGGTGTCTGGGGAGGGACTTGGTCTGGGGCCCGCAGAAAGGCTGGACACCAAAGTCATGTCTCCCCCATCCAGGCGGAGCAGAGGAAATGGAGCAGGGTGGCTGCCAGCGCTGGCAGGCCTCCAGCCTCTGGGGCCAGCACGGCTTGCTTGGCCCACTTGCATGGGGCTCTCCTGGCAGAGGAGGGGCCAGAGCCTTGGCTTTCTAGATGGGGTACCTCAGCCCTGGGTCATTCTCCGGCTCCTGCTCCTGCTTTACTGAGTTCCACCTGCAGCAGTGTCCTGTGTACATGGATTTCCAGAATAGTGGATTTAGGTGTTGCCTGCTCTTCAGGGCCCACTGTTGCCCAGGAGCCCCCTCTACTCTGGTATCTCCCAGCATGCCCTGCTCTTTTTCCCTGCAAGGGCTCCTTCCATTTGTCAAAATCCAATCTTTAGGCTGACTCCAGAGTTGCTTCTGTGAATCCCTCACTGCCCAGCCCAGAGCCCTCTCACTGCCTCTGAACCCCTTCCACAGTTTGGTGAGACCTCTTATACCTTCTGCTTCATAGTGGTGTCATCAATAATTGATACAATATAAAATTCTTGGGAACAGCTTCTTGCATCCCCAGCATAGAGAACAGCATATGGGTCAGATAAGGGTCCAGGCACTGATAGGTGGATAGGTGACACAAATACCATTTGAAGCTGTTAGAGAGCACGACAGGATGGCAGAAGGAATCCAGGAATCCTTTTGTGGGTGTTTTCTTTTTGTTTTGTTTTTGAAATAAAGTCTCACTCTGTCACCCAGGCTGGAGTGCAGTGGCACTATTTCAACTCACTGCAACCTCCACCTCCCAGGCCCAAGTGTTCCTTGCACCTTAGCCTACTGAGTAGCTGGGACCACAGGTGCACACCACCATGCATGCCTAATTTTTGGCATTTTTTATAGAGACGGGGTTTCGCCATGTTGCCCACACTGGTCTGGAACTCCTAAGCTCAGGGGATCCACCCACCTTGGCCTCCCAAAGTGCTGGGATTACAGGGTTGAGCTACCATGCCCAGCCAGGAATCCTTTTTGTTAAATTGTCATAAAATATACATAATATTAAATTTACCATTTTCTTTCTTTCTTTTTTTTTTTTTTTGTTGAGATGGAGTCTCACTCTGTCGCCCAGGCTGGAGTGCAGTGGTGCGATCTTGGCTAACTGCAAGCTCTGTCTCCCGGGTTCACACCATTCTCCTGCCTCAACCTCCAGAGTAGCTGGGACTACAGGTGCCCGCCACCATGCCCAGCTAATTTTTGTATTTTTTAGTAGAGACGGAGTTTCACTATGTTGGCCAGGCTGGTCTTGAACTCCTGACCTCACGATCTACCTGCCTCGGCCTCCCAAAATGCTGGGATTACAGGCGTGAACCACTGCGCCCGGCAAATTCACCATTTTCAAGTGTATACTTAACCATTTTCAAGTATATAATTCAGTTGCCTTAGGTCCATTCACATTGCTGTGCAACCATCACCACTATCCATCTCTAGAGCTTTGGCTTTTTCTTTTTAAGTGAAAGCAAGTTTATCAGAGAAGTAAAGAAACAAAAGAATGGCTACTCCATAGGCAGAGCAGCCACTAAAACGCTGTAGCCATTAAACACTAACTCCCCATTGCCCCTCCACCAACCCCCAGTAACCACTGTCTACTTTCTGTCTCTATGAATTTGACTATTCGAGGTACGTCATATAAGTGGAATCATCTATTTGTCCTTTCATGTCTGCCTTATTTCATTTAGCGTAATGTTTTCAAGGTTTTTCTGTGTTGAAATATATCAGAATTTCATTCTCTTTTTAAGGTAGAATCATATCATTTTAAAACATTTAAGTTGGACCATCTAAGTTCAGTCCTTCATTTTTAAAATAAAAAAGCAGGCCTCAAACAGGTACATCTTATGTTAGTTAGAGGCAGAACTGGAGCTAGAAGCCAGATCTCTTACAAAATTTCCTTTCTTCTTCTGTGGGTAAATGGGGCACCCTCGGGGCTCTGTGCTGGGTGTACATGGGTGCTTGATGAAGTTACTTGGTGGACTGATGTGATTGGTGTCCAACATGTATGCTGGGACAGAGGCTATAGTCCCTACAGAGCAGGCATGGAGAGGAGACATGCATATGGGCAGGAGCCAGGAGAGGGAGGGTGTAGTAAGCAGAGATCGCGCCACTGCCCTCCAGCCTGAGTGACAGAGTGAGAATCCATCTAAATAAAAAAAATTGCTTGCTAAAGAAGTGGGCTCCTGAGGTCTTAAGACGTTCCTGACAGTGTCTTGAGTGGGTGGGAGAGAGGCTGCAGTCATTGTACTGTGGAATTTCACAGGTGAGAACCACGCCTAACCAAAATCACGTTCCCTGTTTGCCTCAGTGACACAGCTACAGGGACCCTGGTGGGTGTTGTATTAAGTAAAATTTGACCTTTACTCTTTGCAGATCTGTGAAATGTTGTCTTCTGAGGGGCCACATGCATCTGTAGTGCGGAGGACTCCTTGGGCCTCTAAAGTCACAGAGAGAACCCTGCAGGGTGGGGGACCAGTGCGTGACAGCCCTGCTTTGCATTTTCTTTGAGAAATGCTGTCTGCCATTTTGTATTTCTCTCCACCAGGGCAATCTTCAATCTTGAGAGGTATGATCATAACTTGCCTTGTTTCTTGTCACTACAGAGAACGGAAGGCTCCCTTGATGGAACTTAGACAGCGAGGCCAGATGCATATCCCTGGAAGGACATCTATGTTCCGAGAAGAGCAGATGATCCCTATATTTCAAGAGCTCTGTGCACTTATTTATGAACCTGCCCTGCTCCCACAGAACACAGCAATTCCTCAGGCTAAGCTGCCGGTTCTTAAATCCATCCTACTGAGTTAATGTTGGGTAGAAAGAGATACAGAGGGGCTGTTGAATTTCCCACATACCCTCCTTCCACCAAGTTGGAACATCCTTGGCAATTGGAAGGGCAGAAGAGGAGATCCAGGGCAAACAGGCCATTGGGATATTCTGAAACTTGAATATTTTGTCTTGTGCAGAGATAAAGACCTTTTCCATGCACCGTCATACACAGAAACCAATTTTCTTTTTTGTAGCCAATCACTTCTAGCACATGGCCTGGTTAGAGGCTAGTTTTTTCTCTTTTCCTTTGGTCCTTCAAAGGCTTGTAGTTTTGGGTAGTCCTTGTTCTTTGGAAATACACAGTGCTGACCAGACAGCCTCCTCCTGTCCCCTCTATGACCTCGCCCTCCACAAACGGGAAAACCAGGCTACTTGGGAGCACCGCCTTTGAAATACCGACCTGAAGACACGGTTCATTCGGGCAAAGCACATAACAGAAAATGATGGTGGAACAAGCACAGATGTTCTTAAACTGTTTCTTTCTACCCTCTTTTTCTTTTCTTCTATCATGCTGAAGGCTGAAAGACAGAAAGATGGTGCCTACAGCAAATATTATTCTTAATTGAAAAATTGAAATGTATATGTTTCTTACTAATTTTTAAAGATTTATTCCTTGCCAGGGCAGGCGAGGTGGTTCACGCCCGTAACCCCAGCACTTCAGGAGGCTGAGGCGGGCAGATCACCCAAGGTCTGGAGTTTGAGACCAGCCTGGTGAAACCCTGTCTCTACTGAAAATACAAAAATTAGCCGGGTGTGGTGGCGCATGCCTGTAGTATCAGCTACTCAAGAGGCCGAGGTGGGAGAATCGCTTGAACCCAGGAAAGAGGTTGTAGTGAGCGGAGATTGCACCACTGCACTCCAGCCTGAGTGACAGAGCGAGAATCCATCTCAAAAAAAAAAAAAAAAAAAAAAAATTGCTTGCTAAAGAAGTGGGCTCCTGAGGTCTTATGACGTTCCTGACAGTGTCTTGAGTGGGAGAGAGGCTGCTGTCACTGCGCTGTGGAATTTCACAGGTGAGAACCACGCCTAACCAAAATCACTTTTCCTGTTTGCCTCAGTGACACAGCTGCAGGGACCCTCGTGGGTGTTGTATTAAATAAATTTGACCTTTACTCTTCGCAGATCTGTGAAATGTTGTCTTCTGCCACATGCATCTGTAGTGCTGAGGACTCCTTGGGCCTCTGAAGTCACAGAGAGAACCAAGCAGGTCTATGTTTTTGTTTTGTTTTGTTTTGAGATGGAGATTCGCTCTTGTTGCCCAGGCTGGAGTGTAGTGGCGCGATCTCGGCTCACTGCAACTTCTGCCTCCTGGGTTCAAGCAATTCTCCTGTCTCAGCCTCCTGAGTAGCTGGGATTACAGGCTGGTGCCACCACGCCTGGCTAATTTTTGTATTTTTAGTAGAGACGGAGTTTCACCATGTTGGCCAGGCTGGTCTCAAACTCCTGACCTTTGGTATTCTGCCCACCTCGGCTTCCCAAAGGGCTGGGATTGCAGGCGTGAGCCACCATGCCCAGCCTAGATTCTTCTGACAATATGATGAAAGCTGTTGGTTCCTTTCCCCAACACACACACAGACACAGTTGTATCACGAAAACGTCATACAATTTCCAAGTTTTCAGAGTGGTGGGCTCAGATTGAGGTCAAAGGATCAGACGACCTCTAACGACCTTCACATCTCTGTTGATGATCTGGGGACAGCTGGAGCGCCTGTGTCCAGGGAGTTCCTTAGTCCCTTGCCCTTACCAGAGAAGGGCAATTGCCACAGGAGCTGCAAAGACCCTATTCCTACTCTCGGTGCCTTATGCAGCACGACTGAATTTTTTTTCTTTTTTTTTTTGTTGAGACAGGGGCTTGCTCTGTTGCCCAGGCTGGAGCGCAGTGGCGTAACCACGGCTCACCGCAGCCTCGAACCCCTGTGCTCAAGCTATCCTCCCACGTCAGTCTCCTGGGTAGCTGGGACCAGAGGCCTGAGCCGCCATAGCTGGCTAATTTTTTAATTTTTTTGCAGAGATGAGGTTTCATCATGGTGCCCAGGCTGGTCTCGAACTCCTGGGCCCAAGTGATCCTCCCTCCTTCGCCTCTCAAAGTGCCGGGATTGCAGGCATGAGCCACCATCTCCGGCCTGTGGAGCACACACCAGTTTAAAATTACTTTCCCTTCCGCCTGCATTTCCAAGGAGGAAACTTCATGCGCAAGGATCTTTCTTAGTGGATTTAATGGCTAAAAGGTCTGTCTGAATCCAGGACGCTGGCAGTAACCCCAAGCCTGAGACATCCCAGGAGCACCCACTCCACTTTTCTCTGCCGCGGAACTCATTAGTTAGAGCGCCCTCTTGTGTCCTCACGTGGTAATCGGTCATTAAAGGACTTAAAACGGTCCTTAGCCAACACACAGAATTTTCCCTCTTCTGACCCCAAGAGGTCAGCCACCCATTTCATGAGCATATACTGGTGGCCCCATCAGCGTTCTCTGATTGGCTAACTGAACTCACTCCCCAACCTAGACTCAAGAGAGGCCAAGTGACGCTAAGGTCAACACTCACTAAAGCAATGACTCTCGGGCGATTTTGTGTCCCGTTGGTTTTGGAATGGTGTCTGGAGACAATTTTGGTTGTCACAGCTGGGTGGGTGTGCTCCTGGCATCTGGTGGGTAGAAACCAAGGATGCTCCTAAACATCCTACGGGCACAGAACCGTCTCCCATGACCAAGCATGATCAAGTCCCAAATGCCAATAATGGCCAGGTTGAGAAACTCTGCATAGAAGCATCCAGTTGTTTGTCTGTTTGCTCAACAAGCTTGTGCTCATCGTGCTCTGTGTTCCTGACACTGTGCTGAGTGTTGGGGGTGGGACGATTACAAGAGTTACATGGCAGCTGTCCTCCTGGAAGGTACAACCCAGTAGAGATGCAGACGAACAGAGAGCCAATTACAAAGCAGTGTGACAAGCGTCATGCTGGAAAATTGAAAGCTCAAACAAGGGCACATGGGAGGGGCTTCCAACACAGACTTTGGGGAATCCAGGAAGGTCTAAGAGAAAGGTGAGTCTCACCAAAGCCTTGACCACAGGCAGAGGGTACCAGGTGGAAAAGGCGGGGTGAAGAGCATTGAGGACAAAAGGAGAAAGTGCAGGGAGGCCCTGAAGCAAGGGAGTGGGGGGTGCCCTAGAGGGATGGCAGCAGGGCAGTCTGTCAGACTGAAGTGGCCTCCAGCCCTAGAGGCCAATTAGAGGCCAATTAGTCTTCCTCAAAAAGCTGCCACTGTCCCCTAAGAATTGCTGCCATGCTCCCAATGGCCTGACTCAGTCTTAGAGAGTCTTATGGAGAAGGTCTCTGAAAGGTACACAGCAAGAGCTCTCCCCAGCACGGCTGTTTTTAAGACTCCACCAGCGTCATTAGTGTGTTGGGAGGAAACCCTCTGCCACAGAGGCCAGCTTCAGCCTTTGCCTAACACCGCAGGGGCAAATGGAAAGGTAAACGGGAAGGAGATGTCTCCCCAGCAGGTTATTTGCGGACAGTCTCCCCTGCAGAGGATCTCAATCTGGGGTCCACAGAGTGGACATGTTAGACTAGGGAGCTAGGCAAACATGAGCAGGACAGGAGAGGGTCCCCACAGGAACATCAGGCGACCATCAGGTGATGGTCTCTGTAAAACTGTCTCTGTAAAATAACAATTGGTTGCAGCCAGTTCCAAGCAAGGACAGTCTCTCAATAGATACAAAACACCCGGATCTGGTGATCAGCCGCTTCCCAATAAGATCTCAGGAGCTGGGCAAGCAGGCTGGAGCATGCGCACCAAGAGGCAAAATGGCAGAATTTAACCAGTGTATGACTTCGCTCTGGGAACGCACGCCTGGTAAGGGAAAAATGCCTCAAGTGAGCATGCGCACAACTTCAGTAATCAGACTGTGCTTGCGACCCCTCCCAAGTGCTGGCAGGTCACCACATATGCTGACAGCCTGCTCCAAGGGAAGAATCGGGGAGATGAGATGTAAATCCCAGAACCATGCCAAATATATAACACCCCAAGTTAAGGGTCAGGCAAGGCACTTAGATCTCTCAAGTTGCCTGCCCGACCCAAGCGTACTGTACTTCCTTTTGTTCCTGCTCTAAAACCTTTTAATAAACTCTCACTCCTGCTCTAAAACTTGCCTTGGCTCTCCCTGTGCCTTAAAAAATCACTTAAAACCACCTCTGCCCCTCAGCTGAGTTCTGTCTTTGAGAAGGCAAGCATCGAGTTAGCTGCAGACCCGTTGGATTCACCACTGGTAACAGAAGTTGGGGTAAGGCGTGGGGCCTGAGAATTCTCTAAGCGTAGGTGCAAAAGGTTATGAGGGTGTGCAGTTTTCTGTGGGAGAGAATCCATAGCTTTTATCCATGTCTTTGTTTTGGGATAGAGTCTTACTCTGTCACGCAGGCTGGAGTGCTCTGGTGTGAACATGGCTCACTGCAGCCTTGACCTCCCGGGCTCAAGCAATCCTCCTGTCTCAGCTTCCCAGAGCTGGGACCACAGGCGCCCACAACCATGCCCAGCTAATTTTTAATTTTTTTGTAGAGATGAGGGTGTTGCTATGTTGCCCAGGGTGGTCCCAAACTCCTGGGCTCAAGTGATAAAACTCCTGCCTCAGCCTCCCAAAGTTCTGGGATCATAGGTGTGAGCCACCACGCCTGGCCTTTTATCAGTTTCTTAAAGGGAGATAGGGTCCAAAAAAAGGCTTAGGAACTTCTAAATAATTAAAAACTCACATATGCTTCATATTATTTGATGTCAGTTAAAACCCCAAAATAGTGATCAATACATTTCTTACCAAAGGATCTACTTTAAAGACAGTTTTACATCCGATATCCTCAGCAAGACTTGGCTTGCCTTCAGAAAATTGCTCAGAATAAGGAAACAAGTGGTGATTTCAACATTTGAAGGGGGTAGCCCTCATCTCTCAAAAGTAATAAGCTATTAGAATGTTTTGGAATACCAGACCAGGTGCAGTGACTCATGCCTGTAATCCCAGCACTTAGGGAGGCAGAGGCAGAAGGATTGCTTGAGCCCGGGAGTTTAAGTCCTGCCTGGACAATATAGCGAGACCCCATTCTCCACAAAAAGAAATAAAAAAAAGAAAAAAAAAAGAGAATATTTTGGAATATCAAAGAACCAGCAGTAAATCTATTGAAAAACTTCATAGTCCAAAGTATTTCTAAAGCCTAAATTGTCCCTTCATATATATTTCATAATTCAATAAGAAGTGAACTCTTACTTCTAAATGAACTTTGACAATAGAAAAGAAATGTTATTTCCACATTCAGAAACGAAACGATGATGATGCTGGAAAGCAAATACACTTTTTTGTTTGTTTGTTTGTTTGTTTGTTTGTTTGTTTTTGAGTTTTACTCTTGTTGCCCAGGCTGGAGTGCAATGGCACCATCTTGGCTCACTGCAACCTCTGCCTCCCGGGTTCAAGCAATTCTCCTGCCTCAGCCTCCCAAGTAGCTAGGATTACAGGCATGTGCCACTACGCTTGGCTAATTTTGTATTTTTTTTAGTGGAGATGGAGTTTCACCATATTGGTCAGGCTGGTCAAACTCCTAACCTCAAGTGATCCACTAACACTGGCCTCCCAAAGTGTTGGGATTACAGGCATGAGCCACCACGCCCGGCTGCAAATACAATTCTTAAAGAAAAATAAAAACTCAATTGGAATAGGGGATTGGCCACCAGTCAACTACATGACCTTGGATGTGTCACACATCCTAGGGTTCCTCTCCTGCAAAAGAAAACGTATTCATCATCTCCCAGGGATGCGATAACAAATTACCACAAACCAGGTGGCTAAAAACAACAGAAATCTATTCTTGCACGGTCCTGGAATCCAGAAGTCCAAAATCAAGGTGTCAGCAATGCCATGATCCTCCAAAGCTCTAGGAAAGACTCTTTCTCTGCCTCTCCTGGCCTCTGATGGTTCCTGGCATTCCTTGGGATTTTCTGGGTTGCAGCTGCACTGGGATATTTTGGGTTACAGTGACTCCAGTCACTGCCTCTGTCATCATAGGGCATTCTTTCACATGTGTGTCTATGCCTTCACATGGCCTTCTGAGAAGGACACTAGAGCTGGGTGTGGTGGCTCACACCTGTAATCCTAGCACTTTGGGAGGCTGAGGCAGGTGGATCACCTGCGGTCAGGAGTTCGAGACCAGTCTGGCCAACATGGTGAAATCCCACCTCTACTAAAAATATAAAAACTTAGGCGTGGTAGCACCCACCTGTAATCTCAGCTACTCAGGAGGCTGAGGCAGGAGAATTGCTTGAACCCAGGAAGCGGAGGTTGCAGTGAGCCAAGATTGCGCCACTGCACTCCAGCCTGAGGGATAGAGCAAGACTCTGTCTCCAAAAAAAAAAAAAAAAAAGGCCGGGCGCGGTGGCTCAAGCCTGTAATCCCAGCACTTTGGGAGGCCGAGACGGGCGGATCACGAGGTCAGGAGATCGAGACCATCCTGGCTAACACGGTGAAACCCTGTCTCTACTAAAATACAAAAAATTAGCCGGGCGTGTTGGCGGGCGCCTGTGGTCCCAGCTACTCGGGAGGCCGAGGCAGGAGAATGGCGTGAACCCGGGAGGCAGAGCTTGCAGTGAGCTGAGATCAGGCCACTGCACTCCAGCCTGGGCGACAGAGCGAGACTCCGTCTCAAAAAAAAAAAAAAAAGAAAAAGAAACACTAGTTATCGAATTTAGGGCCCACCCAAATCCAATACAACCCCATCTTCACTAACGTTATCTACAAAGACCCTGTCTCCAAATAAACTCACATTCTGAAGTTCCAAGCAGACATGATTTTGGGATTTTGGGGTGATGCTATTCAACCCAGTACAGAAAGAACTGGACTAGATGAGCTCAGGTCCTTGTAGCTCTGACTTTCCAGGTTTCTAAGATGCTCATGTAAATCGGAAAGCAGAAAGATGGTGATTTGCCTTCAGATAACATCATCTTCTCAGCATCATCTTTTGAGCCTTCTCAGGCCAATATTCTCTCACTGTGCTCTGTTCTCTTGTGCTTTGTGTCTCTGTATCTCTGAAATATTATTGTTTTCTTTTCTATTTTATTTATTTATTATATAGAAATGAGGTCTCACTATGTTGCCCAGGCTGATCTCAAGCTCCTGAGCTCAAGCAATCCTACTGCCTCGGCCTCCCAAAGTTGTGGGATTACAGGCATGAGCCACCATGCCCGGCCTTTTTAAAAACTTTTTGAGACAGAGTCTTGCTCTGTCTCCCAGGCTGGAGTGCAGTGGTACGATCTCGGTTCACTGCAACCTCTGCCTCCCAGGTTCAAGTGGTTTTCGTGCCTCAGCCTCCCAAGTAGCTGGGATTACAGGCGTGTGCTACCATGCCGGCTAATTTTTGTATCTTTAGTAGAGATGGAGTTTCGCCATGTTGGCCAGGTTGGTCTCGAACTCCTGACCTCAGGTGATCCCCTCTCGCCTCAGCCTCGCAAAGTGCTGAGATTACAGGCGTGAGCCACCAGGGCACCTGGCCTATTGTTTCCTTTCTTTGACCTTCTTCAAAGTTCTCCCTCACTCTCCTCTCTCATTCTTTCTCTGCATCCTCCTTTCCCTTCCTTTTTCTCCTCTATTTCAGCTTTTCTCTTTGTCTCCCTCCCATTCATTGGCCAGAATACGTAACTGAAGTTTATAAACTTCTCTTTTAAAATTTAGTTGTATTTATTTTAGAGACGAGGTCTCCCTTTGCTGCCCAGGCTGGAGTGCAGTAGCTGTTCATAGATGTGTGTGATCGTAGCACACCACAGCCTCAAACTCCTGGGCTCAAACGATCCTCCTAAGTAGCTGGGACTACACGTGCGTGTCATAGCACCTGGCCTGAAGTTTATATATTTCTTGTATATCCTGAAGAATTTTATATTCCCAGGGTTGTTCTTGTGTTTTGTTTTGTTTGTTTGTTTGTTTTTGAAAGCCAATGCCTGGAATATTTTTTACTTTTCTCTCTTTTTAGGGAAAAAAAGGCTCCAAAAGCCTTCAAAGTTGTTTTCTACATATATTTGACCCTTGGTGGATTATTTTTCCAAGGATTTATTGGACTCATTAGGAAAAAGTCCCCAGTTGCTGCCTTACTTCCTCCCAGTCCTGGGATGTGCTCGTTTTCCTGGAACCTCTTGGCACAGGAGGGTCTGGCGTGATGCCGGGCACTGTTCCATCAGTTTCTGGTACACCAACACACCCTCCTCAGGGACTGGCTTGTTTGGGCCAGAATTTGTAGCATGAGGAAATCTCCCACTCTCCTCCCAAGACTTCTACAGAGTCTGGGACTGGATTCTAGGAAGGAAAAAGAGTGGATTTCAGTGCCTTCCAACGACAGACCTAAAGCAGAACCTAACACTGTCTCTGGAAGCCCATCACACCACCAGCCATTGATTAAAAGTGTGTATCCCTGGACCAAGACGAGCTCAGTTTGCAGATGGTGTCTCTGGCAGGGTTGGTTTAAGATGAAAAAGATAGCAAATTTTAAAAGTTCTTTTCGGCTGGGCACGGTGGCTCACACCTGTAATCCAGCACTTTGGGAGGCTGAGGCGGGCAGTTCATTTGGAGTCAAGAGTTTGAGACCAGCCTGACCAACATGGCGAAACCCTGTCTCTACTAAAAATACCAAAAAAAAAAAAAAAAAATTAGCTGGGGTGTGGTGGTGCATGCCTGTAATCTCAGCTACTTGGGAGGCTGAGGCAGGAGAATCACTTGAACCCAGGAGGTGGAGGTTGTCGTGAGTTGAGATGGCGCCACTGCATTCCAGCCTGGGCAATGGAGTGAGACACTGTCTCAAAAAGATAAAAATAAAAAATAGGCCGGGCACGGTGGCTCATACCTGTAATCTTAGCACTTTGAGAGGCTAAGGCGGGCAGAACACGAGGTCAGGAGTTTGAGACCAGCCTGACCAACATGGTAAAACCCTGTCTCTACTAAAAATACAAAAATTAGCCAGGCATACTGGTGCGCACCTGTAATCCCAGCTACTCAGGAGGCGGAGGCAGGAGAATTGCTTCAACCCAGGAGGCGGAGGTTGCAGTGAGCCCAGATCGTGCCACTGCACTCCAGCCTTGGTGACAGAGCAAGACTCTGTCTCAAAAAAAAAATAAATAAAAATAAAAAAATAAAAAGTTCTTTTCATCAGGAAGCTCTTGACTACAGTCATTTCAATAGACCCTTTGGCATGTGCAGATTAAACATTTGAGGTTTTGATTATTTAGAGAATGACCACAATGATTTAGATTTGAGGCAGGCTGTCCTTCCATTGCACCGCTGTGGCAGGGTCATTTGCAGAATTAATTTGTTGTTAATCTCCCTGGGCTCCTTCCTGTCCCTGCTGCCACACATACCTCTACAAATCCCAATTTGTGTGCTTCTCACCCCAAGAGTGGTTGTAGAGCAGGAAGGGGCAGAGGTGGGGCAGCAGATAATAAACTGTCCCCAAAACTAGAAAGAGAAAGCTGCAGGGATCCGCTCTCTGCCTCCAGGTGATGGAGAGTCTCTCAGGAAAATGGCTGATGCCCAGAGCACCCAGGAAGGCTAGACTACAGGCCCTGGGTTACCCAGGTAAGCTGGATCCCAGGCCCTGGGTCTTACAGCCTTGGCAGAGATCCCATGCACCTCATGTGGCCGGGAGCCAGTGGACCACCTGCCTTCTGTGGACCTTGGAAGCCTGGACTTCAAGGAGCTTGAGCAGTGACTATAACCAGAGTCCCTTCCCCTTCCTCTGTTTTCTAGGAACCACAGGAGCCTTCCAGATTCCTGTGCCACCCTAGAGGGAAGAAGGGATTTTCCAATTGAGACAAACATTGACTTTCCCAACAGTCTGGCAGAATGGGAGATCAGAGGCAGATTCTCTTTCATTTAATGACAATGAAGTAATGTGATGTTTGTTGCAAAACCAAGTTTGGGATTGATAAGTCATGCCCTCTATATAAAACTTTCAATCACGTTCTTTGAGGCTGGCAAGCAGGAATGGATAGCATAGCTGGCGAATGAGCCTAACCAGCCACTCAGTGGCCTCATCTTATTGAGTATATTTGCAGGAATTTTTTTTTTTTTTTTTTTTTTTTTTTTTGACAGAATCTCGCTCTGTCGCCCAGGCTGGAGTGCAGCAGTGCAATCTCAGCTTACTGCAACCTCTGCCTCTCGGGTTCAAGCGATTCTCCTGCCTCAGCCTCCCAAGTAGCTGGGATTACAGGCATGCACCACCATACCCAGCTAATTTTTGTATTTTTAGTAGAGACAGAGTTTCACCATGTTGGTCAGGCTGGTCTCAAACTCCTGACCTCATGATCCACCTGCTTCAGCCTCCCAAACTGCTGGGATTATGGACATGAGCCACCAGGCCTGGCCTGTTTGCAAGAAATTCTTAAGTGCCTACTAAGTAAGGGTCTGGATCCTATGCTATGTACAGGGGATACATCAGAGAACCAGACAGACATGGTCCCTGGAGCTTTCAAGGCTTTACTCAGAGAAGTCAGGTTTTCTGGTCATGCCTCTCAAGGGGAAAGTTGCTAGATTGTGAGATGTTTGTAGGAGTCTTCCCTTTCCAGTATTACAGATCTACTCAGGAAGTGGATCCAACATCTAGAAGACCCCGTAGTCATTGCAAAAGGTCCTCAAGGGCATGAGGGCATATTCTTTACCAACTTACAGTGCTAAAAGGACACTTTTGTCCTTTTGCGAGGGTCTTTGCAGTAGTTTTTTTTGTTTGTTTTTTGAGATGGAGTCTCACTCTGTCACCCAGGCTAGAGTGCAGTGGCACAATCTGGGCTCACTGCAACCTCCACCTCCTGGGTTCAAGTGATTCTCCTGCCTCGGCCTCCTGAGTAGCTGAGATTACAGGTGCGCACCACCACACCCAGCTAATTTTTGTACTTTTAGTAGAGATGAGGTTTTACCATGTTAGCCAGGCTGGTCTTGAACTCCTGACCTCGTGATCCGCCTGCCTCGCCGTCCCAAAGTGCTGGGATTTATAGGCATGAGCTGCCACGCCCAGCCTCGCAGCACCATCTCAAGGTTATGTGACTGTGAAGACCTCAGTCCCCGAGTAGACACAAGTAGTCATGTGCATAAACACACATGTCCATGCACTCAGACACATGCACACACGCATGTGCACAGCACACCGGAGAAAAAGGATGCCCCCATCCTGCCCTCGCAGCAGATCTTGTGCCAAGACTAACACAGGTGCTTCTCTCTGTTTTGTGGAGGTGTTGGCATATGGGCTGTGATAGCTGAATCAAAAAGTGAAAATTAAGACAGCATGACTCCACATAGTTGAACACGCCACCTTTGCTTATCAGAGTTTATTCAACAAACAGCAAGCATCTGGTTTGTGCTAAGCTCTGCAATTTCATGGCTGTATGGAAGACGCCAGGCAAGCAGATACCCCAAAGAACTGATACAGACTAAAAGCTCTTCTGCAAAGCCTACCATAGGCCTACCCAGGCCCTTCCCACGGTGCTTTGCACACAGCAGGATCATGGCAGCCCCCGACCAGTCCCTTTTTTCAAGATGGAACCAACTGATCCATGTGGTTGAAACAGACTAATCCAGGCCATTCAGGCAAAAGCCTGGGGTTTGATTGGAGCAGAACCCAGCCTGGGATTACTGGCATGCACCACCATGCCCAGCTAATTTTTGTATTTTTAGTAGAGACAGGGTTTCACCATGTTGGCCAGGCTTGTCTTGAACTCCTGACCTCAAGTGATCCACCTGCTTCAGTCTCCCAAATTGCTGGGATCACAGACATGAGCCACTGTACCTGACCTGTTTGCAAGAAATTCTTGAGTGCCTATGAAGGGTCTAGATCCTAAGCTAAATACAGGGGATACATCAGAGAACCAGACAGACATGGTCCCTGGAGTGTGTGAGGCTTTGCCCAGAGAAGTCAGGTTTTCCAGTCATGCCTGTCAAGGAGGAAGTTGCTCAGTTGGTAGCTGAGGCCACTTGGTATGTTCAAGCCCCTGGGCCCTCTCACAGCCAAGGATTGTCAAAATGGAGAACCAATGCCAGGTGGATAAAAAATATTTCATGTGTGTGCCACCTCTGTGACAGAGAGAGGCAGAACTTGGCAGAGTGAGGTGGGGTGGAGGGGTTGGTGGGGAGTGACAGTTGAAGATGACCATGGTGACCTCTACTTGTAACAAGTGTACCAGACAGAAAAACATGCCCTAGAAAATCTTCAAAATTGAAAAAATAATAAAAGATGAGGGGTCTAAAAGAAAAATTGCATTCACATTTATTAAAATATATTAGTTAATATTCACAGGATGTTCTGAGGCTCTATAAAAGAACTAGGTTTTTGAAAAGGCATCAGCAGAAGTCAGTAACTGTCCCTGCTGTGTAGTGGAGGACAACGTCCTAAGTGGCCAGAAAAGGTGAATTTGCTGGATGTGCAGTCAGAGTTTAAGATAAACTCTGGCAAAGGCTTTATGAAACTTGGCTGGGCGCGGTGGCTCACACCTGTAATCGCAGCACTTTGGGAGGCCGAGGTGGGCAGATCACTTGAGGTCAGGAGTTTGAGACCAGCTTGGCCAATGTGGCAAAACCCAGTCTCTACTAAAAATATAAAAATTAGCCGGGCATGATGGTGCATGCCTGTAATCCCAGCTACTCAGAAGACTGAAGGGGGGAGAATCACTTGAACCCGGGAGGCAGAGTTTGCAGTGAGCCGAGATGACACCACTGCACTCCAGCCTGGGTGACACAGCGAGACTCTATCTCAGAAACACAAAAAAGACTTTATGTAACTTGAAGAAACAGAGCTGGCTTTCCCTCTCATCTCTGTGCTCTTCCTCTCTGCCTTAGAGATAGCTGGGCCTGGGGAGTCCCAGACAGAGAGTCGGCAAAGGAAAGAGGAGAAGGTTTGTAGTAGAAACTCAATAAACATTTGTTTATTTTTTTATTTTTTATTTTTTTTTTTTTTGAGACGGAGTCTGGCTCTGTCACCCAGGCTGGAGTGCAGTGGCGGGATCTCAGCTCACTGCAAGCTCCGCCTCCCGGGTTTACGCCATTCTCCTGCCTCAGCCTCCGGAGTAGCTGGGACTATAGGCGCCCACCATCTCGCCCGGCTAGTTTTTTTGTATTTTTTAGTAGAGACGGGGTTTCACCGTGTTAGCCAGGATGGTCTCGATCTCCTGACCACGTGATCCGCCCGTCTCGGCCTCCCAAAGTGCTGGGATTACAGGCTTGAGCCACCGCGCCCGGCCAATAAACATTTGTTGATGTATTTAACAAATCCAAACCACGAGTTACCTGTGGTTTAATGTTTATCAAAGATTTGAGACATTGGTGGATAATAATAGAAGATATTCCCAGACAGGTTTATTCTAGATTCTTTAGTTTTCATCTTCATTTTCAGTTGGATCATCACAATATAATTCACCTGAACCACAAGAACTATAATGTGTTTTGTTTGTTCGTTTGTTTGTTTGTTTGTTTTGAGATAGGGTCTTGTTCTGTCGCCCAGGCTGGAGTTCGGTGGTGTGATCTTGGCTCATTGCAATGTCTGCCTCCTGGGTTCAAGCGATTCTCATGCCTCAGCTTTCCAGGTAGCTGGGATCACAGGCTCATGCTACCAGGCCTGGCTAATTTTTTTTTTTTTTTTGAGACGGAGTCTCGCTGTGTCACCCGGGCTGGAGTGCAGTAGCATGATCTCGGCTCACTACGAGCTCCACCTCCCAGGTTCACACCATTCTCCTGCCTCAGCCTCTCGAGTGGCTGGGACTACAGGCGCCCGCCATCACACCCGGCTATTTATTTATTTATTTATTTATTTATTTATTTATTTATTTATTTATTGTATTTTTAGTAGAGACAGGGTTTCACTGTGTTAGCCAGGATGGTCTTGATCTCCCAACCTTGTGATCCGCCCATCTCGGCCTCCCAAAGTGCTGGGATTACAGGCGTGAGCCACCGCACCTGGCCAGCCCTGGCTAATTTTTGTAATTTTAGCAGAGACGGGGTTTCACCATGTTGGCCAGGCTAGTCTTGAATTCCTGGCCTCAAATGATCCACCTTCCTTGGCCTCCTAAAGTGCTGAGATTACAGGCATGAGCCACTCTGCCCAGCCTATAATGTGATTTAACATCACACTCTTAGTCTTTGCAGATAAAACGACTATGTTCTTCAACCATGACTTTGGGTTTTTTTGGTAAACATTGTCCAATGTGGGGCCAAAGGGATATTACACAGGGTTCTCCAGGACCAGGTTCCTTCTGGACATGAGTCTCTGTGGAGCACTCAGTCTTCCTTAGCTCAGACAAGCAACGTTATGGAGTCCCACGTGCTTCCCGTTTAACCTCAGCTGCCAGAGGACTCAGAGCCAAATTCTGCCCCCCTTAGAGTAATTAACTACGATCTAGTGCCTGTTAGGCTGACTCCCTCTTCCTTTAGATGATATCTCCTCCATTTGGACTCCTAACTGTTCCATTCTATATTGCCTGTCATCTTGTCCACTGCCTCAGATCCCTTGGGGAAAATACCTAACACAAAATAAAAAATAAAACAAAATTAGAGCTTAGAAAATTAACTGATAGAAACAAGTCTGGCTTTTAGATTATATTCATTTAGAAGAATAAGAATATTCCCACAGTCTATGTGACCCTGGGCAAACCTTCGTCTTGCCCAAAGACCTAGGGCTCCTTTCTTCATCAATTACATGAGGGGATTGGACTCTGTTATCTTGAAGGTCCTATTAAGCTTCATTCATTCAGCAAATAGTTCTTGTGCACCTACTATGTGCAGACACTGTTCTAGGTGCTCAGAATATGTCAGTGAAGACAACAGACAGACAAAGATCCCTTCCCTCATGGAACTTAGATTCTAGAAGGGGGAGACAGAAATAAACAATAAGCGCGGGAGGTAGATTATATGGTATGTGAGAAGGTGGAGAAGGCTGGAGGAAACAAAGAATCAAGCAAGTTAAGGGAGGGTGTGAGGGGATGGGGGAGGCAGCAGTGTTTAATAAGGAGGTCTGGGTGAGCCTCATCAAGAAAGTGAAGTTTCACTTTGGGAGGCCAAGGTGGGCAGATCGCTTAAGCTCAGGAGTTCGAAACCAGCCTCGGCAACACAACGAAACCCCGTCTCTACAAAAATTACAAAAATTAGCCGGGCGTGGTGATGCATGCCTGTAGTCCCAGCTACTGTGGAGACTTGGGAGGATCAATTGAGCCCAGGAGGTCGAGGCTACAGTGAGCCATGATCACGCCACTGCATGCCAGCCTGGGCAACAGAGCAAGACCCTGTCTCAAAAAAAAAAAAAAAGAGAGAGAGAGAAAGGTTTGAGCTAAGAACTTGCAGGAGACAAGGAAATTAGTCAAGCAGGAGGATATCTGGGGAAATGGCACGCAAGGCAGAGGGGAAAGCTAGGGTCGAGGCCCTCTGGGAAAGAAGCAAGGCCAAGGGGCTGGAGTACAGGGAGGAAGAGGGGAAGTAGTGGAAGATGAGACTAGCTTTACTGCTAATTATGATATAAGAATAGTGGCCAGTTTCCTTTCCAATGTGGGCCCAGCAGAATGGCTCCTGCAAAGAAGGGTGATGAGAAGAAGAAGGGCCATTCTGCCATCAACGAGATGGTGCCCCGAGAATACGCCACCACATTCACAGGTGCATTCATGGAGTGGGCTTCAAAAAGCGTGCTCCTCAGGCACTCAAAGAGCTCCGGAAACTTGCCACGAAAGAGATGGGAACTCCAGGTGCGCACTTTGATACCAGGCTCAACAAAGCTGTCTGGGCCAAAGGAATAAGGAATGTCTCATACTGTATCCATGTTCAGTTGTCCAGAAAATGTAATGAAGATAAAGATTTAGCAAGCAAGCTCTATACTTCGGTTGCCTATGCACCTGTTACCGCTTTAAAAAAATCTACAGTCGGTGTGAATGAGAACTAACTGCTAATCGTCGAAAATCCCAAATAAAGTTATCAAATTGTTTTTTTTTTTTTTTAGAGATGGAATCTTGCTCTGTCGCCCAGGCTGGACCACAGTGGCATGATTTCGGCTCACTGCAACCTCCACCTCCCGGGTTCAAGCAATTCTCCTACGTCAGCCTCTCTGGTAGCTGGGACTACAGGCATGCACCAGCACACCCAGCTAATTTTTGTATTTTTAGTACAGATGGGGTTTTGCCATGTTGGCCAGGCTGGCCTCAAACTCCTGACCTCAAGTGATCTGTCTGCCTCGGCCTCCCAAAGCACTGGGATTACAAGCATGAACCATTGTGGGGGCCAACATTGCTTAAATATACATATATATATATATAGTAGCCAGGCATGATGGCTCATGCCTTAATCCTAGCACTTTGGGAGGGCAAGATGGGAGGATCCCTTGAGCCCAGGAGTTCGAGACCAGCCAGGGGAAGATACAGAGACCCTGTCTCCAAAATACTTTTTTAAATTAGCCAGGTGTCGTGGTGCATGCTTGTGGTCCCAGCTACTCAGAAGGCTGAAGCAGGAGGATCACCTGAGCCTCAGGGGTCAAGGCTGCAGTGAGCCATAATGGCTCCACTGCACTCCAGCCTGGGCAACAGAGTGAGACTTTGTCTCAAGAATAGAAGCCGCTAATTGTAAATAGACTGTAGTTCCTCATAGGCTTGTTCTAAACCCCTGCTACTCAAAGCATGGTCTTCAAATCAGCAGCATCACAATCACTTGGCCGTTGTTAGAAATGCAGAACCTTGGCCAGGACAATGGCTCATGCCTGTAATCCCAGCACTTTGGGAGGCTGAGGTGAGAGGATCACTTGAACTCAGGAGTTTGAGGCTGCAGTCAGCCGTGATCATGCCACAGCACTTCAGCCTGGGCAGCAGAGTGAGACCCTGTCTCCAAAAAAAAAAAAAAGAAAGGTAGAATCTTGGGACTCATTACAGGTCTACCAAACTATAATCCTAATTAGCAAGATCCCCAGGTCATGGAAAAGACACCACGTGCCTTTATAAACATGGGCACTGCCAACATCATATGCTTTACCAACTAACAGCTTTAGTTGATTGAGACAAGTTTGCTTGCCTTAAATTGATTGCCCTTTCACAAAGGTTTCTAAGGACCAGGACCTACCGAGTGCGCCACCTGGTGGCAGCATAGATAAAATTTATATCTCTAGGACCAAGATCACGTGTAGAATTCAAATAGCATAAAGTAATTGTAGTTTTAACATAATTGGCTTGGACTTTTCAAAAATGTCCGTGTCAGAAAAGATCAAAATGGTCTGAAAAACAGCTCTAGATTAAAAGATACCAAAGGGTCTGAACCACTAAATGCAGTCTGCGATCCTGGATTGGACCTTAACAACAACAAAAAGCTAGTCAAGGGCAGGCGCCGTGGCTCACATCTGTAATCCCCGCACTTCGGGCGGCCGAGGTGGGTGGATCAGCTGAGGTCAGGAGTTCAAGACCAGCCTGGCCAACATGGGGACACCCCATCTCTACTAAAAATACAAAAATTAGCCGGGCATGGTGACAGGTGCCTGTAATCTCAGCTACTCGGGAGGCTGAGGCAGGAGAAGCTCTTGAACCTGGAAGGCAGAGGTTGTTGTGAGCCGAGATCTTGCCACTGCAATCCAGCCGGGGTGACACAGCGAGACTGTCTCAAAAAAAAAAAAAAAAAAAAAAAAGGCCGGGTGTGGTGGCTCACACCTATAATCCCAGCACTTTGGGAGGCCCAGGTGGGTGGATCACCTGAAGTCAGGAGTTTGAGACCAGTCTGACCAACATGATGAAACCCCGTCTCTACTAAAAATACAAAAATTAGCCAGGCGTGGTGACAGGCGCCTGTAATCCCAGCTACTCGGGAGGCTGAGGCAGGAGAATTGCTTGAACCTGGGAGGCAGAGGTTGCAGTGAGCCAAGATCACATCGTTGCATTCTAGCCTGGGTGACAGAGCAAGACTCCATCTCAAAAAAAAAGCTAGTCAAGTACATAATTGGGCCAATTGGGAAAATTGAATATGGAATATATATATCACAATATAGTATTAATGTTAAATTTCTTTCTTTCTTTCTTTTTTTTTTTGAAACAGTGTTTTGCTCTGTCACCCAGGCTGGAGTGCAGTGGCGTGATCATGGCTCACTGCAGCCTCAACCTCCTTGGCTCAAGCAATCTTTCCACCTCAGCCTCCGCGTAGCTGGGACCACGGGTGCATCACTATGTCTGGCTAATTTTTTGTGATTTTTGTAGAGACGAAATTTCGCCATATGCCCAGGCTGGTCTCAAACTCCTGGGTTCAAGTGATCCACCTGCCTCAGCCTCCCACAGTGCTGGGATTACAGGCATGAGCCACTGTGTTCAGCCTAATGTTAAATTTCTTAAGCATGACAATATACTGTG
Source organism: Piliocolobus tephrosceles (assembly GCF_002776525.5). Classification (NCBI taxonomy): domain Eukaryota; kingdom Metazoa; phylum Chordata; class Mammalia; order Primates; family Cercopithecidae; genus Piliocolobus; species Piliocolobus tephrosceles. Next base: position 58,121,437 of record NC_045449.1, on the reverse strand, counting down.
GTTATATAGAATGTCCTCATTCTTAGGGGATACATACTGAAGTAATATTAGAAATAAAATATCAATGATGCCTGCAACTAACTTTCAAAATGTTTAGCAAACATTGAAATAATTTTCCTTTTTTTTTTTTTTTTTTTTTTTTATTGAGACAGAGTCTCACTCTGTCACACAGACTGGGGTGCAGTGGTGTGTTCTTGGTTCACTGCAATCTCCGCCTCCTGGGTTCAAGCAATTCTCCTGCCTCAGCCTCCCGAGTAGCTGGGATTACAGGTGCACACCACCACACCTGGCTAAATTTGTATTTTTAGTAGAGATGGGGTTTCACTGTGTTGGTCAGGCTGATCTTGAACTCCCGACCTCAAGTGATCCACCTGCCTCGGCCTCCCAAAGTGCTGGGATTATAGGCGTGAGCCATTGTGGCTGGCCAGAATAATTTTTTTGAGACAGGATCTCACTCTGTTGCCCAGACTAGAGCACAGTGGTGAGATCTTGGCTTACTGCAATTTCAACCTCCCAGGCTCAGGTGATCCTCCCACCTCAGCCCCCTGAGTAGCCAGGACCACAGGCACATACCACCACGCCCGGCTAATTTTTGTATTTTTTATAGAGATAAGGTTTCGCCCAGGCTGCCCAGGCTGGTCTCGAACTCCTGGCCTCAAGTGATCTGCCTACCTCGGGCTCCCAAAGTGTTGAAATTATAACCATGAGCCACCACACCCGGCCAAAAATTAAAATAATTTTTTAAAAATGTGTGTGTGTGTGTATACAAACACAGAGGGGGAGAGATAAATGGGCAAATGGGCAAAATGCTAGCAACAAATGAATCTAGGTGAAGAATATACAAGTGTTCATTGTCCTATTTCTTGTAACTTTTCTGAAAGCTTGAAATTTTCAAAATTAAAAAAAGGAGGCAGGCACAGTGGCTCACGCCTGTCATTCCAACACTTTGGGAGGCTGAGGTGGGTGGATTACCTAAGGTCAGGAGTTGGAGACCAGCCTGGCCAACATGGTGAAACCCCCATCTCTACTAAAAATACAAAAATTAGCAGAGTGTGGTGGTGGGCACCTGCAATCCCAGCCACTCGAGAGGCTGAGGCACGAGAATTACTTGAATCCAGGAGGCGGTGGTTGCAGTGAGCTGAGATCACGCCACTGCACTCCAGCCTGGGCGACAGAGAGAGACTCAGTCTCAGAAAAGAAGAAAGGAGTATCACTTTTGGATACGCTTTGAATTGCGAGGAACTACTTAAAAAGAAGCCCTGGGATGTGTGGATCAGGCAGCAACAGCTGAAGTAAACTTGAATCCCAACTCAACGCTTATCTCTGTTTCTCTGGCTTACTGTTCTTGAGAGGTTAAAGATCAAACCTGTGAGTAGATAGAAAACTGAAGAGATGACGTCCTACCTCTCTGGGCTGTGGAAGGAATGGAGGTGGGAAATCAGACACCTGTTTAAAAAAGGAAAGGGCCAGGTGTGGTGGCATTTGCCTGCAATCCCAGATGTTTGGGAGGCTGAGGGAGGACGATCACTGAGCTCAGGAGTTCAAAACTCTGTCTCAAAAAAAAGATAATTTTTTTTCTTTTCTTTGTTTTTTTTTTTTTTTTTTTTTTTGAGAAGGAGTCTCACACTGTCACACGGGCTGGAGTACAGTGGCGTGATTTCATCTTACTGCAACCTCCGCCTCCCGGGTTCAAATGATTCCCCTGCCTCAGCCTCCCGAGTAGCTAGGATTACAGGCATGAGCCACCATGCCTGGCTAATTTTTATATTTTTAGTCGAGACCATGTTGGCCAGGCTGATCTCGAACTCCCGACTTCAGGTGATTTGCCTGCCTTTGCCGCCCAAAGTGCTGGGATTACAGGCGTGAGCCACCATGCCCAGCAAAAGATAATTTTTTTTTAAGAAAAAAAAAAAGATGGCTTACACCTGTAATCCCAGCCCTTTGGAAGGCCGAGGTGGGTGGGTTGCTTGAGCTCAGCAGTTTGAGACTAGCCTGGGCAACATGGCAAAACTTTGTCTTTACAAACAATACAAAAATTAGCTGGGCGTGGTGGTGTGCACCTGTGGTCCCAGCTACTTGGGAGGCTGAGGTAGGAGGATCACTTGAGCCTGGGAGGTGGAGGTTGCAGTGAGCTGAGATCATGTCACTGCACTCCAACCTGGGTGACAGAGTGAGACCCTGTCTCAAAAAAAAAAGAAACCTGTCATCATGAAATATCAAGATCTATCAGCAAATTGAGCTCATTGCAAGTTAGGACTTTCTCAGTCACTCAACATCCATCACTGAGCACACTATGGAAGGACGAAGGTTGGTGGGTTGAAAGGGAAAGTCTCAGTAGAAGAGTTGAGGGCACTCGGCTGGAGGTAGACTGAGTCAGACAGAAGCATGTCCACTCTGCTCGCTGATGCACAATTGTGTGTTGACCTCCTTACTCTAAGGGTGGCGGGGCGATGGTGTTTGTCAAGGAAGGGCAGGAAATGTCCAGGCTCACAGCCCCCTTGGCCTCCTACCCCTTGACCTCCTGACCAGGGCAGTCTCAGCCCCTCACAAAGTCTCCAGGGCCAGCAGCCTGGTCTGACGGGCCCATGTGTACAAGCCCAGGAGAATTTCCCACTCTTTAAGTTGCTGGTGAGGGTGACTCCAGGGAAGGGACCCTGTCTGGCTGAAAGCTTCCCAGCAGAGCCTGAAGAACCCCTTCAGCTCCGTCCCATCTGGTCATCGGACCTCTCACCCAGGCAGTTGCCATCTCTGGCTCTTCATACTGGCAGTACCCAGTGAGAAAATAACAGAGCTTGGCCTGGCTTAATGGCTCATGTCCATAATCTCAGCACTTTGGGAGGCCGAGACAGGTGGATTGCTTGAGTCCAGGAGTTCAAGACCAGCCTGGCCAACATGGTGAAACCCTGTCTCTACCAAAATTACAGAAATTAGTTGAGCATGGTGGTGCGCGCCTCTAATTCCAGCGACTCAGAAGGCTGAGGCACAAGAATAGCTTGAACCCAGGAGGCGGAGATTGAAGCAAGCTAAGATTGCACCACTACACTCTAGCCTGGGCAACAGAGCGAGATTCTGTCTCAAAAAAAAAAAAAGACAGAAAATAACAGCTTTAGGAATAAGATGAAGACGTAACTTCGGGCCTTAGCATCACCCTGGAATCCTGCAGGGGTAGATCCCACCTTAGTGCAAATGGTTTAGGGGACCCTGTGACCTTCTCTCTGCCCTTCCTATTCCAGTCAATCAGCTTCTTTTCTTTTCTCTCTGTTAACCATTAACTCAACATTGCTCTGCCTGACCCCCAGCTCCACCTATTACTTCTTTCTGAGCTGATAACCAAGTCAGAAAATAAAATATATTTATATCATGCTTTACAATTGACTGAGCTCTTTCAGATAATGTTTTCAATAAGCCTCATTCTATCATGTGAAGAAGGTATGATCCCATTTTAGAGCAGGGAAAATAAAGTTCAGAGAGGTCAAGCAACTTGCCCATGATCACACAGCTGGTTGACAGAGGTTTCACAACTAGCCCACTTCCCCCTACTATCCAACCACTTAGAGCAGAGGTTTACAAATTTCAGCTGCATATTAGAATCACCTGGAGATCATTAAAAAGCTGATGCCTGGGTCCCACCCCCAAAGATTCTCTTTAATTGGTCTGGGGTGAATTTGGACACTGGGAGGTTTTTAAAGCTGCCCAGGTGATTCTAATGTTTAGCCAGGGCCAAAAACCACTACTAAGCATGGCCGCTCCAAGACTGTCCAGACCTTTCATGGGAAACTGTTTAATACCAAAGCTCTTCAAGAATCAAAGGAACGTTGAATAGTGAGTTTCCGTGTGTGTGTGTGTCCTTTCTTTCTTTTTTTTTTTTAGATGGAGTTTCACTATTGTTGCCCAGGCTGGAGTGCAACGGCATGGTCTCGGCTCACTGCAATCTCCACCTTCCGGGTTCAAGCTGTTCTCCTGCCTCAGCCTCCTGAGTAGCTGGGATTACAGGCGCCCACCACCACGCCCGGCTAATTTTTTGTATTTATAGTAGTGACGGGGTGGGGGGGGGGGGTTTCACCATGTTGGCCAGGCTGGTCTCGAACTCCTGACCTCACGTGATCCACCTGCCTTGGCCTCCCAAAATGATGGGATTACAGGCGTGAGCCACTGTGCCCAGCCTCAGTCTTTTTGCTATTTATTTATCCACCCTGGCTATGTGTGTTCCATGAGGGCAGGGGCTCTGTGTGGTTTGCCTTTTTACCCACAGTACCTGGCATGTAGTAGATCCTCACTGAATATTGATTGAATAAATTATTTCCTTTTACAGAAACAGGATTGTTCTGTACAGGGATATTTTTTCTCCACTTGCTCTTCTCATTTAACAGCAGATATTTACTTACTGTCTATACAGGTCTGTCTTACTGTTTTGTGTGTTTTGCCCCATTTTTAACTGCCTGGTATCCCACTGTATGGAAGGACCCTCAGTTACTTAACCAGTTGCCTGTTGGTAGGCGTTTGTTTGTTGTCTAACAGTAGGGAAAGTCCTTGCAAATAGCATTATGCACATGTGTAAGCATTCTCTGGGATCGATTTCCAGAATGGTAGCTGTGGGTCAGAGGATGAGCATATTGAACAATTGAATGAACACTGTCCTCCTTTGGACTTGGTCATGGCACTCTTCCCTCCTGGAAACTTCTCTCTGCCAGATACACTGTAGATCCCGGAGCACAGGGGAGGGAATAATGGCCTTTTCCATTCTAAGGCAGGAATGAGCTGTCTAGGCAAACTTCAAGAAACTCTGCCAGGGGTGCCCTTGCTTGCCACAGATGGAGGAGGAAAGGGTGAAAACATGAAATATGACAGCTAAGAACATTGAGCTTTGGGCAACATTCTGCGCGGTGGGCGGCCAGTCCCCTGCCCACACTGTAGGTGTAAGTATCTCGGGTGAGATGCTGTCAGCTGAGTGGACCTGCCCCTTAGCTGAGTGTCTGGGGAGGATGAAACGCACAGGCTTCATCCTTCACACATAGAGAGAGCAAAGCTTTTCTAGGAAAATGAAGTGATGGATGTTTACAGCGTTGGCAAAATTACCAACCATGCATTGCAATTCTCAGTCTCTGCAAAAAGAAAATAATGAGCCTGTGTGTTCCTAGGCTGATTAAACAGTAATTAGGCTTCAAAAGCTTGCTAAATGCCTCTCTTTAAAAACCACCCAGCCAGGCAATTTTTCTTTCACATTTAATACCAACTATTCTCGTATTCTTTCTTGTCAAAAGTGGCCATAATTGTGGGGGTTTGATGAGACAAGCACCCTCGGAGGCTCCGGTGGGAGAGGGAAGTGGTGCAATCTTTCTGCAGAGTAATTGATGATCTGTCCCGGGAGCCTTAAAAACCTGCCTGCCCTTTGGCTCAGTAACTCCACTTGTAGGAATCTGTTCTAAGGCAATAAATAGACCCAGAGACAAAGAATTATATACAAAGATATTTATCACAACTTTGTTTATGGTACAAAAATATTTGAATCACCAGACCCTTAATGATGGATGATGATGTACTAAAAGTAAGTACAGGGATGGATGAGTTTTAGAATCAGCTGGAATTTCATTAAACACATGTATGCACACACGTATACACACACGTATACACACACGTATACACACACACACACTCTCTGAGACAGCAGCTGGGTGGCCTAGGTGCAGTGTGAGCATCTCTATTTTTAACAAGCTCACCCAGGTAATTCTTTTTTTTTTTTTTTTTTGTTTGAGACAGGGTCTCGTTCTGTTGCCCAGCCTGGAGTGCAGTGGCGTGATCTTAGCTGACTGCAACCTCTGCCTCCTGGGTTCAAATGATTCTTATGCCTCAGCCTCCCAAGTAGCTGGGATTACAGGCATGCACCACCACACCTGGCTAATTTTTGTATATTTTAGTACAGACTGGGTTTTGCCATGCTGCCCAGGCTGGTCTTGAACTCCTGGCTTCAAGTGATCCTCCTGGCTTGGCCTCCCAAAGTGCTGGGATTACAGGCATGTAACACAGCACCTGGCCAGTTCTTGTGTTAACACCAGGTGGAAAATCATTTGCCTGATCCCTCCAGGATTATGCGTTTTTCTTCTTTGAGTGTATTTTTTTTTAACATCCCACAATGGGCATGAATTGCTTTTTTTTTTTTTTTTTTTCTTTTTTAGAGACAGGATCTCCCTCTGTCACCCAGGCTGGAGTGCAGTGGCATAGCATTCGAGCCTGGGAGCTCATAGCTCACTGCAGCCTCAAACTCTTGAGCAAGTGATCCTCCTGCCTCAGCCTCCTGAGTAACTGGGACTATAGACATGCACCACCACACCTGGTGAATTTAATTTTTTTTTTTTTTTTTTTATAGAGATGAGGTCTCACAATGTTACCCAGGCTAGTCTCAAATTCCTGGCCTCAAGCGATGGTCTGGCCTCAGACTCCCAAAGTGCTGGGATTATAGGCATAAGCCAATGCACCTGTCATGAATTATAGACATATATATCTATATAAAGAAAATACACTGAAATACAGTAGGAAGTTGAGCTGGCAAATACCTGTTGCATATCAGGCCGCTGTGCTTGGTGTTGAAGATTCTGAAATAAAGAAGACAGTCTGCCCTTTAAGAAGTTCACAGTCAGCCTGGCATGGTAGCTCATGCTCGTAATCCCAGTATTTTGGGAGGCCGAGGTGGGCGAATTGCCTGAGGTGAGGAGTTCAAGACCAGCCTGGCCAATATGGCGAAACCCCATCTCTATTAAAAATACAAGAAATTAGCTGGGCATAGTGGCAGGCACCTATAATCCCAGCTACTTGGGAGGCTGAGGCAAGAAGAATTGCTTGAACCCAGGTGTTGGAGGTTGCAGTGAGCTGAGATTGTGCCTTTGCACTTCAGCCTGGGCAACAGAGGGAGACTCTGTCTGAAAAAAAAAAAAAAAAAAAAGAAGTTCATGGTCTACAATAGAAAACAGCCACATAAAAATAAGTATTATTCAATATACACAGAGAGACAAGCTGTACTAAAAGTAAGTGCTAGGTACAGAGATGATGCAATCATGGGGGAGGTGATTAGCTCTGGTTAGAAGGCTTGGGAAAATGCAGGCCAGGCACGGTGGCTCATACCTGTAATCCCAGCACTTTGGGAGGCCAAGGCAGGAGTATCACTTGAGGCCAGGAATTCAAGACCAGCCTGGCCAACATGGTGAAACCCCGTCACTACTATCATTGCAAAACAAAAAACAAAGTAACCAGGTGTGGTGGAGTGCACCTGTAGTCCCAGCTACTTGGGAGGCTGAAGAATGAGAATCACTTCAACCTGGGAGGCGGAGGTTGCAGTGAGCCAAGATCGCGTTGACTGCACTCAAGCCTGGGCAACAGAGCAAGACTCTGTCTCAAAAAAAAAAAAAAAGGTTTGGGAAAATGCTTCTGAGCAGGGGACATTCCAGCTAGTACACTCCTGAAAGCACATAGAGGAGGCAGGGAGGAAACAGAATGCCAGGCAGAGGGAGACCTTCATGGAGGCACGAACACCCCCTCTTGCTGGAGGAATTATGAGCAGTGAGCCGTGGCCAGAACAGCAGCTTGACCAGGGCACAAGAGGAGGTGAAACCAGAGAAGCAGAACTGGGTCCTGTGTACCAACTAGGCTAAGGGCCTGCAACTTGAGCCAGAAGCCCAGTGGTTCCCAGACTGTGTGCCGAGGAACACCAGTCCTCCTTCAGACTGACAGATGCTCTGTGCAAAAGGGTTCCATGGCAAAGTGCCCTTGGCAAACTTTGGGTTAAAGGGTTTTGGTTTGTTCTTTAATTGCAGATACCTCAAAGCTTTTACTATACTAATATGAGAGGAATTCTCCAAGAAGGGGCAGCACAGGGAGCTAGTCCCAAATGGATTTAACCACAGGCCTCCCATGCCCACCCCACACACTTTGTTGTTTAGGGAAAATTTATGGCCAGGTACAGTGGCTTGTGCCTGTAATCCCAGCACTTTGAGAGGCTCAGGCAGGAGGATCACTTGAGCCCGAGAGTTTGAAACCAGCCTCAGCAACAAGCAAAACTCCATCTCTACAAAAGAGAAAAATAAATCAGTCGGGTGTGGTGGTGCACTCCTGTAGTCCCAGTTACTCGGGAGGCTGAGGTGGGAGGATTGTTTGAGTGTAGGGGGTTGAGGCCGCAGTGAGCTGTGATCACGACACTGGACTCCAGCGTGGGTGACAGAGACCCTGTCTCCAAAAAAAAAGAGAAAGAAAACTTATTAACATCTTATACAGTGATGTCCCCAGGGCACAAGTTTCAGAAACTCAGCTGTTGGGCAATGGGAAGCCTGTGAAGGAAACTAGTAAAGTGAGAAGAACACAAACTTTGGAGTCCCACGGTCCTGAGTTCAAATGCGTTTCACTGTTTACCAGCTCAGTGCCCTCGACCAACCTTGGGCAAGTTGCCTCATCAGTAAAGTGGGACCCGCAGAAGCTACTCTGCAGGCTTTTGGAAATTAAATGAAAGAATCAAGCAATATGGTAGACACTCAATATGTTCTTGGTACATAACTAGCAGTCACCTTTACAATCTTTTCGTCCTCATGACCAGAAGGATCTCATGGCAGCTGGCTTGGGGGGTTGCTCTGCCCAGGTAAGGCCTGGACACAGCGAGACTAGAGAACCGGCTACGCAACCGCCCCAGGAGGGAGGCTAAGGAGAATATCCCACAGCTGTGAGAGGCATGAAATCCACAGGACTGGGAAGCTGGATGGAGTCAAGAGTGAGATCAATATTGAGGACACCTGTGGGGCTAGGGCGGGGCTGGATGGAGTCAAGCGTGAGATCAATATTGAGGACACCTGTGGGGCTAGGGCGGGGCTGGATGGAGTCAAGCGTGAGATCAATATTGAGCACACCTGTGGGGCTAGGGCCAGTGGGTCAGGGAGTTGGAGGGGCTTTTAACCAGCACAGAAAGTCCAGACTGAGCAGCATTTCAGGTACGGAAACAAATTGTTGCGTGTAGCCTCCTCTCTCTAACTCAGATCTTTCTGGCACGACTTAAGACTAGCTCTAAAAGCTACTCCTTGATTTGTTTACTTTTTTTTTTTAGAATTGTTGACACAATGATTACTTCCAATGTTAAATCGCATTTCATGTTGCTTTCTTTGCCAGACTCAAAGGGTTTTTATTATGTCCTTTCTCCAGACTATAATAACAAAAGAAGGAAGAATCAATTTTAGGTGGGAAAATTAGTCACTCAGCCCTCAGCATGAAAATTACCATGGATGCGGGAGTCTAGGTGCTGTCTTAGAAGAAATATTCTACAGATGGTAGCGGTGCCCATTTCTTTTTTCTTTTTCTTTTTTTTCTTTTGAGACAGAGTCTCACTCTGTTGCCCAGGCTGGAATGCAGTGGTGCAATCTCAGCTCACTGCAACCTCCACCTCCCGGGTTCAAGTGATTCTCATGCCTCAGTCTCCCGAATAGCTGGGATTACAGGCACCTGCCACCACGCCTGGCTAATTTTTGTATATTTAGTAGAGACGGGGTTTCACTATGTTGGCCAGGCTGGTCTTGAACTCCTGACCTCTATTGATCCACCCACCTCAGCCTCCCATAGTGCTGGGATTACAGGCATGAGCCACCGCACCGGGCCTGTACTATTACCCTTTGAATGGATGTGGTAGCGCTTAGATGGTTTTCTACTGAGAGACAACAGCACACCCGCCTTTGTGAACACCCCCTTTGTGTGTTCAGGAATCCTAGTCACGAAGAACAAATGGTAGCAAGAGAACTGTGCTAGGCATTTCGCTCAAGGTAAACCTGATCCTCACAACATCCCAGGAAGATAGGCAAAGACAGCACCATTTTGTAAGTGAGGTTTATGATGCTCAGAGAGATTGAGTCACTTGTCCAAGGTCACACAGCTAATTGTGGCAGATCTGAGACTCCAACTCAGGTCTTACTGATTCCAAGTGCAAACTCCACTAGCCTGTTTCCATGCTATCTCTGGAGAACATGGACACTCTGGAGAACAAGTCAACTGCTTAACACAGCACCTGGTACGCAGTAAAGGTTAGCCACTCCTGTTATCATTCTTGTTATTCCAAAAACTCAGAGCCGGGCAACTGTCAGGGGATTGAATCTAAGGGTCCCACAGCCCCAAAGGCAAGGATAGACCATGTTTGTGCGGCATTCCCTTTAAGCTTAACAGCATTTGCAGCAGGAGGGAAGCCTCCTCTTCTACCCTATGTGGGAGTTTCACAGCCAGGGAAACCAAAGGCCTAGGATCACTCAGTGAGGAAGGCAGAATGGGACTTGAACCCAAATCTCCTGATTCCCACATCAACACATTGATTCCTTGGCTGGGCTGCCCGCCCATTCCCGTGAAGCCTGCTTTGTGTTAAGACAGAGGTACAGAAAGCCTCTTTAACCTAGCTCTGAGCAGGCGCAGTGGCTCACGTCTGTAATCCCTATGCTTTGGGAGGCTGAGGTGGGTGGCTCACTTGAGGTCGGGAGTTCAAGATCAGCCTGGCAAACATTGTGAAACCCCATCTCTACCAAAAAATACAAAAAAATCAGCCAGGCATGGTGGCATGTACCCGTAGTCCCAATTACTTGGGAGGCTGAGGCACAAGAATCACTTGAACCTGGGAGGTAGAGGTTGCAGTGAGCCGAGATTGTGCCACTGTACACCAGCCTGGGTGACAGAGTGAGACCTGGTCTCAAAAAAAAAAAAAAAAAAAAACCACTAGCTCTGAAAGCAGTATGGGGGAAGGTCATTTGACTTTATTGATGATTGCAGATACTTACTGTAAATAATTACTCAGTGACTGTATTAGCTTTCTAGTGCTACTGCAACAACTTAGCATAGAATAGGTGGCTTAAAGAAATACACATTTTTCTCTCAGTTCTAGAGACCAGCAGTCCAAAATCAGTATCACTGCGCTGAAGTCAAGGTGTAGTCAGGGACGTGCCCCCTCCAGAGGCTCTAGTGGAGAGTGGATTCCTTATCTCTTCCAGCTTCTGGTGGCTGCTGGCATCCTTCACTCCAAGCATCAAGGCCAGCATCTTCAAACCATTCTCTGTTCTGTCTTCAGATAGCCCCTCCTGTGTGTCAAACCTTTCTCTGCTTCTCTCTTAAAAGAACACCTGTGATTGCATTGTGAGCCTACCTGGATAATCTAGCATACTCTCCCCAATGCAAGATTCTCTCTTTTTTTTTTGGATGGAGTTTTGCTCTTGTTGCCCAGGTTGGAGTGCAATGATACGATCTCAGTTCACTGCAACCTCCGCCTCCCAGGTTCAAGCGATTCTCCTGTCTCAGCCTCCTGAGTAGCTGGGATTACAGGTGCATGCCACCACGCCCAGCTAATTTTTTTTGTATTTTTAGTTAGAGACGGGGTTTCATCATATTGGTCGGGCTGGTCTCGAACTCCTGACCTCAGGTGATCCATCCACCTTGGCCTCCCAAAGTGCCCAATGCAAGATTCTTAATCACATCTGCAAAGATTCCTTCCTCCCTCTCTCCCTCCCTCCCTCCCTTCCTTTCCTCCTTCTCCTTCCTCCTCCTCTTCTCTCTTTCTCTCACACTCTCTTTTTCTTTATTCTTTCTTTTCTTTCTTGACAGGGTCTTGCCGTGTTAGCCTGGCTAATCTTTTATTTTTGTAGAAGCAGGAACTCACTATGTTGCCTAGGCTGGTGTCAAACTCCCGGCCTCAAGCAATCCACCTGCCTCAGCCTCCCAAAGTACTGAGATTACAGATGTGAGCCACTGCTCCCAGCTCCTTTTTCCATATAAAGTAACAGCAAGTATGGTAGCTCATGCCTGTAATCCCAGCAATTTGGGAGGCCAAAGGAGGTAGATCACTTGAGCACAGAAATTCAAGACCAGCCTAGGCAACATGGCAAACCCCCATCCCTACAAAAATACAAAATGTTGGCCAGGGGTGATGGTGCATACCTGTAGTCCCAGCTACTTGGGAGACTGAGGTGGGAGGATCACTTGAGCCTTGGAGGTGGAGGCTGCAGTGAGCTGAAATTGCACCACTGCACTCCAAACTGAATGAGAGAGTGAGACCCTGTCTCAAAAAAACAAAAACAAAAACAAAAGCCAGTCCAGTTTCCAGGGATTAGGATGTAAATATCTTTCTGGGGAACCATATTTTAGCATACCACGAGTGCTAAACAGATTCACTTATCTACTAGCTAACCTTCAAGGCCCTGGGGGAATGAAATCTGGATGGAGAATGCCAGTTAAATGGAGAAAGAAGAGGAAGACAGGTCTGGGGCCTGGGGTGAGCTCTCATCTACCAGGCTTAGGTAGGCCCTCTGGGTTTTGGGGATGCTGAATGAGCACTCAGGGTACTCACTGGATGCTCTCGGGGAGAGATTGGCAAACTATAGACCACGGGTTGGCTGCCTGTTTTTATAAATAAAGTTTTACTGGAAGACAGTCATGCCCATTTGCTTATATATCGTCTATGATGGCTTCTGAGCAGAGTTAAATAGGCTGAGTCGACAAGTTGCAATATAAACCATATGGCCCTGGCCAGGCACGGTGGCTCACGCCTGTAATCCCAGCACTTTGGGAGGCCAAAGCAGGCAGATCACCTGAGGTTGGGAGTTCGAGACCACCCTGGAAAACATGGTGAAACCCTGTGGTGGTGAGCACCTGTAGTCCCAGCTACTCGGGAGGCTGAGGCAGGAGAATTGCTTGAACCCGGGAAGCGGAGGTTGCAGTGAACCAAGATTGCACCGCTGCACTCCAGCCCAGGCAACAGAGTGAGACTCCATCTCAAAAAAAGAAAAAAGAAAGGAACCATATGGTCCACAAGCCTAAAACACCCACTATCTGTTCCTTTAAGTAAAAGTTTGCCTATCTCTACACTACAGAAATATGGGAACAGAAAGATAATGCTCTGTTTATTTCCCCCCTCCCCCACCAGGGACTATTTCCAAGTTCATTTTTTTAGTCTTTTTCCCTTCATGTTTCATTTTGAATATTTGTAAAGGTTATGTCTTCAAGTTTACTGGCATTTTCTTCTGTGATATCTAATCTGGAATTAGCCCATCCAGTGTATTTTCCCACCACAGGCATTATATTTTTCATTTCTAGAAGTTCAGTTTGGATCTTTTAAAAAATATTTTCAGCCGGGCACGATGGCTCACGCCTGTAATCCCAGCACTTTGGGAGGCCGAGATGGGTGGATCATGAGGTCAGGAGATCAAGACCATCCTGGCTAACACGGTGAAACCCCGTCTCTACTAAAAATACAAAAAAAAATTAGGTGGACATGGTGGCGGGTGCCTGTAGTCCCAGCTACTCGGGAGGCTGAGGCAGGAGAATGGTGTGAACCCGGGAGACAGAGCTTGCAGTGAGCTGAGACCACGCCACTGCTCTCCAGCCAGGGTGACAGAGCGAGACCCCGTCTCAAAATAAATAAATAAATAATATTTTCTGTATCTCAAACATGCTCAATCCTCCCTCTACCTTCTTGAATACAGGATATGTAATAGCTGTTATAAGAACTGTTTTGTTTTGTCTACTAATTCTATCATCTGTGTTTTGTTTTTTTAAGAGACAGGGTCTCACTCCATCACCCAGGCTGGAGTACAGTGGCACCAGCATTGCTCACTGCAACCTCAAACTTCTTAGCTGAAGCTATCCTCTCACCTCAGCTTCCCAAGTAGCTGGAACTACAGGTGCATACCACAATGCCCAGCTAATTTTTAAATTTTTAGTAGAGACAATGTCTCATCATTGCCCAGGCTGGTCTCAAACTCCTGCCTCAAGCCATCCCCCCACCTCAGCCTCCCAAAGTGTTGGGATTATAGGCATGGACCACTGTACCCAGCCTCATCTGTGTACCTTTAAAGGTCATTTCTATTGATTGATGTTTATCCTCATTATGAGTCATATTTTGTCTTCTTTGCATGACTGATCATTTTTTATTGAATGTCGGACTGTGTCTGTACCAGCTATCAATCTATTCTCTCTCAGCTTCAAATCTACCCTTCCTTGCCTGCCCGTGATAACTGAGCTGGACCCTGTAAAAGAATTTCTCCCTTGCCGTGAGCACGATGCTAAAGTTTGTCAATAGAGGGAGCTGGAGGAGCATGGTAGGTAAAAAGTTGCTTGCTTCTCTTTATTGTTTTCGTGTACTTCTACGGGTTTGTTGCTCTTAGTTCATGGCTGCCAGGGGAGTATGAGGGACATCCAGTGGTACTTACCCTCACCAAATTTTAGAAGTATCCCCACTGACAGCTTGTCATCAGGTTTCAGCAGTCCCCATGGGCAGATTCTCAGTGAGTCCCACAGGCCCCATGCCAGTTCACTTTCCAGCTTTAGCCCATCTGCACCCTGGTGGGGAGATTTCTTGCTTGCCAATCTTAGCCATGGGTCTGTGCCCACCAGTCTCCACCTGCTTGCACCCCAGATGGGAGTTTCTGTTTGTCCAGCAACTGTGGACCAGCTGTGGCCTGGGACAACACAGTCAACTCCATTATCCAGTGGTCTGTAATTTCACTTTGCCCCACAAAGTCTGAATTCCAGCTGTGGGTCTTCTCCCTTAGCCGTAGGGTATTCTTTATTTGTTTGTTTGTTTGTTTTTGAGATGGAGTCTTGCTCTGTTGCCCAGCTTGGTGTGCAGTAGCGCAATCTTGGCTCACTGCAACCTCTGCCTCCCAGGTTCAAGTGATTCTCCTGCCTCAGCTTCCCAGGTAGCTAGGATTACAGGCATGTGCCACCATGCCTGGCTAATTTTTGCATTTTAAGTAGAGACGGGGTTTCACCGTGTTGGCCAGGCTGATATTGAACTCTTGACCTCAGGTGATCCATCCTCCCACCTCGGCCTCCCAAAGTGCTGGGATTATAGATGTGAGCCACCACACCCGGTCTATTTCTCTTCTCTCAAGGATTGTTGTCCTTGAGATCCGTTGCCTGACATCCAATGTCTTGAAAACCATTGTTTTATATTTTGTCCAGCTTTTTTTTTCCTTTTTTTTTTTTTTTTTTTTGATTCGCTGAAATCTTTTGTCCAATTTTTTACTTGTTTCAGGCTGGTCCCTGTTATTCCATCTTCACCAGAGGTGGAAGTCAAGTCTAATTTTAAAATATTCATTTACTCAACATGTACACACACAAAATTGTGGCACACCACCCATGGGGATGCAGCAATGAAGAAAACAAACAAAAATCTCTGCCCTCTTGGAGCTCGCATTCTTATGACAACAGATTAAGAAAATGTCTAATGCTGTTTGTGCTCACCGCTCATGTCCTGGCCTGGACCACCAGGCTGGGAATCCACAACAATACCCCCTTTCCCCTCATTGCTACTGATACCCCCTTCCCCCTCATTGCTACTCTTTCCTTCCCTCCTTCCCCCCCTCCACCATGCCCACCACTCTGGAGGTGCCCCCTCCTCCTCTCTTCCAAGGTAATTCATGGAATTATTCAAACTGCCTTGTCTGTGCAATGGCTCTGGAAAGCTACATGATAAATGTCTTCCAAGCCTGGAAAGTGTGATTTATATTTTTAATTATATGTTTCTGGCATCACAGGAGGAGTTTTCCTCCTCCCCATCTCCACAGCATCACCGTTGGCTCTTTAGTGAATAGATTGAGATCAAACTTTGCTCCTTGCAAGGTCACAGATAAGCAGCCCTCATCAGCACCTTGCATCTGACAACTACAAGCCAAGGTCTTATTTATAGGCCCTGTTACATACTCGCCCCACACCCCCAGCTCATCTTTTATTGTTCTGTTTTAAATTGGGAAGACAGCCAACCCCACGTCCATCTCTTTCTGCCTTATCACCCTGTAGCACAGGTTGGATAATGGAGATATATATATATTTTAATAACAGCTTGATTGAGATATAATTCATATGCCATAAAATTCATGCTTTTAAAGTGATGATTCAGAGGTTTTTGGTATATCCAGAGTCCTGCAACCAACATGACAATCAATTTTAGAACATTTTCGTCATCCCCAAAAAGAAACCCCTACTGGCTGGGCACAGTAGCTCACACCTATAATCCCAGCACTTTGGGGGTGGAGGCGGGAGGATCACTTGAGCCCAGGAGTTCAAGACCAGCCAGGGCAACACAGCAAGAACCCATCTCTACTAAAATAAAAAATACAAAAATTAGCCAGGCGTAGCAGGGTGCACCTGCAGTCCCAGCTATTCAGGAGGCTAATGTGTGAGGATTGCTCGAGCCCAGGAGGTCAAGGCTACAGTGAGCCATGATCACACCACTGCACTGCAGCCTGGGTGACAGAGCAGGACTCTCATAGTGCTGGGAAACTATGTATCAGTCTTCTGCCTCTGTGGATTTGCCTCCATTGGACCTTCCATATAAATGCAATCATGATATGTGACCCTTTGTGACTGGCTTCTTCCACTTAGCATAATGTTTTTGAGGTTCAAACATGTTGTGGCATCCATCAGAACTTTGTTCCCTTTTATTGCCAAATAATATTTCGTTTTATGAATACACCACATTTTATCCATTCATCAGTTGGTGGACATTTGGTTTATTTTACCTTTTTTGCTATAATGAATACTGCTGCTAAAAACATTCATCAATTAGCCAGGCGTGGTGGCGCATGCCTATAGTCCCAGCTACTCAGGAGGCTGAGGCAGAAGAATTGCTTGAACCCGGGAGGCAGAGGTTGCAGCGAGCCAAGATCACGCCACTGCACTCCAGCCTGGGCAACAAAGCGAGACTCTGTCTCAAAAAAAACAAAAATTCACGTACACATTTCTGTGTGGTGGGCATAAATATTTAGCCTCAATTTCCAACAGCACTTTGGCTGAGGGTGGCCTTGGGACACAGAAAATGAAGGTGGCCACAAAACCCAGCCTGTCTTCTGACTGAGACCCTGATAGAGCCCTCAAGGAAAAGGAAGACAGGAGAGCTGGCTTCCTCCTAGAAAACTCAGCCTAGGCCGGGCACGCTGGCTCATGCCTGTAATCCCAACACTTTGGGAGGCTGAGGCAGGCAGATCACTTGAGGTCAGGAGTTTGAGACCAGCCTGGCCAACAAGACAAAACCCTGTCTCTACTAAAAAGAAGATACAAAAATTAGCCAGGCATGGTGATGGATGCCTGTAATCCCAGCTACACTGTCCCAGGAGGACGTCCTAGGAGGTTGAGGCACAAGAATTACTTGAACCCTGGAGGAGGAAGTTGCAAGGAGCTGAGATTGCACCACTGCACTCCAGCCTGGGTGACAGAGCAAGACTCCATTTCAAAAAAAAAAAAAAAAGAAAAGAAAAGAAAATTCAGCCTAATAAACAAGAGTTGAGGACTTGCTGTGTGCCTGGTTCTGAGATGGGAGCTGGAGGCTGTAGCCTCCCTCCCTGCTCCCTCTTCCTCCTTCCTTCTTTCCAGCATTCCTGTATTAGCATCTACTCTCTGTCAGACTCTCTGGGGGTACCCCCCAAGGGTCTTAACCTAATTAAAAACGCAGGCAGTTGAATTCAGAATTGTAAGTGCCCTGGTGACTGATGTCGGGCCAGGACAGGAACTAGGGTCGCCCATGAGAGGGACACCCAACCCAGTTCTGGGGAATCAGGGAACGTCCCTCAGAGGTGGTGACCTTTGTTCTTCCTACATTATATTATATAAATTTCCAAACATACAGAAAGCTTTACACGCTCACCACCCAGGCGTAACTGTTATTAGCATCTTGCTAGATTTATTTCTAACTTCCTTCTGAAGGATTTTAAAGTAAACTTCCGACATTGCAGCAGTTCACCCCCAAATACCTCAGTGTTCCTTTTTTTTTGATACAGAGTCTCACTCTGTCACCAGGCTGGAGTGCAGTGGCGCAATCTTGGCTCACTGCAACCTCCGCCTCCAGAGTTCAAGGAATTCTCCTGCCTCAGCCTCCCAAGAACCTAGGCTTACAGGAGTGTACCACCACGCCAGGCTAATTTTTTTATTTTTAGTAGAGGCGGGGCTTCACCATGTTGGCCAGGATGGTCTCAGTCTCCTGATTTTGTGATCTGCCCGCCTTAGCCTCCCAAAGTGCTGGGATTATAGGCGTGAGCCAGGGATTATAGGCGTGAGCCACCACACCCGGCCTCCTTTTAAAAACAAAGATAGCTGGGCATGGTGGCTCATGCCTGTAATCCCAGCACTTTGAGAGGCGGAGGCAGGCAGATCGCCTGAGGTCAGGAGTTTGAGGCCAGCCTGGCCCACATGGTGAAACCCAGTCTCTACTAAAAATACAAAAATTAGCCAGACATGGTGGCACACGCCCATAATCCCAGCTACTCAGGAGGCTGAGGCAGGAGAATCGCTTGAACCCGAGAGGCGAATGTTGCAGTGAGCGAGATCACACCATTGCACTTTAGCCTGGGGGATAAGAGCGAGACTGTCTCAAAAAAAAAAAACAAAGATAATTTCCTACATAGGATACCTTTATCACACCAAATGTAGGTCATCATATTTCTTTGATAATCCAATGCCCAGTTCATATTCAAATTTCCCCAGTTATTTCAAAGACGTTATGTATAGTTCCTTTGTATGAAAAAGGATCTAATTACGGTGGAGGTGCCCTGTAATCTGCAACAAGAAGGCAGGGTAAGAAAGCTTTGTAGGCAAAGCAGCTCCTGGGCCAAGGCTCAGGGGGACAGTCAGGGCTGGGGGAAATGGACGAACTCAGAGCTTGAGGAAGATGGGCCCAGTCCGGAGGCCCTACTTGCCCTGCTGTGTTCCCGCTGGAGGAGAGAGAGGCAGCCCTCCTGGGTGCAGCTGTGACATGCCAAAAGAGTGGGGCTCTGATGAAAGGGCCTGCTGGTTCTTGCTGTGATCCCCAGGGCCTGACTCAGGACACACCTCGGGCTGGAAGGCCTTCTTCGAACCTTCCTTCAGTCAGGGGAGCGGTCAGTCCAACAACCCACGGCTCCGGAAAGTACCCCCTGAAGATTGGTTCCTTCCCGCTCACCCTGTGCGCCCTATGGGGACAGGCCCTGCCTTGGACTCCCAGGACAGTGTCTTTCTACTGTCTCTGAAGACAGGCAGGGTACTTGTATTAATCCATTTTCACACTGCTGATAAACACATACCCAAGGCCGGTCGTGGTGGCTCATGCCTATAATCCCAGCATCTTGGGAGGTTGAGACAGGCAGATCACCTGCGGTCAGGAGTTTGAGACCAGCCTGGCCAACATGGCGCAACCCCGTCTCTACTAAAAATGCAAAAATTAGTCAGGCATGGTGGCGGGCGCCTGTAATCCCAGCTACTTGGGACGCTGAGGCAGGAAAATTGCTTGAACCAGGGAGACAGAGGCTGCAGTGAGGCAAAATAGCACCACTGCACTCCAGCCCGGGCAATAGAGTGAGAGCCTGTCTCAAAATAAATAAACAAATAAATAAAAATAAAAAACATACCCCACATACCCGAGACTAGGAAATTTACAAAAGAAAGAGATTTAATGGACTCACAGTTCCACATGGCTGGGGAGGCCTCACAATCATGGCAGAAAGTGAAAGGCACGTCCCACGTGGCAGCAGACAAGGGAAGAGAGTTTGTGCAGGGAAACTGCCTTTTATAAAACCATCAGATTTCATGAGACTTATTCACTATCACATGAATAACATGGGAAAGACCCATTCCCATGATTCAGTTACCTCCCACTGGGTCACTCACAACACGTGGGAACTGTGGGAGCTACAATTCAAGATGAGATCTGGGCGGGGACACAGCCACACCATATCAGGACCCTTCCTCCAGCCCCGTTAGGACATGTGGCCAATCCTGACTCTAACAGCCCAAGACGGTGCTGTCTCTCCCCCAGGGGCCCATCGTCCAGCCCTCTCAACTCCAGGATGGGCTGCCATGGTCCTCTGGGTGCCTTTGCCTGGTTCTAGTCATGGTGTTGAATGTCAGAGAAGGAAATAGCTGCAGTCTCTGTTTAGAGCCCTGTCCTTTGAGAACAGCAGGTACTCTCGATGTGGGCTGTACATGACCTTTTGAAAGTCAGACCCTGCTTCCCAGGAGCCTTTCATCGTGTTCCTGAGATATTGCTCTTCTCTCTTTGATGGAACTTCAGACAGAAGCCACTCTGCAGCCTGAGCCTGGCTGGGCCTTGAGTCCACTTAACAACCTAGCAGCCTTGTTGGATGCGCCAGAGGAGTTTTTATAATCTGGGAGCAGGGATAGAGGAGTTAGGCAGGGGCAGCTGGCCCTCTACGACCTCCTGGCACAGCACCATGAAGCCCAGGGGTCTGGTCCCTGACAATTTGCTCCATGCAGCAAGGGGCAGGGTTGGGAGCGGTCTTTCTTATTCATCCGCCAGTCAATAAAGCATCTTTCCAGGCAGGGCTTAAAGGTTCAGGCCTTACCTTTCTCGAAACTTCTTTTGTTTTGAGATGGAGTTTCGCTCTTGTTGTCCAGGCTAGAGTGCAATGGCGCAATCTCGGCTCACTGCAATCTCCACCTCACGAGTCCAAGTGATTCTCCTGCCTCAGCCTCCCAAGTAGCTGGAACTACAAGCATGCACCACCATGCCTGGCTAATTTTTGGTATTTTTAGTAGAGACTGAGTTTCACCACATTGGCCAGGATGGTTGAACACCTGACCTCAAGTGATTCTCCCACCTTGGCCTCCCAAAGTGCTGAAATTACTGGCATGAGCCACGGCCCTCAGCCTCTGGAACTTTTTCTTTTTTTTTTTTTTGAGACAAGTCTTGCTCTGTCGCCCAGGCTGGAGTGCAGTGGCACAATCTCAGCTCACTGCAAGCTCCGCCTCCTGGGTTCACGCCATTCTTCTGCCTCAGCCTCCCAAGTAGCTGGGACTACAGGCGCCCACCACTGTGCCCGGCTAATTTTTATGTATTTTTAATACAGACGGGGTTTCACCGTGTTAGCCAGGATGGTCCCGATCTCCTGACCTCGTGATCCGCCTGCCTCGGTCTCCCAAAGTGCTGGGATTACAGGGAAACTTCTTTATCAGCTTACTTCATTAATCAAGCTGTCAGGAGTTGGGTAAATAATTCAGGAGGCCGATTTCATTCAGTCATTCATTTATTCACTTATTCAATATGCATTTTTGAGCACACACTGTTTTCCAGGCACAATTCTAGGGGCTGGGCATACAGTGGTGAAAAAGACAAAGTTCCCACCCTTGCAGGGCTGTAGTCTGGCAAATCCACCTGCGTTTAATTGGTTTCAGCGAGAAACTGAATGGCCAGACCACTGAGGGCTCAAGTCAGCTAACCCACCACAGATAGGATCAGCAGGAATGGTGTGGGCAGCAGACTGAATGACAGACTGATATAGTGTCAATATATATCCCGGCCAAATCTCATGCTGAATTGTAAACCCCGGTGTTGGAGGTGGGGCCTGGTAGGAGATGTTTGGGTCATGGGGGACGGATCCCTCATGGCTTGGTGCTGTCCTTGTGACAGTGAGTTCTCAAGAGATCTAGTTAAGTTTGTGGCACCCTTCACAACCACCACTCTCTCTCTTGCTCCTGCTCTGGCCACATGCCATGCCTGCTCCCACTTCACCTTCAGCCAGGAATAAAAGCTCCCCGAGGCCTCCCCAGAAGCCAAGCAGGTGCTGGCACCACGCTTGGACAGCCTGCAAAACCATGACCCAATTAAACCTCTTTTGTAAATTACCCAGTCTCAGGTATTTCTTTATAGCAATGCAAGAATGGCCTAATACACCAGCTTTGGTCCCTGGACTACTAGAAGCATCTGAGTACCACAGTGGTGCCCACTTTGGAAAACCCGATTCTATGTCATCACGTACTGGTCATAAACCTTGAGACACTGCCCTAGTCATTACAACTGGCCTTGGCTGTCCCTAAATCCCCCTCAGGCACCCACTACTCATCCTTCCCTAGACAGATCACTTCTATAAATGACACAGATCATCCATGACATGGGGATTCCACCTGAATTTACTTAGGGGAATGGCTCAAACCCTGTATTTTAACTACACCAAGAGATTCTTCTTTAAGATTCCTTTAAGGGTTTGTCTTAGTCTGTTCCTGCTGCTATAACAAAATACCTTAGTCTGGGGGATTTATAAATAGTAGAAATTTATTCCTCACAGTTCTGGAGGCTGGAAAGTACAAGATCAAGGGACTGGCAGATCCAGTGTCTGGTGAGGGCTCCGTCTCTGATTTTGAGACGGTGCCTTGTTGCTACATCCTCCAGAAGAGGCGAATGCTGTGTCCTCACATGGTGGAAAGGGAGAAAGGGATGAAAAGGACAGACTCCCATAAGCCCTTTTATAAGAACCCTAATCCCATTCATGAGGGCAGGGCCCTCTGACCTGGTCACCTCCGAAAAGCCCCACCTCATGCATTGGGAATGAAATTTCAACACACATTTCGAAGAGACACACACATTCAAACCATAGTAGGGTTGTTCCTTTTAAACATTATTTAAAGGCACCCACATGTATGTAATAATAATAAGGGGGGCTGGGCACGGTGGCTCACGTCTGTAATCCCAGTACTTTGGGAGGCCAAGGTGAGCAGATCACTTGAGGTCAGGAGTTCAAGACCAGCCTGGCTAATATGGTGAAACCCCATCTCTATTAAAAATACAAAAATTAGTTGGGTGTGGTGGCACGTGTGCCTGTAGTCCCAGCTACTTGGGGAGACTGAGGCAGGAGAATTGCTTGAAACCGGGAGGTAGAGGTTGCTGTGAGCAGAGATCACACCACTGCACTCCAGCTTGGGCAAGAGAGCGAGACTCTGTCTCAAAAATAATAATAAGGGCTTTGGGCTTTACCTATATTAAATAATTATGACTAAATGTAAATATAAATGTAATTAAATTATTACATTAAATAATCTTCACAACAAGCTTGAGAGGTGGGTATGAATAGTACCATGTTCTTTTTGCAGATGAAGAAGCTGTGGCTCAGCAGGATTGGGGGCAGAGCCAGGAGGAGATCTGCCATCTGCCTCCAGAGCCCTGCTTCGATGACATGTGCCACTCTTGAAACAATGCCACACTCTGGAGGAAGTTTTCCAGACTCCTCCGGAAGAGGACAGAGACTCAGAGACTGGCAATTCCGGAAATGTCATCATCTCGGGAGTCCCAGGTCCCCAAACCCACTGAGTCTTTGTCAATTACAGATCCCCAGGGCCCCCCACCCCCGACCGCCTGCGTCAGGATTTCTGGGCAGACACAACAAAATTATGTCAAAGCGCCCCAAACACTTCAGAGCCAAGTGGCCCCACAGCTGGTTTAGGGTCCTTCCAGAACAGTTGGCTCCAGGGGAATTCGATTTGGGTGGAGGATGCGGGTGTGGGTTCCTCTCAGACCACCCTCTTTCAGGTGGGCTTCCAGCCGGCAGGGGCCAGGTTTTCTCTGCACTGGTGGGTGGGCTTGCTCCTCTCAGTACATCGCACACAGTGGAGACAGATTTCCAGAAAGGCTCAGGCTGAACAGAGGATAGCCCTAAGGGTGGGCTAGATTCATGGAGAATGTATCACGGACTAGTCAGTCATATAAAATACTTGAGCCTTATTTTTGTTCACCTGAGGTCAATTCCATGAGGCCCTTGGGATACCCACTGGGTCCATGAAAGCCCCGAGATAAAAGACCCAGCATAACATTTTTGCTACTTATGGAGCTATACCATTGCTCGTTTAATCCTTCCTTGGATTTTTTTTTTTTTTTTTTTGTCTAACAGTAGTTGCTTAGTTTGACCACGAGGTAGCGCTAACGGGCTTGGTAGCCAATGGGCGGGGGTGTGGTAAGCCTTGTGGACTTAAAAGGAAAATCTCAACATTGCCCCCTTATTAATTAATCAAACCTTGGATTTTTTTCCCCCATTCTGTACTTTCCAAATTTTCTGTAATGAGTTTGCATTGTTTTTACAGAAGCAGAATAAGGGCAGGGGTGGGGGACGACAGGGAATCATTACGCAATGATAAACTGTTATTTTGACATATTAACTTGAGACACTGTCTTTATGTGGCTGTAGTTATAGGATATGTGTATTTGTTTTATTGGAGTGCAGTGGCATGATCACAGCTCACTGCAGCCTCGATCTCCTGTGCTCAAGTGATCCTCCCATCTCAGCCTCCCAAGCAGCTGGGACTACCGGTGAGTGCCACCATGCCCAGGTAATTTTTTTGTTTTTAATTTTTTGTTTGTTTGTTTTGAGATGGTCTCGCTCTATCACCCAGGCTGGAGTTGCAGTGATGTGATCTTGGCTCACTGCAACTTCTGCCTCTCAGGTTCAAGTGATTCTCATACCTCAGCCTCCCAAGTAGCTGGGACTACAGCTGCATGCCACCATGCCTGGTTAATTTTTGCATTTTTAGTAGAGACAGGGTTTCGCCATGTTGGCCAAGCTGGTCTCAAACTCCTGACCTCAAGTGATCCACCGATCTCGGCCTCCCAAAGTGCTGGGATTACAGGCGTGAGCCACCACGCCCAGTCTGTTTTTATTTTTTTGTAGAGGTCTCCCTTTGTTGCCCAGGTTGGTCTCCAACTCTTGGGCTCGAGCAATCCTCCAGCCTCAGCCTCCCAAAGTGCTAGGATTATAGGTGTGAGCCATCAGGACTGGCCTGTTTTATCATTTTTAAACTTGACGTTATAATAATTTTTAATGTTACTACAGGTTCTTCATGAACATTTGTTACTGCACATTTTATAATGACCATATATTGAGGGCTCACTTGGAACCATGCAAACACTTTGCTGTCTCAGGTGCATTTTTGTGTAATCCTCACAATGGTAGGGCCTAACCCATGAGGTGGGTATTATCCTCACCCATATTTTATCTGTAAAATGATGCTTCGAGAAGGCAGGTCACTTCATAGTAAATGAATGGTGGAGTGAGTCTTTTTTTTTTTTATTTTTGAGACGGAGTCTCGCTCTGTGCCCCAGGCTGGAGTGCAGTGGCACAAACTCGGCTCACTGCAAGCTCCGCCTCCCGGGTTTACGCCATTCTCCTGCACCTCAGCCTCCTGAGTAGCTGGGACTACAGGCGCCCGCCACCGCACCCGGCTCATTTTTTGTATTTTTAGTAGAGACGGAGTTTCACCGTGGTCTCGATCTCCTGACCTTGTGATCCGCCCACCTCGGCCTCCCAAAGTGCTGGGATTACAGGCGTGAGCCACCGCACCCGGCCTGGAGTGAGTCTTTCTACAGTCACTGCCTTTCTCTAAACACAATGCTAAGTCACAATGGGGTTGTGACTTAATTTACCTAGTGTGCCCATTTAATTTGGCCACATTTCATTATCAATAGCACTGCAGAAAACATCTCTATGTAGAAAGTTTATTCTGCATTCAGGAAATATTTATAGAAGTGGACTTGATAGCCTAAACATTTTGAAGACTCTTGATAAATATTCAATGCCAAATATGAAGGAAAAATTCAGGAAAACTTAACTCTGGCTGGCTATTTTATGATATTAAGGAATTATTGTTACTTTTTCTAGGTATGCTAATGTTATTGTGGTCATGTATTTTTAAAGATACATAACGAAGTACTTACAAATGAAATAATATATTTGGAATTTGCTTGAAAATACAATTGAGAGAGGAGTAGGGGGTTGATGAAAAAAGATTAGGCATGTGTTGCTCATTGGGTTATGGGTACATAGGCATTGATTCCACTGCTATCCTCTCTGCTTTTGTATCTGTTTGAAATTTTCTTTTTCTTTCTTTTTTTAAATTTTTTAAATTTTTTTATTTTTGAGACAGAGTCTCGTTCTTTCACCCAGGCTGGAATGCAGTGATAGGATCTCTGCTCATGGCAATTTCTACCTCCTGGGTTCAAGCGATTCTCATGCCTCAGCCTCCCAAGTAGTTGGGATTACAGATGCATAGCATACCACCATGCCCAGCTAATTTTTGTATTTTTAAGTAGAGACAGGGTTTTGCCATGTTGGCCAGGCTGGTCTCGAACTCCTGACCTCAAGAGATCCGCCACCTTGGCCTCCCAAAGTGCTAGGATTACAGGTGTGAGCGCCCAGCCTTTTTGTTTTGTTTTGTTTTGAGACAGAAACTTGCTCTGTTGCCCAGGCTAGAGTGCAGTGAAGTGATCTCAGTTACTGCAATCTCCACCTCTCAGATTCAAGCAATTCTCCTGTCTTACCCTCCCGTGTTTGAAATTTTCTATGATTAAAAAGCTTAAAATATATAGATGAGGAAACTACTGAAAGAAAAAAAAGCTAGCTATAAAACAAAAGATCCGACAGTCTACAGGACAAGCCAGCCCCATGATTCCTCTTCTGCCTAATTAGTGAGAAACACAGAAGAAAGGGGTAGCTTTCTAGAATAGTTTTGTTCAACCTCCTCTCCCATCAAATAAAAGTTAAGGTTTCCCTAAAACCAAAACACATCACTGTATTTTGTTTTTCAAAAACTTGTATTTATTTTATTTTATTTATTTTGGGACGAGTTTCACTCTTGTTGCCCAAGCTGGAGTACAGTGGTACAATCTGTCTCACTGCAACCTCTGCCTCCTGGGTTAAAGTGACTCTCCTACCTCAGCCTCCCGAGTAGCTGGGATTACAGGCACCCGCCACCACACCCAGCTAATTTTTGTATTTTCAGTAGAGATGGGGCTTCACCATGTTGGCCAGGCTGGCCTCGAACTCCTGACCTCACATGATCCACCCACCTCAGCCTCCCAAAGTGGTGGGATTACAGGTGTGAGCCACTGTGCTCAGCCAAAAACTTGCATTTATTTTAAAATAGGATTATAAAGTTGGACAGAATTTTAAAGGTCTGGTCCTTATTCTTTTAAACTTCTTATTTTTTTTTTTTTTTTTTAATGGAGTCTTGCTCTGTCGTCTAGGCTGGAGTGCAGTGGCACAACTTCGGCTCACTGCAGCACCTCCCTGGGTTCAAATGATCTTCTCACCTTAGTCTCCCAAGAAGCTGGGACTACAGGCATGCTACCAAGTCCAGCTATTATTATTATTATTATTATTATTATTATTTTACTTTTTTTGTAGAGATGGAGTTTTACCATGTTGCCCAGGCTGGTCTTGAACTCCTGAGCTCAAGCAATCCACCTGCCTTGCCCTCCAAAATTGCTGGGATTACAAGTATGAGCCATTGCGCCCAGCCATAATCAATAATCTTATGACAATTTTACACACACACTTCCCAACTGTAATTTGATGCAGCCTTTGTTAAATTTCTAGAAACGTCTAGTGTTCCCCTTTACAGTGAGGAAACTCACCAACCGTTATTGGACAAAGTCCCTTGGGGGAGGTCACAACATCAAAAGGAAAGAGAGTTACACCTCTTGTCAGTTTGTAGACACACAGACACATACACACACACACACGCACATGCGTGCACATCCTTGGTTTTACTCACATCCCTCTCCTTCCCCCTACTCTGTCTGGGCAGGCACTTCCTGTCCGCCTCCCACATGATTCTCCCAGGACACTCACGCCTCACCTGGTCAACTCTGCCAGAATCAGCAGCCAGGCTTGGGCCTGTCACACAGCACTCATGCAGCTGGTTCCCAGCGGGCTAGAGTCAAAACCGCACCCCTCTTAATAGATCTTGGTTTTTCAGTCTTCAGGAGTCCTTAAGAGAGAGCAAAATTTAGCATACCCCACTTACTCTTTTTTGTCCAGACTCAGCCACAGAAACAGGAATTTCCTCATGGTACTGCTCTGCTCCCTAGATGGGACTTGTCAGTTTGAAGCTTCTGGGGCCTAGGAAGAAGTGATGTCTGTCACACCTTGTGAAACAAGAACAGAAACTCAGGGCCAGGCAGGTGGCTCACACATGTAATCCCAGCACTTTGGGGTCTAAGGTGGGAGGATCGCTTGAGCCCAGAAGTTGGAGACTAGCCTGGGCAACATAGTGAGACCCTATCTCTACAAAAAAATGCAAAAATTAACTGGGTGTGGTGGTGCATGCCCGTAGTCCCAGCAACTCAGGAGGCTAAGGTGGGAGGATCACTTGAGCCCAAGAGGTGAAGGCTGCAGTGAGCCAAGATGGCGCCACCACACTCCAGCCTGGGCGGCAAAGCCAGACACTGTCTCAAAAAAAAAAAACAGAAACTCTGGTTCATCCCAGCAGCTGTTAGCCTAAAAATATCTCAACTCAGCACGCAGTAACTTTTTTCTCTCTCTCTTTCTGGCAGATGAGGCTGGAGTCAGATAGGACCTTTCCAAACGCTAGCTGGATAGAGTATATTGTGTCTAGAAAAGCTGGGAGAAGGACAGAGAAGAACTGAGAAGTGTTTCCTTGAGTTCAACAGGCCCAGAGACGGCCCTTCACGGGCCCCAAGTGGATTTCACTCTTTCAGCAACCAAGTGTTTCTGGAGGGCCTCTAAAGGGCCTGGTCTCGGGAAAGGAGGGACGGGACAAGGTCCAGTTTCTGCATTCCTGGAGTCCACAGTTCAGGAGCAGAGATGCTAATAATTATGTGTATGGCTCTTTTGATGTGTCACATGGGACATATGCAAGGGGCTCAGGAGAGGACCGGAGGGACCTAGGCCATTCTTGATTTATAACCCCAGGCCAAAGGAAATGTGTTTTCAGGACGACAAGGCTTTGATTTCATCTTTAGAGGAAGGAGAACTGAAGCTTCTGAGTCCAATAAAGGTGAAGAGGTCTGAGAAGGAGATCGGTATTGATACAAAAGATTGGGATTGAATATGGATTGATCTCCAGAAAGAGAGAAAAGGCAAAGTTTCAAATGGTTCCCTGGGGCATTCTTTGTCAGCATAAAGGTTCAACAGAGTATATAGCAGGTACGTGGATTCTGTAGCCAAGTTCTTGAAAAGGTCACTGAGACACAATCCCTGCTGCACAGGAATCCCGAGTGATGCCAGCTAGGCTCCAGCCGTCACATCCTTCCGAGCTGCCTGCCGTGAGCAGGTCTCCATGAATTGCTGCCTGTGGTGGGGGGTTCTTACCTGGTCACCGCCCACAGGCAGGATCGTGCAGATGAGGGCCAAATCTTCTTATCAGGCGTTGTACATTTTGGCACTCAACTTTTCTCTGTTGCCTAAACACCATTTTTTGTTTGTTTGTTTTGAGACAGAAGGAATCTCGCTCTTTCACCTAGGCTGGAGTACAGTGGCGCGATCTTGACTCACTACAACCTCTGTCTCCCAGGCTCAGGCAATCCTCCTGCCTCAGCCTCCCGAGTAGCTGGGACTACTGGCATGTGCCACCATGCCCAGCTAATTTTTTTTGTGGTTTTGGTAGAGACAGGGTCTCACCATGTTGCCCAGGCTAGTCTCGAACTCCTGAACTCAAGTGATCTGCCCACCTCAGCCTCCCAAAGTGCTGGGATTAGAGGCACAAGCCACCGTGCCCAGCCCCTAAACACCATTTTAAGAGCAATCATGGAAATTGAGAAGGGAAAAAGAAACACTAGTGATCCTGTCACTTCCTGTATCAACGTTTTATTTATTCATTTTTATTTTTATTTATTTAGATTGATTGACAGGATCTTACTCTGTTTGTCACCCAAGCTGGAGTGCAGTGGCACAATCATGGCACATTGCAGCTTTGGCTTTCCAGGGTCAAATGATCCCCCTGCCTCAGCCTCCCGAGTAGCTAGAATTACAGGCACATGCCACCATGCCTGGCTAATTTTGTTGTTTTTTTATTTTGTAGAAATGAGGTCTTACTATGTTGCCCAGGCTGGTCTCAAACTCCTGGGTTCAAGCAATCCTCCTGCCTTGGCCTCCCAAAGTGCCGGGATTACAGGCATGAGCTGCTGTGCCTGGACTATATCAATGTTTTACATTTTCTATTTCCAGCCCTGTGTAAAAGATAAAGAGAAAAGTTCACAGGGACATTGTCTGGTGATCCTAGTGGACATCTCATGGCCTGCCCTGGCCAACATTCCACCCTTGCATTTTCCAGCACCAGTGGACAGATTGACGTCCTTTCTTAAGTCCCATCTGCTGGACCACCACAAATGTGTGACCTGAGTGCTTAGACTTGACATCTCTCCATCCCACCATGGCTTGGAGAGAACAGAAGAGCTCATTGTAAGTGAATCAGGCTTGGATAGACTGAGAGATGGCCAATGGATGTTTTGATCTCTAATTTTTTTTTTTTTTCTAGATGGAGTGCAGTGGCGTGATCTCAGCTCACTGCAACCTCCGCCTCCGGGGTTCAAGTGATTCTCCTGCCTCAGTCTCTCCAGTAGCTGGGATTGCAGGTATGTGCCAACACACCTGGCTAATTTTTGTATTTTTAGCAGAGACAAGGTTTCACCATGTTGGCCAGGCTGGTCTCGAACTCCTGACCTCAGGTGATCCACCTGCCTGGGCTTCCCAAAGTGCTGGGATTACAGGCGTGAGCCACTGCTCCCGGTCTCAATAGATGTTTTGAAAAGGATTGTATAAGGGCCAAGTAAGACAGAGACCTAGACGTGACCTCTGGATTTGGCAGAGTGGAGATCATCAGTGGTCTGACGAGCAGTTTTAGGGGAGCAGAAGAGGCAGAAGCCACTTATCAGAAGCCACTTTGGAGCAGGTGAAAGAGGATGATAGGAAAGGAAGAGAACTGTTTGGAAAAGTTTTGCTGTAAAGGACAGCTGGGAATGGAGTAGCAGCGAGAGGGGTGATGGGCAAAAGGAAGGAAATTTTTCAGAAGGGAGATAGGAGAACATGTTTGGATGTTGATGGGAATAATCTGGTGGACAGGATTTTACAGGAGATGGGGGAAATGGTTGCAATAGTAAAGTCTCAGGAAGCTAGAGAAATTAGGCCTTCTGTGGAAAGGGCGGTCACGGAGGTCTGAGAGTGGCAGAGTGAACTCACCCAGGTAATATAGGCTTCCCAGCCAGGGCCCAGTGCCCATTTGAGATTTGTGATGATTGTTTTGAAGTGGAATCTTTTTTTTTTTTTTTTTTGAGAGGGTGTTTCGCTGTCACCCAGGCTGGAGTGCAGTCGCCTGATCTCAGCTCACTGCAAGCTCCGCCTCCCGGGTTTACGCCATTCTCCTGCCTCAGCCTCCGGAGTAGCTGGGACTACAGGCGCCCGCCACCGCGCCCAGCTAGTTTTTTGTATTTTTTAGTAGAGACGGGGTTTCACCATGTTAGCCAGGACGGTCTCGATCTCCTGACCTCGTGATCCGCCCGTCTCGGCCTCCCAAAGTGCTGGGATTACAGGCTTGAGCCACCGCGCCCGGCCTGAAGTGGAATCATTGAGTAACAGCAGAGGTATGAGGTGAGAGAGGATGGTGGCTGTGGGGTTGGATTTGGGACAGAGTTTGGACATGCCCAGCCCAGGACTTGCTCATAGATTGATATGACCGGGAGAGGACGAAATCGAGAACAAGGATGAAACTGAGACAACTCATTGTTCTTGGCTTGAACGAATGGGTGGGTGCCATTGATGAAGAAAGGGTGGGCAGAGCCTAAGAGTTCTGTTTGATACATTTTGACGTGAGATGATTTGAGATGATTATTAGCATCCAACAGGCGAGACCCAGCAGGCAGTTGGGCAAGTCTGGGGTGTAAGGGGAAGGTTGCTGTTTTCTCTTCTGCTCTGCAATGTATGAAAACATCCCATGGGCTGGGCCAGGGTATGTGACATTCACCATCATAATGTGCACACAAGCAGAGGAAGCACTTCTGAATTTCCCACTAGACTGCGAGCTCCTTGTGAGAAGGGCCTGGATTTTGTTCACTAGCACCTTGTAGGGCACCCCAGAACCCAGCAGGCATTCAGTCAGTATTTTCTGCTGGATAGATGAATAATGTCATAGTCCTCCCAGCCTCTGGAAACCAGGTGGCTTTCTAAAGTCTGGGACAGGTACCTTCTTAGTTTAATGAGGTCTTACTAATTATAATGGTGACAATGATGCTTTGGGGATGATTTATAGTCAGGGAGGGCCAACTGGTCTTCTGAATAATGATTTAAGTGGGTCACACCATGATGGCTCAGAGTGACACAGCAGGTCAGGTGGGTGTAGGAGGGTGGAGTGGGTGATTGGATATACAAAGAAGGCAGTTCCAATTCTGCCAGTAAGCTGAGTTTGTTTTGTGACCTTAGGCAAGAGACTTGGCTTCTCCAGGCCTCAGTTTCCTTTTTTTTTTGAAATGGAGTCTCACTCTGTTGCCCAGTACACAATGGCATGATCTCAGCTCACTGCAACCGCCGCCTCCCAGGTTCAAGTGATTCTTCTGTCTCAGCCTCCCGAGTAGCTGGGATTACAGGCGCCCGCCACCACGTCCGGCTAATTTATATATATATATAT
>NC_045449.1:58033127-58088877 GCF_002776525.5 Piliocolobus tephrosceles | reverse complement strand
GCAGTGGCGTGATCTCAGCTCACTGCAAGCTCCGCCTCCCGGGTTCCCGCCATTCTCCTGCCTCAACCTCCGGGTAGCTGGGACTACAGGCGCCTGCCACCTCACCCGGCTAGTTTTTTTTTTTTTTTGTATTTTTAGTAGAGACGGGGTTTCACTGTGTTAGCCAGGATGGGCTCGATCTCCTGACCTCGTGATCCGCCTATCTTGGCCTCCCAAAGTGCTGGGATTACAGGCTTGAGACACCGCGCCCGGCCATTTTTATATTTTTAGTAGAGACAGGTTTCACCATGTCGGCCAGGCTGGTCTCGAACTCCTGACCTCGTGATATGCCTGCCTCGGCCTCCCAAAGTGCTGGGATTGCAGGCATGAACCACCACACCTGGCCCCTCATTTGCCTTTTTACTTATTTATTGTTTTAATGGGAATGATAGGGATCTACCCCCTGCCCCCAGATGGCCACAGGCACCGCTAGTAAAAGTGATCATGATGTTTCTTTCCTTTTTTTTTCTTTTTTGAGATGGAGTCTCACTCTGTCACCCAGGCTGGAGTGCAGTGGCACTATCTTGGCTTACTGCAACCTCCACCTCCCAGGTTCAGGTGATCCTGCCTCAGCCTCCTGAGTAGCTGGGATTAAACGTGCCTGGCACCACACTAGGCTAATTTTTGTATTTTTAGTAGAGGCAGGGTTTTGCCATGTTGCCCAGGCTGGTCTTGAACTCCTCAGGCGATCCACCCGCCCTGGCCTCCCAAAATGCTGGGATTACAGGCACTAGCCACCGGGCCCAGCCGATCCTGGTGTTTCTGTGGCAAATAAGGGAACCTAATAAACCCAAGGCTGAGCATTCGTTCTCAGAAGCCGGGTTCTCGCCGGGCGCGGTGGCTCAAGCCTGTAATCCCAGCACTTTGGGAGGCCAAGACGGGCGGATCACGAGGTCAGGAGATCGAGACCATCCTGGCTAACACGCTGAAACCCCGTCTCTACTAAAAATACAAAAAACTAGCCGGGCGTGGTGGCGGGCGCCTGTGGTCCCAGCTACTCTGGAGGCTGAGGCAGGAGAATGGCGTAAACCCGGGAGGCGGAGCTTGCAGTGAGCTGAGATCAGGCCACTGCACTCCAGCACGGGCGACAGAGCAAGACTCCGTCTCAAAAAAAAAAAAAAAAAAAGAAGCCGGGTTCTCATCTCTGCTCTAGGAAATGTAGCCCGGGCCCTGGACACTGTGAAAGAGGCCAGTCATGTTCTAGCAAAAAGACGACTCCAGGACTTGGCCTTGAGGAAGGGTAGATGGCAGGTGGTCTGCATTTGTTCCTCTTGTCACCTGTGTGTCACAGGGCCCTGTTGGGAACATTTCTAGTGTCCTCTGGCTGAACTGAGGAGGTGTAACCCAAAAGGCAGAGGGCCTGTACTGCTCTCCTCCTGCCAAATCGCACAGCCCCATGATTGAAACACCAGGAGAGCTTCAGGAGGAAGTGGGTGCCTGGGGTGTGTGAGTGCCTCAGAAAGAAGGGAGGAGGAACTAGCATGCGGTGAAGGACAGAGACGTCACAGATGCTGGAGTTCCTGCAAGAATAAAGTGTGACCCCGCAGCAGGCAGCTGGGCTAGGAGACATAACCCCACAGAGAGATGGAGACTAGTAGAATGTGAGATGTGAGGCATGGAATAGCCTAACCTCTGTGATGTTATAGAAGAGGAAGCTGAGACTCATCAAGGGTCACCCATGTGTTCACCAGATATTTTTCTCTTCTTTTCTTTTCTTTTCTTTCTTTCTTTTTTTTTTTTTTTTTGGAGACAGAGTCTCACTCTGTCGCTCAGGCTGGAGTCCAGTGGCACAATCTCGGCTCACTGCAACCTCTACCTCCCGGATTCAAGCAATTCTCCTGCCTCAGCCTCCCAAGTAGCTGGGATTACAGGCACATGCCACCACACCTGGCTAATTTTTTGTGTTTTAGTGGAGACGGAGTTTCATCGTGCTGCCCAGGCTGGTCTCAAACTCCTGAGCTCAGGCAATCTGCCCACCTTGGCCTCCCAAAGTGCTAGGATTACAGGTGTGAGCCACTGCGCCCAGCCCACCAGATATTTTTCAAGAGTCAATTAGATGCTGGAAGCTGAGCCAGCTTATGATTAAATATTGCAGTACAACACATCACTCCAAAACTTGGGCTGAAAACAACTGCCATTTTATTATGTCACATTTCTGTGGGTTGACTGAGCTCAGCTGTGTGTTTTGCTGTCTGTGGTGATAGCTAAGGTGTCTAGGGCATGACATAGCTGGAACCTCCAAGATGGTCCATGCACAGAGATGGCAACCAGTGCTGACTGTTGGCTGTGAGGTTCAGTGGGGCTTTCACCTGGAGTGCCTCAGTTCTCTTCTATGTGGTTTCTCCATGTGCCCTGTGCTTCTTACAGTGTGGTGCCTGGATTCCTAAGGTCAAGAAGTAAAAGCTTCAGTTCTCTTAAGGCCTGAGCTTAGAAATCCCAGAATGTCACAGCTACTGCATTCTATTGGACAAAGCCAGTCATGGGGTGTTTTTTTTATTGTTGCATAACAATCCCAAAACATGGTTTAAAATGATGATAAACATTTATCTCTCACAGTTTCTGTGGGTCAGGAATTATGGAGCAGTTTTTCTGGGCAGTTCAGGTTGGGAGTGTCCATGAGATTGCAGAGAAAATGTTGGCCAAGGTTGCACTCATCTGAAGGCTTGACTGAGGCTGAAGGATCCATTTCCAAGGTGGCTTACTCATATAGTTGACAAACTGGTGCTTGTCGTTAGCAGGTAGTCTCAGTTTTTCTGCACATCAGCCTCTCCACAGGCTGCCTGAGTATCTTCACAACCTGATGGGTACTTTTCCCCAAGCAAGTAATCCAGGAGACCAAGGCAGCAGCCCAAATGCCCTTTATAAGCTAACCTGAGAAATCATACATTGTCATTTCCACCATGCTCTATCTATCATGACCCCTGACTCATGGTGGAAGGAGAGATTATGAAAGAGCAGGAATGATCAGGAAGCAAGAATTGTGGGGGCCATTCTGGAAGCTGGCTACCTCACAAGGCCAGCCCAACATTCCAAGGGATGGAGAAAAAAGCTATAGCTGTGGATGGGGGAACAGTCACGACTAAGTGGCCATCTTTAACCAATCAGAGCCCAACTGTCAGGACGTAGCAGAGGACCAGTCGGAAAGGCCTCATTGCCCACAGAGCTCCCAGTCTAGAGGACCACACAGAAAACTAGCAGCAGAGAATGAATGTGTCTATAATCTTCATTATATAGATGAGAAACCTGAGTCTAAGAAAAGGTAAATTGTATGTCCAAAGTCTTATGGTAAGTGTCAGAGCTAGGATTCATACTCAGACCCTCTGACTTCAAGCCAAGCCATTTTCTGTCTTATGTTATATTGCTGCTTATTATGTGACCACGTTGCATTTTAAATATAGAATATAAAATCATATATGTATAGTGTAAAACAGCTACGAAAAACAAATTAAACAAACAAAAGAACAGAAGGAAACACAAAATGTTGACAGTTGTTATTAGGTTGTAAGAAAATAAGTTATTGGCTGGGCACAGTGGCTCACGCCTATAATCCCAACACTTTGGGAGTCTGAGGTGGGAGGATCACTTGAGGTCAGGAGTTCGAGACCAACCTGGCCAACATGGTGAAACCCCTTTTCTACTAAAAATACAAAAATTAGTAGTGCATGGTGGTGCGCGTCTGTGTGATCCTAGCTACTCGGGAGGCTGAGGTGGGAGAATTGCTTGAGCCTGGGAGGCAGAAGTTGCAGTGAGCCGAGATCATGCCACTGCACTCCAGCCTGGGTGACAGAGCCAGACTCTGTCTCAAAAAAAAAAAAAAAAAAAAAAAGAGTCTTTTCCTCCTTCTTCTATGTTTCTTTATTTTAAAAATATACTAAATGAGCTTCTATCATGTTCATAACAGAGAAACCCAAACCATTTTCTTGCTGCGGTGGATCCCACAGGCTCAGCAGGGGAGGGCTGCGGGGACGGTGCAGAGGTTAAAGGTGGGGGATTCTCCACCTGTGGATTTTGGTTCCTCCTCTGCTGTGGGGTATCCACTGCCAGGCAAGTATCTGGTTCTTCTGAAAGGCCTGTGGCTATTGATTAACTTACTTCTGCAAACAAAACTGCCCCTTCAGGCGAGGTGTTGGAGGAAGAATCTCAGAAAAGAAGGGTTATGCTTCTGACACTGCAGGAGTGGGTGGAATAAAGAAAACTAGAGGCTGATGTTTTCCCTCCTGGGTGGGGTAGACCTATAATGCTGTTTTCTGGTTCAAGATCAAGGTGACTGCCTCTCAAATATGAGTTTATGTACTGGGACAACCAGAGAGAATATTTTAAATAGATGCTATCTTGGAAATACCAGGATACGTAGTCATTGTAGATAGGAGCTGCTTGGTTATTCAGAACATTTAAAAGTCTTTTTGGTTTCCTGCAACCATATGATATCTTCTTTCACTTCTATTTTTGATTTTTGAGGCTTTAGCACATCACCCCATTATCTTCCTGCATACCTTACATTCCATGGTCCGTAATTTTCTCTATAGTAAAAAACATCAGCTTCCGTTAGCTGGGCAACTATTATGTAAAGATGCTATACTAAGCAATTTACATACACAATCTTTACAAAAACGTAGGATGTGGACATCAGCAATTTCTAGATGAGGGGCTCAGGGAAGTTCAATAACTTCTCCAAGGTCACACAACTTGGAAACAATAGAGGTGGACACTGAACCCAGGTCGAAATCTGAGCCCAGGTTGAAATGACCTCAAAGCCACTAGCCTAATGCTGCCTCCCTAAAAGAATACTGTAACATTAAAAGACATTTGATATCTTATATCCCTCCATCTTAACTTAAGATATCTTTTTTGGCTCCAAATTTATCCTTCTTTTTGAAAATAGTCTGTACCACACACCTCTTAAACACCCTCTGAGATCCTTCCAGCCACTGCTATGGCAGTCAGACCTGTGAATGTCCCCAGCAGCTCTGGCAGGTGTAAACTGACAGTATCTTGCCTCAGGCCTGCAGCTGCC
This sequence comes from Piliocolobus tephrosceles, assembly GCF_002776525.5. Lineage (NCBI taxonomy): Eukaryota > Metazoa > Chordata > Mammalia > Primates > Cercopithecidae > Piliocolobus > Piliocolobus tephrosceles. Next base: position 58,083,824 of record NC_045449.1, on the reverse strand, counting down.
ATCTCTCAGCCCCAGCCCAAGGCATCTCTTTTGACACTGCAGCTTAGAAAGCACTGGAACCCATTCAGTGCCAAGCCAGTGCATTCTGGAAACTCGGCTCAGGCAGGTGTGCAGAGCCTTTTACCTTTGGAGAAGGCGCCAGTGGGTAAGTGCCCTCCCCTTTACTCCAGGGGCGGGTCCTGAGACACTTCTTACAGTCCTCAGACAGTCTCTCCAAATCAAGCAGCCAGGAATGTGGCCACCCCAGTGACACACACTCAAGTGCTTCTGCCTCCCTCCCTGTGTCAGTTCCCGGAGCCTCAATTATGCTCCCTGGGCTCACACTCCCCAATAGTGTATTCACATATAAGCTTTTGTCTCAAGCTCTGCTTTCTGGGCAACTCTCACAGATCCAAACATTTTCCTTGCCTAAACTCTCACCCAAATATCTTTGTTTTCTAAATTAGAAAATGGGTGCTAAGTAACCATATGGAAATGATGAAAGCTAGCAATTCCATCATTTCCACTCACAATTCTGTTGAACAACCCAGGAGGGAGCCGGCATCTCCGCTTATTCCTGGGTATATATATCTGGGTATATAAATCACCTTTTCAAGGTTATGAACCAAAAAACACCCAACCTTCCTCTGTGTTTGGGTGGATGTATATGTCATTAAATGGCCAGTTGAGCCCTTTCACTTCTGCTATTTTAGGTGTGGCGTGTTCTGGTGGGTCTGAGAGGTGTCCCAGCTGCAGGACTGGGGCTGTCATCCATTGGCTGTGCTGCTGACCCTCTGTCCCTGGAGTTAGAGTCGTGTTCGGGGGTGATTCCAGGCAAGCTCAAGATTGGATTTCCCGGCCGGGCGCGGTGGCTCAAGCCTGGGATCAGCACTTTGGGAGGCCGAGACGGGCGGATCACGAGGTCAGGAGATCAAGACCATCCTGGCTAACACGGTGAAACCCCGTCTCTACTAAAAAATACAAAAAACTAGCTGGGCGATTTGGCGGGCGTCTGTAGTCCCAGCTACTCGGGAGGCTGAGGCAGGAGAATGGCGTAAACCCAGGAGGCGGAGCTTGCAGTGAGCCGAGATCCGGCCACTCATTCCAGCCTGGGCGGCAGAGCGAGACTCCGTCTCAAAAAAAAAAAAAAAAAAAAAAAAAAGATTGGATTTCCCATGCTGGAATGGAGGCAGGAGGACAGTAGTCATGAGCAGGGGACCTTGTGGTTGGAAGGCAACAAAGATGGCAGGCAATGTCAAGGTCATCAAGAGAGCAAGGGAGTATGTGCTGAAAGGCATATTCCTTCTCTGTGCAGAGTGTTGGGAAGGCCCTGAGAGACAATGCGCGGAATCAGGGCAGAAAAGGAGGAAAATGTCAGTCTTTCTCTTTAGAAATTCCACCCTGGCACTGCTCCACATCAGTTAGAAGCTACCATTCCCCAGCAGGCCTTGGAATGACAGAGCTTTGAGCCATTTATATTTAATAACCTCAGGCCTCACATGCTAACTAGCAAAGTAAATAATGGGCATCACCACTGTCTGCTGTCCCATTATGGCAGGGAATTATTCTTGTGAGTGCATCCACCACTTGAGGCATCTCTAAAGCCCCTGATGACGTCCGTCAAGGAGCCCTTCCCACAAATGATCGTATCTCAAAGGTGGTGGGAGTCCTGATTATAAACAAGTTTTCATTTCAGAAGGAAAACCAGTCATGAATGAGCCTCTCCCCCTGCCCCCGATCTTGCAGAGCCTTCCCAGTGCTGGTTCAGAGTGGAAAGAAAGTGCTGGAGCCTTGCCCAGTCCTCAGATTGATTATTTCCCATAAAGGAACAAGGGGAAGAGAAAACCCAGGAGTTGAGCATCTTTAGAAACTCCGATTCTGTGGCCACACCTGACCTTGTCATCACTTGGAATGCTTCACCAACGAACAAAGTCAGTTTCCTCTCATCTTTCCTGCCACCACATATTTCCTCCCATCTATCCCCTCTTTGGATTTCCTATCCAGCATGGAACCCACGACCTATCTTTTCAACCACCCTGTTGTCAGTGTCCTCAACTGTTTAGTATTTCTCCTGTCTGTCCATCCCTAACCCTGGGATTCTCCATACCTGGCTTCTGTGGCTAAGCCCCAGAGAGTCATCCACCCAACTCTGCAGACCTGGTGCCACCACAAATGCATGGGTTTCCCAGAATCCTCCCTCTCCAACGGGCAGCTCCCACTTTCATTCCTCTTGGTGGCTTTTCCAGACCCTCACGGTACCCCTCAAAGTCCTTCGTCATCCCCTCCCCACCCATTCTCAAGAGATGACTTTGCTTCCTACCTCGACCCAGGGCCACTTTCTTGTCCCCTTGGGCCTCCTTGGACCCTATCACTGCACAGTCTCTTCATTCTTCTTTTTTTTTTTTTTTTTTTGAGATGGAGTCTCACTCTGTTGCCCAGGCTGGAATGCAATGGTGTGATCTCAGCTCACTGCAATCTCCACCTCCCAGTTTCAAGGGATTCTTCTGCTTCAGCCTCCCAAGTAGCTGGGATTACAGGTGTGCACCACCACATCTGGCTAATTTTTGTATTTTTAGTAGAGACAGGGTTTCACCATGTTGGCCATGCTGGTCTTGAACTCCTGACCTCAAGTGATCCACCCGCCTTGGCCTCCCAAAGTGTTGGGATTAAAGGCGTGAGCCACTGCACCTGGCCAATTCTTCTTTTTCCTTAACTCTTCTCCTCAGCCCAGCTCTAGGGAGCCTCTACATTTCCAGCCACATCTATGCTGCATGTGTATGACCCTATTCTTCTAATTTTGAAATCCCAAAGCATACTTTCAGGCCTCTTCTAATTTGACCCTTCTGTGGCATCTGTTGCTCTTTCTTTCAATGTCTTCTCCCTTGGGTTTGGTGACTCTTACTTGGGTTTTTGTAAACTTTCTGGCTTCTCTTCATAATGACCTTCATCTGGCCACCTCTAAAAACATTATTCGGTTCCCCAGGGGTTCTAAGTGCCTATTCTGTGTCCCCACGGCTCCTGGGCTTCCCTCTAAGGAAGCCTATAATGGTCTATCAACGTGTCAGTTTCTCTACTAGATCTAGCATCTACAAGTGCCTTGATCTCTATCCCCAGTACTGAGCCCACCACCTGGTACTGAGTGCACAGTGATTGCTCATTAATGGTGTGGCTTGTGGCATAATGATCCCTAATCTTTGTTAGATGTACATGTGGATCAACGTTTTTGTTTTCTGTACTTCTTAACCATTTCTATCTCTAAGTGTGCAATGTCAAAAACAGAATTAAACATCTTAGGCTGGGCATAGTGGCTCATGCCTAATCCCAGCACTTTGCGATACCGAGGCAGGAGGATCATTTGAGCCCAGGGGTTCATGACCAGCTTGGAAGAAGACAGCAAGACCTCATCTCTACAAAAAGTAGAAAAAAATTAGCCAGGTATAGTGGCACATGGCTGTAGTCCCAGCTAATCAGGAGGCTGAGGTGGGAAGATCACTGGAACCCAGGAGGTCAAGGCTGCAGTGAGCCATGAGTGTGCCACTGCACTCCAGCCTGGGCGACAGAGAAAGACCCTGTTTCAAAACAACAACAACAAAAATCTGAGAGCATTTTTTGGTTTGTTTAGAGATTGGTGAGAAAATAAGGATTCTCCTGAAATGCCAAAATTGGGCATCTTTCAAGTATATCAGAACCTATGTGGGCTTAACCTGATAGGTGAAACCTGGGTTTCAAGAGAGCCTGGCATGAGGGTTGAGGGGGTGGGGGTAGATAAAGAGGGCAGAGTATTAGCTTGGGCTCGCATTCCTGTGACTTAAGATCCTACTCTAGGTGAAAAAATTTAGATCGCTTTGTACATGCTATACATATAGAGTAGTTATTTGGGGGACAGAGTAAGGAATCTTGCTTGATATCTGAATTTAGCATCACAATCCCTAACCTTTTTCAGAGGTCACTACATTGAGTCACAGATGCCACGCTCTAAAATCACTCTTTTAAGCATGATTTGGGCCAGGCACAGTGGCTCATGCCTGTAATCACAGTACTTTGGGAGGTTAAGGCAGGAATATCGCTTGAGCCCAGGAGTTTGAGACCAGTCTGGGCAACATGGCAAGACTCCATCTCAAACAGAACAAAACAAAGCAAAACAAAATGTGATTTATAAGTTCAAAGTTCATATGTATTCATACATATTCTTCATTTGATTTTATTTTCCTGTCAGTCCAAGTAGGCAGAATATGTTATTGTTCCCATTTTATAGATGAGTGATCTAAGACTCAAAGAGATTTAATTATTCAACTTGTTCAAGGTCAAACAGATGGTAAGTTAGAGCAATAGGACTTAAACTCCAAGTCAGTGCTCCTATATTATACTTCCTTTTGATGAAGACCAGTGATATTTGTTTCTTTTGCCTTTTGAAGTTATGCATCCTGTTTCTGGTAGCAAGACAGGGCATCTTGGCAGGCACTGGAGAAGCCTGGTGGTTAGGGTCATGAATGCTGGCTATTTCTTCAACTAGCCCTGCTATCTCGGGCACATCACTAATCTGTGAACTTCAGTTTCTGCATCCATAAAATGGAGAAAATAATGGTCATGTCTACCCTAAAGAGTTACTGTAAGGTTTCAGTGAATTACTATGTGCAAGGGACTTGGCATAGTACCTGGCACATAGTAACCTCTTAAGTTAGGAAACAGGCCAGACACAGTGACTCATGCCTGTAATCCCAGCACTTTGGGAGGCCGAGGCGGGCCGATCACCTGAGGTCAAGAGTTCGAGACCAGCCAGGCCAACATGGTGAAACCTCGTCTCTACTAAAAATACAAAAAATTAGCTGGGTGTGGTAGCACATGCCTGTAGTCCCAGCTACTCGGGGAGGCTGAGGCAGGAGAATTACTTGAACTCAGGAGGCAGAGGTTACAAGTGAGCCAAGATCACAGCACTGCACTCCGGCCTGGGCGACATGACAGAGGCTGACTCCATCTCAAAAAAAAAAAAAAAAAAAAGGTAGGAAACATTATTGTGTGATGATATGTTCACTTATTTTTCAATGCATCCAAATTCCTCACATTTCAAAAAGAAGGGATTCTTCTAAGTGTTCATGCTGGATCTTACTGGCTTCTCGCTTGAGATCTGGTTGGAATGTATTAATTTAACACTTACGTGGAGCTTGGTAGGGAAAGGAGGTTGGTGGGCACTCTGAGAGGCACATTGCCAGCTTCCAAGGACCTTTTCAGGGGGCAGCAGCTCCAGGGCCCCTATCCTTTCTCTCTCTCTCCCTGAGTTAGGGGGCTGAAGCTGTGGCCAAGGAGAGTTTCAGGCTGTGTCTCCATTGATAACTGCCTTTGTTGCACATTTCCAGATAACCACAACTGGAAACCTTTCCTGTTGGGACATGAATTCCTTTTTCTTTGGGAAGAGCAATAGAAGCAAGTGGTGATCCCAGGCTGATCAATCCTTGTGCAGAGTCGCCCCTGGCAACACAACACCCATCAGAAATCACAGCACAAACAGGGTTATTGTGTGGAGGCCATTCCAAGAGCCCGAGTTCTGTGTGGCAGACGGCTAACCTGCAAGATCTAGTGGGCGGGGGCTGACCTCCAAGTCTGAGGACAATGACTTCTGGGTCAGGCAGTTGTCTAGACCTGCAAGATCTGACCTCCAAGTCTGAGGGCAGTGACTTCTGGGTCAGACAGGTGTCTGGGATACTAGGGAGAGGAATGTTGCCAGAATGGTGAGCAGGGCTTGATGGCATTGGAATGAGGCACCAGAGTAGCAGGGCATTCTTCTGGGATTATGACTGGGCCTGGTGGTAAGCAGGAGTGTGTCTGCCATTAAGATATTTATGCACTGTCTCATGGGTCAGAGAACTAGCCTGGCTTCCCCTTGCTTGAGGCACCAAATCTTCTTCCTGCTTGAGGATTTCAAACTTTCAGCTGTTGTTTATCTGGGTCCAGTGCCCTTCTACACTCAGTTCTTGGCATGACTTATTCTGTTCTGAGTATCTTAGTAGGTCACCTCCACCCTTACTAGCAAGTCTCCCAACCATATTACTAATTCTGAGGATGAAAGGAGTTTGGCTTTCATTTTGCCAGTTGAATTTGAATTTCATGACTATGATAGACTCAAAATATGCACCTGAGTGTGGTCCTTGTACCACCTGCATTAGAATCATCTGGAGGGAGGGGTGTTGCAGGCCATCCCAGACTTAGTGAATTACAGGCTCTGGGGTGGGACTTAGAGATCTTCATGTTTAAACCCTCCAGGATGATCTGACGTTGAAGTTTGGGACCCACTAAGGCAGGAGACACACCGACAGGCAATGTGGATATGCAGAGGGAACTCTCCCTATATGCCAGTGCTTCTGCCAGCCAACCCAGGTTCACAGAAGATAAATGCACAATGGGCATTGCCATCCCAGGAAGCTCATTCTAAGTGAGAATTTACCTCTCTGAGCTTCAGATATTGCCTCTGTAAAAATGAGTAGTTAATACCAGGTAAGTTCTAAGCTCTAAGAACTCGTGGCCGGGCGCGGTGGCTCACGCCTGTAATCCCAGTACTTTGGGAGGCCGGAGCGGCGTATCACGAGGTCAAGAGATCGAGACCATCCTGGCCAAAATGGTGAAACCCCGACTCTCCTAAAAATACAAAAATTAGACAGGCGTGGTGGCGTGCGCCTGTAGTCCCAGCTACTCGGCAGGCTGAGGCAGGAGAATCGCTTTAACACGGGAGGCGGAGGTTGCAGTGAGCCCAGATGACAGCACTGCACTCCAGCCTGGGCGACATAGCAAGACAACGAACAAACAAAAAAACTAGTAACAGTTAGTTCAGGATAGGATGCGGTAGTGCGGTAGTTAGGTGGGGGAAGTACATACTGGGGAAAACTGGGAATTTGCCTTTTTAAATCAACTTCTGCAGTTGGACAGGGATAGATGTGTCTGATGGCCCTCTAAAATGCAAATCGAGTGAATCTGCCCGGGGGATACCCCTGGTTCTCCGAGCCTCAGTCACCCCACCTCACCCCCCCCAGCCCTCGTCTCAAGGGCACTTGTTGCTGCTGGACTGCACGAAGAGGAAATTAAGAAGTGTAAAGAGCTGGGGAGAGCGTGCAGCCCCGTGTGGGGAGAGTGAAGCTCTTGTCCCTCTCACCTGGGGCTCTTCCAGGTAACCCTCCCCACCTCCTCTCCCTAGCTCCAAGGGCGGTGGCCCCTTTAACAGACCTGACAAATCGCTCGCCCATTTCCGCGGCCTCACCTCAGAGCTCGGTAGAACTGGATTGGTTGGGCCTGGCGTGCCGTTTGCTCCGCCCCCGCGCCCTCTGGTTGGCGGCGGCGGCCGCGAGCGCGGGGCGGGTCCGCCGGTGGGGCGGGGCGGCGTGCGCCCGGGGGCGGGCGGGCTGCAGGGCGGCAGGACAGCGGCCGGTGCCCCAGCCGAAGCCGGAGTCGCGGCGGCCGGGAGCACGGGCGCCGGCGCAGTACAATGAGGCAGCCAGCGGATCTGGGGTGAGCAGTCTCGGGGCCAGGCGGGGGCAGTGGAGGGAGCGCCCAGTGGAGAAGGCCCGGGTTGGGCGCGGATCGACCCCGCGGGCTTCAGAGTACCGGCCGGGTCCGGCGGCCCTTGGCGTGGCGGGGCTCAGCCCCCCACCCCGCTGTCACGGTCAGGGTATTGACAGGGACGCCCACCTGCGACGCTCCTGGGCGATCCCTTCCTTCGGGGCCCCGCCGGATGGCTCGGGCTCGACTCCGGCCGGAGGAGCTGCCGGCCCCGTCCCCTCAGCCTGCGGTCCCCGGCGCCGGGCAGGGAGGCACCGTCACGCGCAAACTAGAGGAAAACGGCTGGCAATTTTATGAATGGGGCCCCGGGTTCCTGCCGCCCCCCTCACCTGCGACGCGAAATGCTTGGAAGTCGAGAACCGCAGTTACTTTTACTCGAATCTGTCAAAGGTTGTCTGCGCCCAGGTTGTTTTTCTCCAACTCCTGGAGAACGCGGATGGCGGTGGGGTGGTTTGTGTGCTTTAGCAGGGAGGCGTCGGCGTGCCGAAATCCGGGGGATCGGAAGGTTAACAAGTGACATTGGGCTGAGGCCTAGCGCCAGGTGCCCTGCGGGGAGGCGGTGTGGCCGTGGACGCCGTAGCCGCTGGCTGCTGAGCAGGAAAACCATACGATGGGACCGGGCAAGGCGGGGAACGGCTAGCCACATTGCACCACACGCTGCCCAGAGCGCACGGCTGCCATGGGAGTTGGTGCAGGAGAGTCTTCCCCTTTTGAAAACGATTTTTGGAAAACTTAACCCCTCAGTGGGTTGATAGTTACTTAAACCATCGGTTGTTATGGTTACAGGGCATCAAATGTAAGGACAAAGTCTGTTTCCACCCTCGCTCTGTCTCCAGAGCTATGAAGTACTTTGTCACTGTGTTTTACAGACACTGCCCAGGGAGCACAGCCTTTTTTAGAGCTGAGGGAAAATTGTAGGCTCGTTGAGGGCAGGGCTCGTGCCGTATTCACGTTTAAAGTGCCAGCGTCTTCACACCATCACCACTCTGCACATGCATTAAAAGGAATGAGTCTTTTACATGTTTTGAGGATTCTCAGAGGATTCAGAGGAGTCATTTCAGGAGCCAGGTATAAGCTGGAGAGGAAACAACGAGTGACTTTTATATGGAAAACAATAAGGAAAAATGGAGGGCAGGTTATCCTTGAACTCGAGTATGGGGAGTTTGAGGAGTCTAGGTTTGTGAGTTTTAGAGCTGGGTCACACAGAGACGCTTGTCTCATATTGGAAGAATGAAACTGCCATTTCTGTTAGCTCTTACCCAGACCATAAACAGTATTCTTTCAGAGTCTCCCCAAACATGGTAGTTGGTCTAAAGTTATGGAAAACCAGCCTCCTGAGGTGATGTGGATAGAGTGGGATTTTGCCATAACATTTCTTCCTTTTTTTTCTGGGCCCATTTGGGAGTGTGAAGGCTTGGAGGGAGAGGATGTGGAGGGTTCTGGGTGAACTGAACTTGCTTGCATGTTTATCTCCAGTAAAAGGCACTGTGCCTGAGAGGAAGGAGATTAACAAATTGATTCACATCAGAAGATGGTGGTAATTGAGTCTACTGACAAGCAACCCAGGGGCTGGGACAGATGAGGAGGGAGGAAAAATTCAGGAGTTTGGTTTGGGCTGAGTGTTGGAGGTTTGAAGAGCGAGTTGTCATCGTGTGAGAAGATTAGACACAACATATACCAAACATAATGTTCATTACTAGAGATTATGTTAGAGTGCTTCTGGAGAAGAAGCAGGAAAGATTAGACTTTTAGATAGAATAAATATGTAGCATGTTTTGGACAAAAAGCAGTTGCCTGGAGTCAGAAAAGAAATTATTTATTAATAATTTTGCTGTATGCCAGAAACTGCTAGCATGATAGATAGGATGGAGGGTTTTTTTTTGGTTTGTTTTTAAAGGAGGAAGAGTTTGTTTCTGTATGCCATATTAGTTGCCTTTCCTTCAAGTCAAAAGCTGCTGTTTTCTGGAAGGTTTTCTGAATCCCTTGAGGAAAGAGAGGGCAGAACTGCACAGTTTATTACTTAATATGAGAACAGAGCAATGGGGAAATTCTCCTCACTGTGGATTACTTTCAGTATCAACCTGAATCTTCAAAGACCAGTTTTCTGTGTCAGGTTCAATATTAAATTATATTAATCCTCACGTCTGTTGACTGGTATCTTTTGATGGAAAATTCCTGTTCTTTCTTTTTTTCCATTTATCAATTCATTCATTCAGAGTTAGGAAGTTCATTAAACATACACTGTCTCTTGTCCTCTAGGTGTTTCTAGTTCATTTTCTTTGCCTGAATATCCCTCAGGGTCTGCTTTCTTCTGTCTGATCCTTATCTCCTGAAGGTCTCCTTGGGAATCACTGAGGTCACAGGGAAAGATTATTCTTTGATTCTGTCCCAAGGCAGAAGACTAGTATAGAAAAGAGAGCATTGTTGAGTTCCTACTCAGCCAGGTACTGTTTTCTGCCCCTTGTGTATATATCCTCTCCAGTCCTAGAGCAGCCCTCTAAGGGAGGTGTGATAGCCTCATTTTACAGAAGAGGAAACCGAGGCTCAGAGCAAATCAGTAACTTGCCTAAGGTGACAAGCTGGTTAGATGGTGGAGCAAGAATGTCAGTCTAGGACATTGATTCAAAAAATGTGCTTTTTTGGGCTAGGCACGGTGGCTCACATCTTGTAATCCCAGTACTTTGGGAGGCCAAGGCAAGAGGATTACTTGAGGCCAGGAGTTTGAGACCATCCTAGATGACAGAGTAAGACCCTGTGTCCAAGCAAACAAAACATGCTTTTTCCATTGTACCACGTTGTTTTTCCCTGGAGAGAAATTACAGTTTATTAGAGGTGTCTCTTGCAGTGCCCTCTTGAGTGGACATGTTCAGAGTGGTCAGGTTCAGAGATAGTCAGAGAATTGCTGCACTAATGAGCTCCTGTGCTCCTGCTGGAACCAGAGTTAGATGCCAGTGTCTATCTCTCTAACCACTGCAGTTTTGAGTAATTCACGAGGCTGTTGGGAAATCTTTCACTGCCATGGAAAGGTGACTGGACTGACTGGGTCTGTATCCTTGTGCTCTGCTTACCAGCTCTGTGACCTTAAGGGTAAATTAACTTTCTCTTTCTGTGTACCTCAGTTTCTTTGTCTCTAAAGTGGGAAAATATTCCTATTTCAACAATGCTAAGACAGTGTAATTTATGTAATCTTAACATTCCTGGGGGAAAAAAAAGCATCTTGTAATGTATGGGGTCTTAGACTTGTAGTCGGCAGTGGCTTCCTTTTTTGTCACATAAAATAACAGCGTGTCTAATAGTCAATGTTCTCAGATGAACTAGGGGAGTATATTATGTATAGGTAGTTGTAAGAATTAAATGAGATCACTCATGTCCCTGGTTCTAGTGAGCACCCAATAACAGGTCATGCTGTCCACTGACAGGATGAAGGTTAACTGGGAAAAGTTGAGAAGCATCTCGTAAGATTTGCCACTCAATGCCCAGGCAATAATCCATGATTTGTGGATGGAGGAACATTTTCCAGTTTGCCTAGAGCACTATCCTTTGGCTGACTCTTGTCCCTGTGAGGAGCATTAACTTCAGGAGCTCACAAGCCATAGACAGACAGCTCCCTTTGTCTTCCTATTCCTTAAGGTCTTTGTCAACTGTAGATCCCAGGTTTAAAGTAAATATTGTTATAAGAAGACTGGAAGTCCATGCTGTTGTGAATATTCTTACATGTGAGTTTTAAAGCAACTCATAGGTTATACAAGATTTTGTGTTGCTCCTTTGCAAACTCCTTATAATGCTTAATTACACTGTGTGAAATGTCCATGAAGCACCATTAATGAGAGGGATGCTAGGAGGTCACGCAAGTTCAGAAGCTGTTGACTGGCATTGGTGGGGTGGAGAGAACACTAGACTTGGAGTCAGGAGGCTACAGTCCTGACAGTTTCACCTGTCATCCCCACTTCACCATCAGAGACATATTTCCCAGTGGTTGCGTGAATCACCCCAAATTGCACTGGGCAGTGAGGCAGGATACCAACTGCACATCACTTCACTAATTTGGACTTTTAAAAGTCTCTCTTCCAGGACAGGACGCAGTGGCTCACGCTTGTAATCCCAGCACTTTGGGAGGCCGAGGCGGGCGGATCACCTGAGATCAGGAGTTCAAGACCAGCCTGGCCAACATGGTGAAAACTTGTCTCTGTTAAAAATACAAAAATTAGCTGGGTGTGGTGGCATATGCCTGTAGTCCCAGCTACTTGGGAAGCTGAAGCAGGAGAATCGCTTGAACCCAGGAGGTGGAGGTTGCAGTGAGCCGAGATTGCACCACTGCACTCCAGCCCGGGTGACAGAGTGAGACTCTGTCTCAAAAAAAAAGTCTCTCTTCAAAAAAGAAGAGTTGATTTCTTAGTGCCATCCCCCAGCACCAGCAGTCTGATAGATTATATGAGTGTATGAATCTAAGACTCTGAGAAATTAAATGATTGAAAGAAGATGATTGTATTCAGGACTTTTGAAGTCTCAGGTGTTTGTGATAGTGCTTTGAAAAACTAAAACAATAGGCAGGTGATAACAATATGAGTAACTATCATTTACGGGGAATTGTGTGCTAGGCACTGTTCCTACCTTGAAACCTTACACCACTCTATGAATAGTACATACTATTATGAATCTTATTTTCAGATGAGAAAACTGAGTCTCAGAAAGGTTAAATAACTTGCCAAGATTACACAGCAAAGTCAAGGACTGGTAGCTGGGCCTAGAACGCTGACTTATGTTGCTCTCCAGTGGATGCCTGAAACCATTGATAGTACTGAACCCTATATACGCCATATTTTTTTCCTGTGCATATATACCTATAATAAAGTTTAATTTGTAAATTAGACCCAGTAAGAGATTAACAATAATAACTAATAGAACAGTTGGGCCGTGTGTGGTGGCTCACACCTGTAATCCCAGCACTTTGGGAGGCCGAGGTGGGTGGATTGCCTGAGCTCAGGAGTTCCAGACCAGCCTGGGCAACACGGTGAAACCCCATCTCTACCAACATACAAAAAATTAGCCAGGTGTCACGGCGTGCACCTGTAGTTCCAGCTACTCAGGAGGCTGAGGCAGGAGAATCGCTTGAACCTGGGAGGCGAAAGTTGCAGTGAGCCAATATTGCGCCATTGCACTCCAGCCTGGGCGACAGAGCGAGACTCCATCTCAAAAAAAAAAAAAAGGAAAGAACAGTTATAACAACCACATATTGTTCACAATTTTGGAGATAGAAGATTCATCCTTAATATAGATCTTAGCAACCTCAGTACAATATTTTTTTCCTTTCCTGAGTTTTGAAGTTTGACCTTTTCACTTAAAGGAAGCACTTTACAGCTTCACTTTGGCATACCCAAATTGCCAGCATCATTAATCTTGTGCTTTGGGGCTATTAAGTAAAATAAGGGTAACTTGAACACAAGAGCTGTAATATCGTGACAGTTGATCTGATAACTGAGACAGCTAAAGGTGACTAACGAGTAGGTAGCACCTACAGCGTGGATCTGCTGGACAAAGGGAAGATTCGCATCCTGGGCAGGATGGGATTGGACAGTGAGAAATTTCATCACAGCTGTTCCTGCACCCAGAATGGCATGCAGTTTAAAACTTATGAATTGTTGATTTCTGCAATTTTTCCATTTGATATTTTCAGAACTTGGTTGGCTATGGGTGACTGAAACTGCAGATAAGTGGGGGAATACTTGTATTGGGAGAACTTTGTTAAATTTAAAGAATTAACTCTTACGGGAGTTGCAGAAGACTTAAGTCCTTGAAAGGAAAGGCTTTTCTTTGGTAAACAAAAACCATATGCCAGGTCACTGTGAGCATAAGTGGGACTATTGAGAAAAGAATCTAACCTTTCTGTGTGGAAGCTGGGAGAATGGGAGATGTGGGTGGGCTTTGAAACAACCAGGTAACCTTTGTCTGCTGGATTTGCCTGGAATATTGGTTCTAAGGGCTTTTCCCTAAGAAGATTATTGCGACAAACGCATTAAGTGCCTCCCCAGCTTATTCTAACAGTTGAAAGCGGCACTGGGCAAGAGGAGCTGGCTTCAGTCATAAGCTTATTTAGGATTTGAGATTAAAACCTACCCATTGGATTGCCCCTGCAGATAACCTTTCAGAATCCCAATATGCATTTTATAAGTTTCATTTCTCTTGCTGTTCAAAGCTGACATAAGCTGGCTTGTTTTCTTATTCAATTTTCAGTCCTTTCTTGGACCTAATGCTGTCTTTCAGGCTGTATCCTTATAGATGGTTATATTTATTATTTTAGGCTCAAAATAGAGAATTCAAAAATCTTTTTACTGAAAGGATTGACTGAACAATCATCATCATTCATCAAATATTTGAGCATCTACCAGGGCCATTCATTGTGCATGGCATTGGAAATCTGTTGGGGAGCAAAACAGATGTGGTTCCCTCCTGCACAAAGCACATTATCTAGTCTAGACAGCAAACAAGTCAATAGACATATGCATCATATATATTGGATTGTAATATGTGTAAAATCTCCTTCCTCTGAAGGAAAAGAACAGGGCACCAAGAAAGAAAGAAAAAGAAGAAACCAGCAACTGGGGGTTTTGCGCAGAGCATTTCAAAAGAGGGAGCAACATGGATGTGTGGCAGCTGTCAAGAGGGGCAGAGAGGGGAATACGGGAAGGGCAGGCTCAGAAGGTGCCAGGCTGCAGAGGACATGTCACAGGGCAGCATAGTGTAGCAGGGAGAGCAGGAGCTCGGGAACCAGACGCTGCTCAAGGGGCCTCAGGAAGTTTCTTAACCTCTTTTGCCTCACTTTCCCACCTCCAAGAAGCTATGAGGGTTGAATGAGCCTTGAAAGCCATGCCTGGCATGTACAGAAAGGACTGTCAGTAGGGTTTGCTGACTCTCAGGGCCGTGGGGAACTTGACTTGGAGTGGATGAGCTTCTCTTCTTAGTCAGCATTTCCCATGATTCCATGTGTAGTGTAACCATAGGGCAGAAGGTAAAACTAAGACAGCTGAGTAGGTGTATCCATGGAGGCATTCTAAGGTAGCTTGTGTTGGGCTTTCTGTGGTGTGCTAAGCATTCGGTACCCGTACCTGGAAGACTTGGCCCTATCTGTAGGCATCTCTGCAGTGGGTGCAGTGGTCAGTGTGGAGCAAGATGGACCGGAAGCAGCTGTTCCTCTGCTGCAGTTGTCTGCTTTAGTGTTTGGATATGGGCAGGAGATCTTTAGCCTTTTTTCCTGATGAGAGGAGACAGATACTACTGGCCTTATAGCCAGGTGGTCAAACATGACAACTCGGAGTTGCTGTGTGCAAAACCTGCCTGAACCCCATCTCCAATGAGATTTGATGATGATTCCCCATTCAAAGGAACAACCACACTTCAGGACCATACAAGGAGAGGACTTCATATAACAGGTCACTAGCTTGGGATAGTCAGTAAAGTGCTATGAACCCAGCCATGTTAAAGTTATAATTATCTTGTAAAGTATGTGTGAGGCCTCATCAGATTTGTATATAATTGACTAAGTTTTTCAAAAAATCTTGGCCAGTCGCAGTGGCTCATGCCTGTAATCCCAGCACTTTGGGAGGCCGAGACGGGCGGATCACGAGGTCAGGAGATTGAGACCATCCTAGCTAACATGGTGAAACCCCGTCTCTACTAAAAATACAAAAAAAAAAAAAAAAATTAGCTGGGCGTGGTGGCGGGCGCCTGTAGTCCCAGCTACTGGGGATGCTGAGGCAGGAGAATGGCCTGAACCCGGGAGGCGGAGCTTGCAGTCAGCTAAGATGGCACCACTGCACTCCAGCCTGGGCGACAGAGCAAGACTCCGTCTCAAAAAACAAAAAAAATAAAAATTTTTTTTTCCTTGGAAAATTTAAAAAAAAAAATACACAAAAGTAAAGAATAATATAATGGATCTCAGGCATCTGTTACTGAATTTTGATAATTATCAACTTTTGCTAATCTTGTTCCAAGATAGTTCCACAATGAAGCATTGTTGGTGGATTTTCTGTCACAGTATAAATGTGTCTTTGGACTATAAAATCATTTGGTAGATATTCTAGAGAAAAAAATGCCTGCATACTGTATAATCATAGGACTGGTGTTAAGTAGTTGAAATTCAGAATCTGAAATGAACATTTAGTGGAAACCTCTTATAGACTTGTTTATGAGAAGTAGGCATATAAAATTAAGAGTGCTTTCAAGATGACCAGTTAGTCTATGTATTTACTAAATGGTGACTGTATTGGGCAGTGTGCAAGGTACATTAAAAAAAAGAAAAAAAAAAAGGCCAGGTGCTGTGGCTTATGCCTGTAATCCCAGCACTTTGGTAGACTGAAGTGGAGAATCACTTGAGGCCAGGAGTTTGAGACCAGCCTAGGCAACATAGTGAGACCTTGCCTCTACAAAAAAAATAAATAAATAAAGCCAGACACAGTGGCACACACCTGTAGTCCTAGCTACTTGGCAGGCTGAGCTGGGAGGAGGATCGCTTGAGCCCGGGAATTCAAGGCTGCTATGAGCCATGATGGCACCACTGCACCACAGCCTTGGTGACAGAGTGAGACTCTGTCTCTAGAAATCAAACAAACAAAAAAGGACAGTCTTCGTCCACAGTGGCTCATAAAATTATGAGCCCATGATGAAGTCACAGATTATTTTCAAACATTCTTAGCAAATGAATTTTACACAAAGCCCAAACTGTGAAACTGATTAAGAAGCAGTATTTTAGTGGCGTATGTTACTTAAAGTTCAACTTATAGTATTCACTTATAGCATGAAACAGGACACAAGTTAATATGTTGAAAGTTTCTATATGTTGAATTCTGTTTTTATTTTTTAAAGGGGAAATTCAAATCAAACATGCAAACAACCCTGTAGCAGTGCCTCTGTGCATCATGGTACATACAACAGACCATTGAACATTTGAAAGGTGGTTAGTGCAACTGAGAGCTGGAAGCTTTCATTTTAATTAAGCTGAAACCGAAACTTTAATTTTAATTTAAATAGTTCCATGTGCCCATATTGGACGGTATAGCTCCAGGGTTTATTAAACCACCATTCCGGGTGATAAGATAGAACCCAGCACAAACTAATCTGGGCAACCAATCAAAGGGCACAAGTCGCATGTAGGTTCCAAACTCAATACATTTTACAGAAAAGGAGTTTGATTATGTAGTAGAAGGAAGAACTGCCTGGTGGGACTCATGATCTTCCTTCAAGAGCAAGGCTCAAAGACCTGGGGAGTTTTGATTTGATGCTATGATGTCTCCTGGGGCTCAGAATATTATGAAATGAGGAGTGAATCTCTGAGTGAAAAGAACTCAAGCTGCTTGTTGCATTGCGGAATGTCTCTAAGAGGTAGAGAGGCGTCTGTTAAGTGGCTTGTATGAAGGTTTCAGAAGGTAACTTGTATGAAGTTTCAGCTTTGGGAGTTGTGTTTGCTGCCAGGAGGGTTTAGAGGCTGCCTCTAGGCAACACCCAAGGGCTCAAAGAAGACAGATGCAGAGAGCATGAGCTGTTGGTCACCTCTCTATCCCCAGAGCATAGTAGATGCTTGATAAATGTGTTAAAAATGGATGACAGTTTCTGGAATAGATTTAGGAGTAAATAAGAGATGGGCTTGAACTTTTCTAGAAATTCTGAAAAATAGGTGCCAAGGGAAGTGCAGTGCCGGTGAACTGCAGAGTTTGCTCAGCCTGTGCTTTCTGCCAGAGGTAATTGACATTTCTCCTCACTGCAAATGCAAGCTCGACCTCCCTCCACTCACCCTTATCCAGTCCTGCACCAAGTACTGCTGATTTTTATCTTATAAATGTCTCTTGGATAGTTCTTTTCTCTCAAGCTTCTCTGCCACTGTTCTAGTCTGGTCTAAACAACCATCTTTTTGCTTGGAATACTCCGGCAGCCCCTCACTGACCTGCCCTCATCTACTTCTACTCCTTTCTAATCTCGTCACCACCCGGCAGTCAGAGTGGTCTTTAAAAAATTCCTAACATGGCTGGCCATGGTGGCTCACACCTGTAATCTCAACACTTGGGGAGGCTGAGGTGGGAGGATTGCCTGAGCCCAGGAGTTCAACACCAGCCTGGGCAACATAGTGAGACCCTGTCTACAAAAAAAAAAAAAAAAAGAAAAAAGAAAAATTAACTGGGTGTGGTGGCCTGTGCCTATAGTCCCAATTACTCAGGAGGCTAAGGTGGGAGGATTGTTCGAACCCAGGAGGTTGAGGCCGCTGTGATCTGTGATCACACCACTGCATCCAGCCTGGGTGACAGAGACCCTATCTCAAATAAATAACAAATAGTTCTCACATGATCCTGTCACATCCTTGCTCAAATTCTCTGAAGGTTTCTTTGTTACTTGTGGGATAAAATCTACATTCTGAACATGTTTAGGTGCTGTGTGATTAGCCCCTCCTGCCTTCTCCAGCCTGGGCCTCTCTCTCTCTCCCGGTTTATTGTATTCCAGGCACACTGGCCGCTTTTCTCTTCCCAGTTGGAAGGGAGCTAGACTTTTAAGGAGCTGAACCCTCTGCAGAAAACAGCTCTACTCCCCACCTCACCCCCACCCCCATTTTCTCTCTTCCTGTGTAGCTCTCATCACAGTTTGTTGCTGCATATTCTGTGGTAGATACCTGCTTTTCCCCTTCTTCCAGGAAGTCAGGGACCTTGTTGATTTTGCTCCGCATTATCTACCCAGTACCTAGCTTTGTATCTGACCCACTAGACATGCTGCTTAAATATTTTCGGGGTGAATGAATGAAAGAGTGCAAACCACATTAGAAAACAAGGCGAAACTCAACTGAGGAATTCTTTTGAAAACTGGGTTATATGGCTGAGCACAGTGGGTCATGCCTGTAATCTCAGCACTTTGGGAGGCTAGGGTGGGAGGATCGCTTGAGCCCGGGATTCCAGACCAGCCTGGGCAACATAGGGAGACCTCCCCATCTTTAAATTATTTACAAAAATTTAAAAATTAGGCATGGTGGTGTGCAGCTGTAGTCCTACTCAGGATGCTGAGGTGGGAGGATTGCTTGAGTCTGGGAGGTCCAGGCTGCAGTGAGCCATCATTGCACCACTGCACTCCAGCCTGGGTGACACCTCAAAAACAGACAAAAACACCTTGGGTTTATTGGAGAGGTTAAGTAGTTTTTCGAGAATAACTCAGGAAGGGAAATGGGGGGGAAAGAGTCCACAGGGATCAAAACGGTACAGAGGGTTTAGAGCATCCTACAAAAACATGTTCTGAGAAAGCATATTCCATGCCCTTGTCCCAGACTTGAAAGGCATTTGCCCATCATGTTGCAAGGATGGGATTTGAGGCTGACCCTCTTGTCTGGATGGGTTTTCTGCTCCCAGCCTCAGGAAGCACTGACATTAGGCTCCATTCTGAGACCTTAAGGTTGGAGTCTTCCACATACAGCCCACAGCTAGGGGTGCAGTAGTTTTCCTGTCTTCCTGGAGGGTGGGGGTTCTGCCCTGCTCGTATTTGCACCTTTCTCCTCCCTCTGACCTCCTTCACTGTCATCAGCAAACTAGAGTACTTTGCCTGTGGGGGGTGTTTGCCAAGTGTTTCTGAGTAGGCCCCGGTACTACCTGGTGGACACTAAAAAGGGCGCTAGGCAGTAATAAGAGGGAATTCTGGTTGTGCCTTGCGCAGGGGAGGCTTCCTGCTGCTGCTAGATTCCCTGTTGGAAAGAAGCTGGACAGCTGTGTTTAGACCTGACCCTGCAGATGGGGAGACTTCCCCCTTCTCTCTCTTCCTGAGGGCTGCTTCCAGATGAGTGGGGGAGCCTGCCAGTGCTCATCAGGTCCACCTGACATGTCATAAGGAAAAAGGAGAAACCTAGGTCTTCCCCAGGAACTTTGAGGTTATGAATAGGAAATTGAAGGACTTGATGCCGAGATAATGTTCTTTTGGAAGGAAGGGACTGGTTCCCCAGACCAGCACCACCGGTAACCAGAGAGATGTTTTGTGAAGGCTAAAGAGATGTGTTTTCTGGGAGACTGCAATTTAAGAAGGCTTTAAGCTTTATATTAATTAGAAATTTGTATTAATGTATAGTAATTAGAGAAAAGTCTACAGGAAAATCACAAAATCGGATAATGAGGAGACCTGTGTGACTTAGTAGCATTCTAGGTACCAAAGTGGTGCCTTGGAGCTCTCGAGTGGAAACTAGCACCAAAGCTGATTGGGAGCACCATTAAGGGAGGGGCTCTGGTATCTGTAAGCTTATGCCTGAACGTGAGCAGCTCATGCCCCCATGTGCTGGAAACCTTAACAGCACAGGCAGGCAAATATGATCTGATGGTTGTTAGGATTGGAGTTAGAGCAAAGTACTATGGGGTACACCTAGCCCCAAAAGAAAATCCTGTAAGTGATTTACTCTATGTGCCCTGATCATGGAAACCTGGTGGAAAGCATTTCCTTTTATGATGTAAAGGGGAAAGCTGGGCCTGGTGGCTCACGTCTGTAATCCCAGCACTTTGGGAGGCTGAGGCAGGTGGATCCCTTGAGTTCAGGAGTTCAAGACCAGCCTGGGCAACATGGTGAAACCCTGTCTCTACAAAATAAAAAACAAAAACAAAAATTAGCGGGGCATGGTGACATGCACCTGTGGTCCCTGCTACTTAGGAGGCTGAGGCGGGAGGATTGCTTGAGCCTGGGAGGCAGAGGTTTCAGTGAGCCAAGATGGTGCCACTGCACTCTAGCCCAGGCAACAGAGCGAGACCCTGTCAAAAAAAAAAAAAAGTGAGAGGGGAGCAAGTTATGTTGTTGTAGGATGCTGCCTGCCAGGCCAAGACGACAGTGTTATTTTCCATAGACAGATTTTAAAGTAGGCCTCCGGCAGGTGTAGTAGACCGTGCAGATGTTTGTATAAGGTGGAAGTCTATTACAAGTGGACTATGTGGCAAACTCTAACCCTACCTTGCTGATAATATTACATCTGCGAGCAGGTAGAGGGAAGTGTGTGTGTTGGACTTAATGATGACAAATGAGGAAAAGCCATCCAGAGGGCAAGGGACCTTGTGACTGAGGCAGGGAAGTAAGCACAGAGCTCTTGTTCAGGCAGGCCGGCTGGCACCTGCTCACTAAAGTTGCTCACTAACGGCTGAGCATTTCCTACCTTCTATTAATGTTTCCTTTGATAAAAATGATGGAAGTGCTCCCACTTAACCTGGAGCAGGAGCCATCTTGGTATCCTCAGTGCCTGGATGGGTGTTAGAAGTGACTGCTTGACGGTTAGTCCCTGACAGTGGCTGATCTGATGTGGCCATCCCAGTTTCCCATCCACCTCACCTACAGTTAGGAGCAGAAACTGCTGTAGGAATCCTGGCAGGAGCTGCCCTCAAGGATTGAGCCTCTTTGCCCAGCTAAGTTCGGGGGCAAGATTGAAATGGAAAATAAGTCAGTAGCTGAAAACCCGTGGGAAAGGAATTGCTTTTGTTTTAATTTCCCAGGGTAGGCTAATGTCTGTGGGGATACAGTGAGTGGTATTCGATCCTGATGGAGTAGGTTAATAGTGAAGCAGGAACATTAATTTTTTTTTTTAAGGCTAAAACTCCCAGCAGAAATGGCTATTGATCATGCTCTGAGCCAGAAACCAAACTCATTTGGTCAGCCTAGCTTTTGTCTTAAGGCTGACCGTGATCGAGAGTGGTGTTCAGAGGAGGCCTAATAGCCTGAAGTGAATTTTATTTCAGGAGGCACTAAAATCTTAGGGAAGGGAAAAAACACATCTTGAGTTTAGTTTTCGAGTTAGGTGATAGAGTTGTTTTGGCAGCAAATGTAGCAAGTGCAGGGCCCAGAATTTTCTGGGGTGGATGGTTAAGAAGTCCTTCCAGAAGTCTGTATGATTTTTTAATGCCAAAGTGTTAATCTCAAAAAATAAAATTGAAAACAATTTTAATATATATATATTTGTTGACCCACAGCTCCGAAGAAGCCTTTCAGAAATTTCTAATTTCACTATTTCTAAAACCTAGCTTATTATGGTCTGTAAGAATTTTAGCCATTTTGTGGGCTCTGCCACAGAACTGAACCGTTAGCCTCCGTTTTCCCTCTCAGAACTGCCTTCCAGCTCCTCCTGAGCTCCTTCCCACAGTGCTCCAGTGGAGTGTCCTAGCCTCTCGCCCTACACACTGCTGAGTAAGCACAGAGCAGGCTGTATTGTCGATTGGCTAATGTTGAGTGAGATGGGTGCTTTATTCAAGCTAAGGAAAAAAGGAATTTTTTTAAAGGATGTTTTTCTGTTTTAGGAGCTGGTTTATACCAGTGCTTAAGTTGGTATTTAAAGTTGGAATGAGAGGTTTTGGTTTCCTGTTCTTACAGCAGTAAACAGTAGGTAAGGGGCAGGTGCCTGGGGTCAGCCCTTTAGTTTTTTTTTTTCTTTGAGACAGTCTTGTTCTGTGCCCAGTCTCAAGTGCAGTGGCGTGACGTCATCTCACTGCAACCTCCACCTCCCAGGTTCAAGTAATCCTCCTTCCTCAGCCTCCCAAGTAGCTGGGATTACAGGCATGTGCCACCATGCCCGGTTAATTTTTGTATTTTTAATAGAGATGGGGTTTTGTCATGTTGGCCAGGCTCATCTTGAACTCCTGATCTCGAGCAATCCATCCTCTTTGGCCTCCTAAAGTGCTGGGATTACAGGGTTGAGCCCCGCCCGGCCAGCCCTTTAGTTCTTACTTCTGTCTGTCAATGTGGGTACACAGGGATATCTTTTCAAGTGTGATGCTATTGCTAAGAGAGGGAGGGTCCCTGACAGACAAGCAGGAAGCCCAGAATTTGGCATGGGAACCCTCATCTAATCACTGGGATGATTTCAAGCCAAATTCTTTGAGGCCTGATAAAGGGCTTATAAAATAGGCTATACCTGCATTTAATTAATGTGGACTGGTTATCCGGTGATAATGACAATGCTTAGAAGGCAGTGGCTATTCTTGGGGACTGTCAGTGGGCAGTTCCAGACACTGGTGAGAGTCAGCCTCCTGTGAATCTTTAAAATGAGGTCCTTACCCATCTTGTGTTTCCTTTTAGGGAAGGTCTTTAAAGAATCTTAAAGCAAGTATTTTAACTCTTTAAGTAGCATTAAGCATGGGAAATTCTTATGAAATAGATTATTTTCTCCCAATAAATTAGTGTACCAATTTTTCTTTTCTCTCTTTCTCTCTTGTTCTTTGATTATTTCTAATTCTTTCTCTCACTAACATAAAGCACTTAGGTATGTTTTGCAATTATAATTTGTTTTTCAATAGATTGGTTATTTATTGTCTAGAAAGCAACCAGCTGTTTTCCCACTACAGTCTTGGTTCCAGGAGTAAAATTGCTGGCAAAGCTTTGGGAGGCACCAGAAGGCTGTCCTCTTCCTGGAGTGAGACTTCACGTGCTATCTCTGTCTTGCCCAAATGCCCTAGGATCATGTACTCACCATCCAAAGGGGTGTAGATTAAAACCCTACTCCTCCTATTCAAAACAGTGTAATGAATTCTGTACGTCCGGGTTTTTTAATCTTGGGGAGGGGGAAGAGAAATATCTGTGTCTCCTTGAAAATCGAGTGCAAAACTCTTGTGGGTATTTGCGTATGTATATTTGTGTGGTGGGGAAGGATCTTTGATGTTCATCAGGCTTTCAAAAAGCCCTCAACTGAGAAAGGTTAAGGAGGAACTTCAGGTCTAAATCTCTCATACCTCTCATCTAAAAAGCTCTAAAGTCAGCTTTTTAGAACGGAGAGACCAGTTCACAGTAGAAGAACCTGGAGCACAGACAACACCGGTGAGCGAACTGCAGGCTCCCCGCGCGGGGGTCCATGTGCAAGTCTGGCTGCCTTCTCACTGCTCAAACCAGATCATCCCTGGAGCCCTGAGATTCTCTTTCCTCACTGCTAGCCCCTCTCCCCTCAAATCCTAGAAGACCTTTGAGGGAGAGAATTGGAGATAAATGTCCTCCTAGCCAGGTATCCTGTGCCAGGATATTTTCTCCTTCAGTTTTCTTAATTTGTTCTGACCAGTACCCTACTGAGTTTTCACAGGGAGTCTCTTTTTATTTTTCTTGGGTTTGCCTTTTTTATTCCTCTTCTTCCTCCTCTGCCTTCTTCTTTCTTTCTTTTCTTTTCTTTCCATTTTTTTTTTTTTTTTTTGAGACAGAGTCTTACTCTGTCGCCCAGGCTAGAGTACAATGGCCCGATCTCGGCTCACTGCAACCTCCACCTCCTGGGTTTAAGCGATTCTCCTGCCTCAGCCTCCCGAGTAGCTGGCGCCTGCCACCACGCCTAGCTAATTTTTGTAATTTTAGTAGAGCTGGGATTTCACCATGTTGGTCAGGCTAGTCTTGAACTCCTGACCTCAGGTGATCTGCCTGCCTCGGCCTCCCAAAGTGCTGGGATTACAGAATTACAGGCGTGAGCCACCATGCCCAGCTGCCACCTTCTTTCTTTTTCTATATTCTGAATAGTCTGTTCCCTGTCATTGGCTTTTCTGTTAGGTCTCGTGATTCTTTTTTTTTTTTTTGAGACGGAGTCTCGCTGTGTCACCCAGGCTGGAGTGCAGTGGCCGGATCTCAGCTCACTGCAAGCTCCACCTCCCGGGTTCACGCCATTCTCCTGCCTCAGCCTCCCCAGTAGCTGGGACTACAGGCGCCCGCCACCTCACCCAGCTAGTTTTTTGCATTTTTTAGTAGAGACGGGGTTTCACTGTGTTAGCCAGGATGGTCTCGATCTCCTGACCTCGTGATCTGCCCGTCTCGGCCTCCCAAAGTGCTGGGATTACAGGCTTGAGCCACTGCGCCCGGCCTAGGTCTCGTGATTCTTATCTGCAGCAAGAAAAGGGGGTCCCTGAGGTAGACAGAGCACCAGGAGGCTGGTCCTCCCAGTACTGTGACTCTGGAAGGTGGATCCTGCCCTTCCCTGGAAGGCCTTAGGGCCTCAGCTCGCCCATTTTAGCCCACAAGTCCAGCCTTCTCCTCGTGCAACCTCTAGCTGGTCGAGAACACACATCTGCTGCTGGCAGTTACTGACTCCTTCCTTTCCTCATGAACCTCATGCGTGTCCTGTGATGGTGGGCTCTGCTCATGAAAGTATGATTGTTTTGTATACCTTTTTTTAAAGACAGAAGTTGCTGCTTTCAGAAAGCATTCTTCCAGGGGGCGACCTAATGTTTAAGACAATGCTGGTAGGCTGGACGTGGTGGCTCATACCTGTAATCCCAGCACTTTGGGAGGCTGAGGTGGGCAGATCACGAGGTCAGGAGTTCGATACCTGACTGGCCAATATGGTGAAACCCCATCTCTACTAAAAAATGCAAAAATTAGCCAGCCATGGTGGCGCACGCCTGTAATCCCAGCTACTCAGGAGGCTGAGGCAGGAGAATTGCTGGAACCTGGGAGGCAGAGGTTGCAGTGAGCCAAGATCATGCCACTGCACTCCAGCCTGGGTGACAGAGCAAGACTCTGTCAGAAAAAAACAGGACAATGCTGGTGACAAATATGCATGATTGCAGTAGATCCCTGTTAGCAGAAATTTAAATTCGAGTCAAGAATGGTCATCTTCTGCCTTTGGCCATTTAAGCTTCTTCCTTTCTCTGAATTTCAGCCTCTAGTGCTCAGGACGAGGTCAGGGATCTGGCTCTTAAAGGGTGTTGGAGGAAGGCCTCCCTTCCGTATTGCTTCTGAGGACTCCTTAGACCATTGGCAGCACACATCTTCACATGAAGGTGGGCTTTTGATCTGGGAGACTCTGCTTAAGAAACCGGATCTCTTTATTGATAGAGCTGTCTCATGAGCAAGTAATGCAAGTTGTTGGTAATTACAGAAAACCTACTGTGGAATTTCATCTAAAATTAATGAAGAGTCAGCACTGTGGATTAAATACAGAGGCGGTGATGGCTTTAGCTCTCAGCTGTCTGCGGGCTTTCCTTTGCTGTCTGTTGTACCTGGGGGCTCCCTTCCCTCTTGTCCAGTTGGTTCGTGTTCCTATGACACAGACCCATTTTAATGGAACGCCACCAAAATATGCAGTATATTCCAAAGTCAAAGGTTTAGGATCAGAAAAGTGAAAAAGGTTCATTGTATTAAAAAGAAAACAATAAAATATGTGGAGAACAAAAACTGGGCAGTGAAATCTAGCTAGATGACCATAATATAATATGTCTGCTTTTCTTGACTTTATTATTATTATCTTTAAAGGAGCATTGTTCAATCCTCGATTTTATATCTTTGGCAGCAGGTGAAGGTCTCTAGATGAGCATGCACATATACGATGATAAATGGTTAAGGAATTTTGAGGCTAAAATCTTTACTGCTTAGATGTCATGTACTTTATAGGCATAGCATTTCTTGATTTAATAGGAAGGATCTCTGCTCTATATGTGCTTTTATGTGACTTGAAAAGGAACTAACTATTCCATTTAAGTAGATTTCAATTAGGATAATGGGTTTGAGACATTTCGCAATGATACATTTTCTAGACTCGTAAGATGGAATTGTCAAATTATAGCAAATAGAGTTAGAAATTATTTTGCAATTTTCTCAGCAGATTGTAATTTCTCCTTCCATACATGTAGTCATTGTAAAAATAATAGTGTAAGGGTACCTTTTATAAAACTGATTATTTTCCAAATAGACTGGTACCTTTTGGTTTAGAAAAAAATGATGGAAGAAGATTGTAGTTTAGGAGAGCAAGCAGAAAGCAGTCATTTTTCAGCCTTTCATTTTATTTTACCTTTGGCCACATTTTTTAAGAAAGGCCCAAAATTGCCATATGTCTGAAGGAATATTGGTAATGGGGTAGAGTTGTAATGAAAGTGAGATTTTCAGAGTAACAAGGTCACTTTCTTCTGTGGCTTGTAGAAACAGATATGTGATCATAACAGGTCCAGCAGGCAGGGTTGTGGGGAGTAGAGAGTTCATGTAATTTAGATCATGCTTAAATTTCCATATTTGAAAAAGCACCCAGAGAAAAGGATTTTGTCAAAAGAAAAATAATAATAATATTTTTTAAACGGGAAGGGGAAATGTGCGTGTTATTCTTACGAGATGTTGAAAAATGTTTAAATAGCTGCGATACAGTTTGTTGAGCAGGCAGGAGACAGTGGGAAGAGTGACTAAAGGGTTACATTTTGATGCAGAAATGCCCAGTTGAAGAAAAAAGCTTGCCTGGGAGGAAAGTTTCTGTGGAGATGTGCCCTGCATTTTGAGTGATGTACTGAAGCATCAAAGACTCAGCATTAATTTTGATCTTTCTTGGGAAACTGGAGAAAATAATGCATTTCTGAGAAAAAAATAGTAACTTATGAAATATCAAAGCCTGCTCTGGACAATGTCAACATCCATGAGTGAGAGGCAAATTCAAGAATCCAAACCCTAAGTGAAGACCTTACTGACTTGCTGTCTGGATGTCGGGCTGTTTGAGCCATGAGGTCCAGCAGGTTGTTAGGCATTCCAGGGATATGAGAGGTCCACACCCACACGATTGTGTGTTAGTTCTCAGGCTTCCGAGGATTTTTCTTGGGAAAAGGTTTTTAACCCCAAGTAGCTCCCAGCTTGACAGAATTCTTTAGAGGCAGCTCAGAAAAACTTTGGTTTCCCAAAATAATCCAAAGGCTAAAGTTCTGCCACCCTTTAAAAGAGTAGTGTTTTGGCTGGGTGCAGTAGCTCATGCTTGTAATCCCAGCATTTTGGGAAGCTGAGGTGGGCGGATCACGAGGTTCAGGAGTTTGAGACCAGCCTGGCCAACATATTGAAACCCCGTCTCTATTAAAAATACAAAAATTAGCGGAGCATGGTGGCACATGCCTGTAGTCGCAGCTACTTGGGAGGCTGAGGCAGGAGAATCGCTTGAACCCGGGAGATGGAGGTTGTGGTGAGCCAAGATCCCACCACTGCACTCCAGCCTGGGCAACAGAGTGAGATTCCATCTCAAAAAAAAAAAAAAAAAAGTGGTGTTTTAACTTCTTTTGGGACATAGTCGCCATTAGGACTCTGAACACTATGAACTCTCTCCACAGAAATCCACACATGTACACACAGACCGAAACTTGCATGCGTGCATATGTTAAGAACCCTTCATTTAAAGTAAGATGCAAAGTTTTGAAGAGAAAGTTTGCTGCTGTTACAGACACCATTTTCCCTTGAGTGTTAAAGCGTTCGGCTGGGAATGTCCTTTGTTGGTTGTTCCTCAGTAAGATTAGCAGAACTGGAACCTGCCAGCCAGGCCTCATTTTGAAACTCGTACAGCCTGACAGTAGTGCTTCCAAAAGATGCACCTTCCCACTTACATCAGGAACTGAGGCCCAGTGTTTCCCCCAAGGGTCTTTTTGAAGAAGACATTTTTGTCTAATAGCAGTGTTATTATTTTTATTATTGAAAAAGCAGTACCAACTCTGTATTCATTTCCCTGGTTATTCATATGCTTTTTTCCCCTGAGAGTCAAAAGACTGGTTTAACCTTTGACCTTGTGGGTTTTTATAGCTTGAAATTAATTTTTTAGAGAAATTGCTTTATATTTAAAAAAATTTTTGGCCGGGCGCAGTGACTCACACCTGTAATCCAGCACTTTGGGAGGCCGAGGCAGGCAGATCACGAGGTCAGGAGTTCGAGACCAGCCTGGCCAATATGGTGAAATCCCGTCTCTACTAAAAATACAAAAATTAGCAGGGCGTGGTGGCGTGTGCCTGTAGTCCCAGCTACTCAGGAGGCTGAGGCAGAAGAATCCCTTGAACCCGGAGGGCAGAGGTTGCAGTGAGCTGAGATCGTGCCACTGCACTCCAGCCTGGGTGACAGAGCAAGACTCTGTCTCAAAAAAAAAAAATTTAGAGATGGAATCTGGCTATGTTGCCCAGGCTAGTCTCAAACTCCTGGCCTCAAGTGATCCTCCCACCTTGGCTTCCCAACATGTTGGGATTATAGGTATGAGCCACCGCACCTGGCCAAATTGTTTTTTACATTAGTTATGAAGGAGGCATTGCGTACTTGTATTATGTGTCACACAATTTGAGAATACATGTTTTGAGAATACATGTTTTTAACAAAGTACCTTATGAAAACTGCATGTGTTTGATGTGTCCTGCTTTTAAGTCCTTTGCTGTACTTTCCCACAGGCTGGAAGGAGGATGATTCTGGTTCAGAGGCAGGTCCTGGCACCACAGGTCTGAAACTGCAGTCCTCTTGGTGGCAACAGCCCTTTGATTTTTACTTCCAAACCCCTGGTAGATTGCATCCTGCAGAGGAGCCTTTGTTTGTATGATCAAGATATGAGAAGTTACCACCACCCAGAAGTAGTATTCCTCCCTTTTCTGGAAGGATCCTTTTCTTTGATACAGCAACTGGATTGGATTTTCCGTTTCCTAAAAGAAATGTATATTCCCAGCAGAAACAACGTTGTACAAAGTGGTTCTATGGAAGAGAGAGTTACCGTGTTATAGTCCTCATTTAGAAAGGCTTTTGTTCCTGGAAAGGATACCATTGATTAGTGACATCTGAGTTTTAAGTTAGATTTCACTTTCTCATAGCAACAGTGATGTAATGTTACATTATGGAAGCTAAAACCTGATGCTCAACTTGTAAAATATACTCAACTATAAATATTCCTCTTCTGAACTATATAGAATTTTCTTTTTTTCTTTTTTCTCTTTTTTTTTTGAAGCGGAGTTTCACTCTTGTTGCCCAGGCTGGAGTGCAATGGCGTGATCTCAGCTCACAGCAACCTTCGCTTCCTCAGCTCAAGCAATTCTCCTGCCTCAGCCTCCCAAGTAGCTGGGATTACAGGCATGCACCATCATGCCCGGCTAATTTTGTATTTTTTTAGTAGAGACAGGGTTTCTCCATGTTGGTCAGGCTGGTCTTGAACTCCCGACCTCAGGTGATCCGCCCGCCTCGGCCTCCCAAAGTGCTGGGATTACAGGTATGAGCCACCACGCCCGGCTATAGAATTTTCTAAAAAGGACACAAACAGGTTACTTAGGTATTATGTGCAGTGTTCATTCATTCATTCATTAAACTAATAAATATTTCAATGCCAGCATTGGGACACAGCAGTGAATAAACCTAACTTTCTGCCACGTACAGCATATTTTCTTATGAGGCAACAAGTAACAGGTAGACAATGTCAGGCAATACTATTCTCAAAAATAAAGAGAGGGCCAGGTTCAGTGGCTTACACCTGTAATCCCAGCTCTTTGGGAGGCTGAGGCAGGAAGATTGCATGAGCTGAGGAGTTTGAGACCAGTTTGGGCAACAGTGAGACCCTGTCTCTATTTAAAAAATTTAAAAACTAACTGGGTGTAGTGGCGTGTGCCTGTAGTCCTAGTTACTCAGCAGGCTGAGTAGGAGGATCGCTTGAGCCCAGGAGTTTGAGGCTGCAGCGAGCTATGATTGCACCAGTGCACTCCAGCCTGGGTGATAGAGTGAGATCCTACTTTTAAAAAATAATAATAATTTCAAAAAGATAATAAGGGGATGGGGAGGCCCCACTTTTAGGATGAGGTAGTCAGGAAGGTCTTTCTGAGGATGTGACACTTGAGCTGAGACCTGCTGTTATTTTTACTACAGTAAATTTTAGGAGTAACAATTATCTTTGGGATCTTGGAATTCAGTGAGGCCTCTTTGCAGAGATTTTGATAGATTTGTCTGAAGGACCTCTTGAGGAGTTAGGAGGACTTTGGTATCAGTGTCCCTTGGAGAGAGAGACCCAACCATATCTGTTTTTTCCTTATTGTCAGTTTTCCTGCGGCAAGAACTGGAGGAGAGATGAAGTTACCGCTTGGCCTCTTGGCTGCAGTTCAAAGCAGAACTGAGCATCTTCCTGCTCGCTGGGCAGCTTCTGAGCTCCGTGCTGAACCTGGCTGCCAGACATTAGACAGTAGTTCCCAACTGTTCCAGACGCACGAACCGACCCCTCAGCAGTCACTCCATGAGCTCTGACAAACCCGAATGCTTTCCCTGGAGTGGTCACTGCATCTGGAGGCCAGCTGGCTTCAGCTTGGCCCTGAATCCCAGACACAGGAGCCTGGGCGTAGGGTGAAGGATTGCAGCTGTAGGCCTGAGGCGATTTTTCTTCTGAATGTCATTTTAAACACTGAATCACGAAATCCTAAGTCTTTTAAGCAGCAGTATAATACTGCCAATGATGCTGCTGCTGTTCAAACTTTTTTTTGCGTGTGACCTGCTCAGCCCTGCAGTTTTTCCTGTTACTCCAGAGTCCCAGAGTACATTAATAATCGGTATTTGTATAGGGCTGCAGTTGACAGATCCATTGCCATACATCTTCCTTTAATCCCCACAGTACCCTATTGTTACTCTTGCCTTGCTTTTCCCTGCACCGACCAGGCAACTGACTCTAAACCGATCAAGGAAGGAGAGGGACTAGCCATCCAGAGACACCTGTGCTAGGAATTTTGTAGAATTCCTTTTATTTCCCAAGCAAATGCTGGGAGGTAGACTTTATTTTTCTCATTTTAAGCTCAGAAAGATTGTGTAACTTGCCTGAGGTCACACAGCTGGTGAGGGGCAGAGCTGGAGTTTGCAGTGGGTCAGCCTGAGTTGGAAGTGTATACTCTTGGTGCTGCACCAGGCACCTATCTGACCTGCCTGAGGACAGCCCCGCTTGCTCCCTCCTCTTCATAACTCCACCTCCACCCTCTTCCTCTTCAGTGTCTCCTCAATTACCTTGCCCGGTGTCTGAGCCAGGACAGGGTGTCGTGGGCTGGGCCGTGGGTGGGCAGTGACAAATGCTGTTATCTTAGGTTCCTGGAGAATGAATAGGCTTTTAAACATTTAACAAAGAGCTTTACACACACACACACACACACACACACACACCCCTATACCTACACACCTGCATATACACATACTTACATACATCTGTATATATAAAAATCATAGAGGAAAGTTAAGCTTCATATGACCCTGCCATAGCAGGCATTCATTTACATTTTTAAACATTGTATAATCAGCGTACTTACTAGTTTGCATTTTCCCCCTCATTTATCATGATTTCATTTACACATTTCTAGGCAGTGCACATACTTACCATCTGTAAGGACTTGTAATATTTCCTGTTAGCACACATAGAGTCCTTATTTAACAATTCAAGTTGTTAACCTTTTGTGGCCTGGTAAGTTCCTTACCAGATAGCATCTCATTCCTCTCCCTCTCCCCTCTTCCCTCTCCACTCTTCCCTCTCCCCTCTCCCCTTTCCCCTCTCCCCTCTCCTTTTTTTTTGAGACAGAGTCTTACACTGTTGCCCAGGCTGGAGTAAAGTGGCATGATCTTGGCTCACTGCAACCTCTGCCTCCCAAGTTCAAGCAATTCTCCTGCCTCAGCCTCCTGAGTAGCTGGGATTACAGGCACCTGCCACCACGCCCGGCTAATTTTTGTATTTTTAGTGGAGACGGGGTTTTGCCATGTTGGCTAGCCTGGTCTTGAACTCCTGACCTCAGGTGATCTGCCTGCCTCTGCCTCCCAAAGTGCTGGGATTACAGGTGTGAGCCACCATGCCTGGCCAGCATTATTTCCTTAGGAAAATAAGTTGCTTTTGAAAAATTTTTTGTAAGTTAGGGTTAGTTTATTCATCATTGTTTTAGTGGATTTGGTTTGGAAACATGCGGTAAGCATTTGATAGAAAAAAACATTTGTATTTTCCAGGTTTCAGTTTACGTTTTGATCTAAATTCTGCGAATAGTCATAACCAGACTTACAAAGCTTTTTGGGGTATGTCTAGGTAAAACTCTTTTAAGAAGATGAAGCAGAGAGGATTGAATTGACAAAGACAGTTCTTTAAAAATTAAGGTTATTTTGAGACTAAGAACATAATTGCTTAATTGCAGGTAATAACAGAAAAAACCTGGACATAAACATCCCATAATTTGACCTCCAAGGAGAAGACTGGCACCAAGGAAATGGCAGCTTCATTCCTTTCCTGTCTTGGGCATTGGTAAAAGGAGTTACCTTGATCTGTTTGATTTCCATTTCAGCCCTTATTAGTAGTTATGCCTTAGGCAAATTATTCAATTTCTCTGACTCAGTTTCCTTATTCAGAAAATGGAGGCATAATTCTTGCCTCGTAGGGCCATGAAGATTAAATGAGGGGTGTCTTGAAGTGTCTAGGACATAAATCTTCAATAAAATCTAATTCCTTTTTTTTTTTTTTTTTTTTACAGTTAACTCAAACCTTTTAGTGAATTGGTGCACTTTTTAGGTGATGCTTTTTAGGTGATGCAAAGACCCTGCTTTGCTCATTTTAAGGAACAGTTATTTTTCTTCCTCCATTTTGAAGTTTCTTGTTTGCTGCCTAGTTGATATGATTTGGCTCTGTCCCCACCCAAATCTCATCTTGAGTTGTAGTTCCCATAATCGCCACACGTCATGGGAGGGACCTGGTGGGAGGTAATTGAATCATAGAGGTGGTTACCCTCATGCTGTTCTTGTGATAGTGAGTTCTCACAAGAGCTGATGGTTTTATAAGGGGCTTCCCCCTTTGCTTGGCACTCATTCTCTCTCCTGCTGCCCTGTGAAGAGGTGCCTCCTGCCGTGATTGTAAGTTTCCTGAGGCCTCCCCAGCCATGTGAAACTGTGAGTCAATTAAACCTTTTCTCTATAAATTTCCAAGTCTTGCGTATTCCTTCATAGCAGCATGAGAACGGACTAATACACTGGTTTAAATTAGAATGTCAAAATTTAAAGAATTTTTATCTTGAATAGTAGATGGAATTAACTTTATCTTGAAAGATATATTTTAAAAAGTTGAACTTACACAGATAGTTTTGAAATGGTCTTCTTTTATTTTTATTTATTTATTTATTTATTTATTTTGAGACAGAGTCTCGCACTGTCACCCAGGCTGGAGTGCAGTGGCACGATCATGGCTCACGCACCCTCCACCTCCAGGGTCAAGTGATTCTCCTGCCTCAGCCTCTTGAGTAGCTGGGATTACAGGCACCCGCTACCATGCCCAGCTAATCTTTGTGTTTTTAGAAGAGACAGGATTTCACCATGTTGACCAGGCTGGTCTCGAACTCTTGACATCATGTTTCTCCCACCTTGGCCTCCCAAAGTGTTAGGATTACAGGCATGAACCACCGCACTTGGCCGAAATTGTTTTATTATAGATATTGCTTATGCAGTTTTATTAGAAATTCATGACTTTCAACAATGATGAAAATACTTCATCGTTCAACAAATTCTTTTTCTGCTGGTTGTAGGTTATTTGTAAGGAACTGTTAGTCTCCTATCTGGGTGGACATGTAGTAGTTTCAGTTACTGAACTAGAACTTTAAACACCTTTCTGATACACTGGGAGGTCACCAAGTATCTCAGAATAAAATGTCCCAAACTGAACCTACCATGTTCTCTGAAACCCAGCCCTTCTCAAATTCCCAGACTTGGTGAATGGGAGCCTGTCCTTGCAGTCTTGTAGCCCAAAGCCTAGGGTTTAAGAACACCTTCCTTACTCCCATGTGCAGCCTATCAAGTTCCATGCATTTCATCTCCTAATCTCAAATCCCTTCATCCATCTCCACAGCTACACCCCTAGTCCTTGCTACCATTGTCTCTCACTTAAAATGTTGTTAGAGTCTAACTGACCTTCCTGAACCCCTTCTTGCCTCTTTCCAGTTTATTTTCCACACTACAGCCAGAATAAGCTTTTCAAAATACGCATCTGGTCACCTTCATACCTGTCTGCAGACCGCATACAATAAGCCTTCACTCGTTCCTCCTTGCCCTTAGGATAAAGACTAGATCTTCAATGTGGCCTTCAAGGCCCTGCACGACCCGGCCCTTGCCCCAATACTCTCTCATACTGTGTGTGTCATACTCACTCCCCAGAAGCTGCTTCAGATTCCCCCATGAGGCTCTGCGCCTGCCTCAGGCCCTTGCTCTTACCTTTCTCTTTTCTTCCTTTCTCTTTTCTGGAATGCCCATGCTGCCATTACTTAGCCAGCTCGACTCATCCTGGAGATGTCAGCCCAATGCCCACTTGCTCAGGGGTCCCTTCTGTGATTAATACGAAAACGGATCAGGTTTCCCTGCTGGCTGTGATCTCTTGATGCCCTTCACATCACTTCCTAGTTCTTGCATTGATTATGTGATTTTCTTGCTCCTCACCCCTCTCTAAGCTCCCTGAGGTCAATCTGAGTACTGCACCACTTTGCAAATTATAAGACAGGAAACAAGTCCGGAATATTCAATCATTGCCTCCACTCTCAGAGCTCAAATTTCATTGTGTCCAACGATCAAGATTTGGCTTACATTTAAATGTTTGTGCAAACAGAGCTTTAACAGTGAATAAATTGTCAAATTAAGAGAGCCATAGATCTGTAGCTAACTCCAAATGTTTGTGTGCATAATAAATTGAGGGAAAAATAAGAGTTTATCTTTAGGTGTTATTCTGTATTGTAGTGAATTGTTCTTCGGTATCCATAGATTAGTTCTAGGATCCCCCATGTATACCAAAATCGGAGAATGCTCAAGTCTCTTGTATAAAATGGTGTTGTATTTGCATATAACCTATGCACATCCTCCCATATACTTTATTTTTAAGTTAATTAATTTTTTGAGACAGGGTCTTGCTCTGTCGCTCAGCCTGGAGTGCAGTGTCAACTTGGGCTCAGGTGATCCTTCCCATTCAGCCTCCAAGTAGCTGGGACTACAGGCATGAGCCACCACACCCAGCTAATTTTTAAAACTTTTTGTAGAGACGGGGTCTCACCGTGTTGCTCAGGCTGGTCTCAAACTCCTGGAGTTTAAGTGATCCTCCTGCCTCAGCCTCCCAAGTGCTGGGATTACACTGGGCCCAGCCCTCATGTATACTTTAAATAATCTCTAGATTACCTGTAATATCTAATAGGATGTAAATACTGTGTAAATAGCTGTTATACTGTGTATTGTTTTTAAAATTTGTATTTTTTTTTAGTTTTTTTTTCCCCTGAATATTTTCGATCTGTAGTTAGTTGAATCTGTGGATGTGGAACCTGTGGGTATGGAGGGCCAGCTGCACCTTGAGCCGTTTAGATTGCTATTTCAAGGAGGAGTTTACGTAGGGAAAAATCTGTGTAGCAGCTGCCTGAGGTGGCCAGTGTAAAGGGGAAGACAGAGTCA
Source organism: Piliocolobus tephrosceles (assembly GCF_002776525.5). Classification (NCBI taxonomy): domain Eukaryota; kingdom Metazoa; phylum Chordata; class Mammalia; order Primates; family Cercopithecidae; genus Piliocolobus; species Piliocolobus tephrosceles. The sequence continues at coordinate 58,048,196 of NC_045449.1, read as the reverse complement.
TCAACAAAGTCCCCAGGTAACAATAATGTGGATGAACATTTGCTACAGATGGAATTTCATAGGAAAGTTCATCTGATATAGCTTGTTTGTGTCTCGGTAAAGTCCTAGGCTAATGTAACCAACTTCCCTAAAGATGGAAATATGTTCCCGTAGCACTCAAAAAGGGATGTGCAGAATTTGGGAGTTGTTACGATTTTATTACTGGTAGTAGAACATTTACTTACATATAGCAATGAATTAGAGGAGGAGAATAGAATGGGTCGTACTCAGGGATGATCTAGGCCTGCTGGGTTTCTTTTTGCTATAAACTGTGGTTTACTATCTTGTAAGAAAGTCTTCACACTATGGAACATGTGTACCCCTAAAATGTGGGGAAAAAGAGATCAGCCTGTTACTGTGTCTATATAGAAAGAAGTAGACATAAGAGACTCCATTTTGTTCTGTATTTGAGATGCCGTTAATCTGTGACCCACCCCCAACCTTGTCCTTGCAAGAGACTTGTGCTGTGGTGACTCAAGGCTTAATGGATTTTGGGCTGTGCAGGATGTGCTCTGTTAAACAAGTGCCTGAAGGCAGCTTGCTGGTTAAAGGTCATCACTATTCTCTTAATCTCAAGTACCCAGGGACACGTACAAGGCCAAAGGTCATAGGGACCTCTGCCTAGGAAAGCTAGGTATTGTCAAAGGTTTCTCCCCATGTGATAGTCTGAAATAGGGCCTCGTGGGAAGAGAAGGACCTGATCGTCCCCCAGCCCGACACCCGTGAAGGGTCTGTGCTGAGGAGGACTAGTACAAGAGGAAAGAAGGCCTTTTGGCGGATGTTGGCAGTTAAGATAGAGAAAAGCATCTGTCTCCTGCCCGTTCCTGGGCAATGGAACATCTCTGTGTAAAACCCGATTGTATGCTGTGTTTACTGAGATAGGAGAAAACCGCCTTACGGCAAAAGGTGGGACTTGCTGGAACAATGCTGCTAAAAGGTTTATGGAGGCCGGGCGTGGTGGCTCAAGCCTGTAATCTCAGCACTTTGGGAGGCCGAGACGGGCGGATCACGAGGTCAGGAGATCGAGACCATCCTGGTGAACATGGTGAAACACCATCTCTACTAAAAAAAAATACAAAAAATTAGCTGGGCGAGGTGGCGGGCGCCTGTAGTCCTAGCTACTCAGGAGGCTGAGGCAGGAGAATGGCATAAACCCGGGAGGCGGAGCTTGCAGTGAGCCGAGATCGCGCCACTGCACTCCAGCCTGGGCGACAGAGCAAGACTCTGTCTCAAAAAAAAAAAAAAAAAAAAAAAGGGTTTATGGAGATGTTTGCATATGCATATCAAGACACAGCATTTTCCTTTGAACTTATTCATGTCACAGAGATCTTTATCCATTTGTCTTACTGCTAATTTTCTCCCTACAATGATCCTATTGTCCTGCCACTCCCTTATCTTTAAGATGGTGAAGATAATTATCAATAAATACTAGCACCGGTCCCCTGGGCCCACTTTTTTCTTTCTCTATACTTTGTCTCCGTATCTCATTTCTTTTGTCAAGTCTCTCATTCCACCTAACGAGAAATGCCCACAGGTGTGGAGGGGCAGGCCACCCCTTCACTAATAGGCAGCTTTTTACCCCAAACAAGTTTTGAGGGGCCTATCACAATAGACAAAAGTGCTTTATAGCCTGGTCTGTGAATTACCGTGACTTTTTAAAAGCACCTCTCAGTGCTTGCCTGAGTTGTCTTTAGACTCAAGGTCCCCCAGAATCGAGTTCCCCACGGGTAAATAGGGTGAAGGTCTTTGTCTTTCCAGTGATGTGCTCAGTAAATACTGAGTAGATGGAACACTTTCTTGGAACACAGAGCACCTGTAGAAAGCTTCTGTTGCCTCCAGATTGGTTTGGCAATGGAAATATCCACATGAGGCAGTGCTGCCCAGTGGTTAAGAGGATGGCCTTGGAGCCTGAGTCCTAGCTTTGCTAGTTAGTAGCTTTGTTACCTTGGTGAGTTGCCTAAACCACTTTCTTTTTGTGTATTAAATGTGGAAATGATGATAGTACCTACCCGGCAGAATTGTGAGGCTTAGATGGGATAGTGTTATGATGTTGGTAAAGTGCTTAGCTAGAGGGCTGGCAGTCAGAAACGTTGATGGTTGTTCTCGTTGGTTCAGGGTCCCTCTGATACATCTTCACAGATCAGGACTGCGTTTGACTTGGATCTCTATGGCCCTTTTTTCCAAGAAGAATTCCTGCCGCTTTACTGAACTGGGTCATGTGCTGCCCAGTATCTAAAGGTGTTCTTTACCACAGGAATTAAAATGGCAATCATAATGTTTTTGGAGAAAAAAAGAATACCTGTATTTTCTGAAGAAATAAATGACCATTATATCTTTGTATTTAAATCAAGTAACTGCGAAATCAATAGAAGCTTTTGAGAACAAGTAGTAATATTTCTTGGTGTAATTTACTCCATCATAAAGATCCATGGGGAGAGAGCAGTGTGGTTAATTATGATGTTCTTGTGCTGTCACTGCCTAAATTGACAGTGTATGAAGTGCCATCCCATTTATTCTTTCTCCCAACAAGCTGAGGGGTGGAGTTTTACCATCATGGTCCTCATTCGACAGATCCAGACCCAGTGAGGCTGCTCCTGAGCTGGTGTTTTTTCCCCGTTAGCCTCAGCTGTCAGCTGCACCGTGGAGGATGATTTCGGATGTTGAGTTATCTGAGTGGTATTTAATGGGCTCCTAATTGCACATGGATGGCCAGAAAGTTCTGCTCCTGTTTTGGTGTTTTGCTTTGGCAGACAGTGCTCTCTGAGACTCCCATAAGCTGAAAGAAAAAAAACCCAACAACAAACTCAACACTAATCATCTGGAAAGGGCAGGATACTGCTGTTAGGCAGTTATTAGACCTGTGAACAGAAAAACATCAAGATCACAATTTTACAACGTTTGTTTCTTTGAAATGTGAAATGGAACCCCAATACAGCTATCAGGTTTATAGCACCTCCAGAATTAGATTAGGCAATTTGGTTCCATGCTGTGTACTTGTATTTCTGGTTATGAAATGCTCCTTGTGCTTATTTTCCCCAGTCTGCCAAGAAACACTTTTTTCTTGTTCCTTTATGCATTCACGTTTCTTTTTTATTCCACTTGCCTTTCTTCCTTACCCCTCATTTCTGCCTTGTGCTCTGCTTTTGGCCTTTAGACAGCAATGGAACAGACCTTCAGGAATGGGCGTCCATGGAGGCCCTGGCAGGGGCCAGCTCTGTACCTAGGATCTGAGTTGGGGGGGTTAGGACCAGGTCCCAGGAGACAAGGCCACAACTCAAGGGCAAACAGTGCAGGCACATGTAGTGAAGATCGGGAGCAGGACACGGTCTGATTGTGCCCTGTGTCTGTGGAAGCAGCTGCCCATTTCTGATTCCTCATTTAAAATATCTGAAGTAGTTGATTGACCTTGATAGAGACTGGCCCTTCTTTGATGTAGTTACATAGCAATAGCCTGTTAGAAAGCACTTGCCTCTAACATGGTGCCTTGTAAGGTAGGTGTAGACTATATTAACTAGTTATTGGTGCCAGGGAATAACTGATACTATATCTCCACCTGAGTTCCTCGTGATTCCATTGTCTCTTTCTGCATATGCACGTGTGTGTCTTTTTTTGTTGTTGTTGTTTTGAGATAGAGTCTCACTCTGTCACCCAGGCTGGAGTGCAGTGGTGCTATCTCTGCTCACCGCAACCTCCACCCTCCGAGTTCAAGCGATTCTCCTGCCTCAGCCTCCCAAGTAGCTGGGATTACAGGCACCTGCCACCACGCCCGGCTAATTTTTGTATTTTTAGTAGAGATGGGGTTTTACCATCTTGGCCAGGCTGGTCTTGAACTCCTGACCTTGTGATCCCCCTGCCTCAGCCTCCCAAAATGCTGGGATTACAGGTGTGAGCCACTGCGCCCAGCCGCAGGTGTGTTTTTAAAGTAAGTGTAATGCATTTTTAATGGTCCAAGTTGTTTTACACCAGTGAATCTCAGTTCCAGAGTGGGCCCTGGGGCATGGCGTGTGTGTGTGTTTGGGGGTGGGGGAGCTGTGGGTGTGGTTGTGCGCATATAGGTTTATGATGACTGGGGAATTAAAAAAATGTCTTCCGGGCCGGGCGCGGTGGCTCAAGCCTGTAATCCCAGCACTTTGGGAGGCCGAGACGGGCGGATCACGAGGTCAGGAGATCGAGACCATCCTGGCTAACACGGTGAAACCCCGTCTCTACTAAAAAAAAAAAAAAAAACAACAAAAAACTAGCTGGGCGAGGTGGCAGGCGCCTGTAGTCCCAGCTACTTGGGAGGCTGAGGCAGGAGAATGGCGTAAACCCGGGAGGCGGAGCTTGCAGTGAGCTGAGATCCGGCCACTGCACTCCAGCCCGGGCGACAGAGCGAGACTCCGTCTCAAAAAAAAAAAAAAAAAAAAAAAAAGTCTTCCAATCCATCAGTTGTGAAACTCCTCAATCATGATAAACCTGGAGATGGATAGGGGTGGGCTGGGTCATTTGTGTGTTGAAGATGTTTCCTAGGATTTTCTGGTACACTAACCCTTCCCTCAATCCCAAATGCCTCTGCCCTTTTAGAACTGTGATTAAGAAGGTAATGATTAGGGATGATCACTTGTCTCACCAGCAGTCTGCTAGGTGGGGCTGACCTGGGCTCCTGTCATCTGCAAAGGAACCCATGGGAGCCAGGGGCCATTTTCAGCATTTGAAAAGGCTTAATTGAAACTATGCATTTACCCAGGATGAGAATACAAAAGCCACCCAAACCATCAAGTTTCCTTGCTTTTGTTTGGAATTGCATTTCTGTATGGAAGGTTTTATGCTGACTCAATGTTCTGATTGGCTGTGGGTGACATAATAGGAGTTTCTGACACAGGATTGGTCTAACTGTAGACACTGTTACTAGAGCTGGTACCAGGTCTCACTTTCCACTACCTTTAGAATGAGGTTGACCTTGAATGTGAGTGCCCTTGACTATCGAAATTAAGCCACTGTTTGTTTCTTGCTTGTCAGCTATGCTTATTATCATACCTGCGGCAGTGACTTGATTTTATAATGTCATTATGAACCCCTTATAAATATGGATTGTTGATTAAAATTTGGATCAGCAATGAAATGGAAGACTAATACACAGAATTAATCAGTTTACTGGTAAACAGTGTAAGACTGTTCAAAAACATGTGGCCAACATGGGGAGGGGACAGAAAAAAAGGAGGTTGATGAAACTACAGATCGTATCCACAGCTCTCATTTAAAAACGATCCTTTTAATCAGCTTTTCACTGAAATCAAACAACAACAACTCTTTCACAACGAAACACCAACTATTAATACTTAGTCTTTCTAAGCCTCCTAGGATCCTGTTGTGTTCATTTACCTAGGTGATGTACATCATCCTAAATTCTGCCTTTTCATTTTATATTACGATGTATATGTACAATACATATTTTTACATTGTCATTGTGTTTGTCATTCTTAATGGTCACAGCTGCCTGAACTAAACCTAAAGTCAATCAGGACAGTCTGGTGCTGGTGATTAGAGAAGGCTGGAAACAAGCTGTCTGTTTGATCCCAGATAACGTGCCGGTGAGTCCACAGGCTGAGTCGGCATGGATAAAAAGATGTACTCACACCTGCTGTGGATGCCGATAATAGTAACTTACATATGTTAAGTGTTATGTCTTAATTCTCCCAGCAGCTCCTATGAGATAGGCACTATTATCTGCATTATATGTGAGGAAAAAGAGGCCTTTTGCCGTAACTTGTCCGGGGTGACACACTGATAAGAGGTGGAACTGGAATCCAAAGCTGGGTCTGTTTAATTTCAGAGTTTTATTTCTTAACCAGGTTTTCTATGCAATTGTGTTGCACCCCAGTACGTATTCAGTTGTCACCTCCCTTCAGAGATCTAACCGCCTTCCACCTTAATAATGACAAATACGTCTATTAATATGCATTAAAGTGACAGAAGCTTAATACTGAAACAAGATAGAGTGGATGCTGCCGGTGAACAGGAGCCCCAGAGACGGTCCTGTCCACATGGGGCTTTGTTAGTTTTCCTAGGGCAGAGTGGTGTGAAGGGCCAGCCTGCATTCCGTCTCTTCTTTGGTTCTGTCTTTTAGTCATCCTCGAAGTTCTTCAGACTTGAATGGGCACAACAGTGACCACACAGGGTTGCCTGAAGCACATATACGGTACTTGGTGGGAGACTCAAGATTCTCAGTGAGGCTGAGAGGTGGTGCTTGGAGTGATGTTTGTGCAGAGTGAGAACTAATGAAGCACTGGGATAGAGAGCCCCATGGAGTTCAGCCCCCTCACAGCCAGAGCAGGAGCAGCCTCGGAGTCACCTTCTGTACTGCTTGGCAGTAGGTGGTGGAAGGATAGGGGCTGCTGAGGACGGGTTGACGCCTGTCTTCTGTTGCCCGAGCACAGGCAGGTGCGGCTGATCTGCAGCTCATTCTCGTAGGTTGGAAACTCTCCACCTAATGGCCAGCAAACATAAGGGATGTTTCTACAGCTGGGCTAAGCAAGACAAGTCTGGAAAGTCTAGAAGTACTTGTTAATGGGAGATGAGCTGTTTCAATACTATTTGAAAAATATTTTGACTTAATTGCCTTAGGCACGTTAGTCAGCTGACATGCACTCTGGTTTCCTTTGCTTGACTTTAACAGTTGCCAAGAATTTCTCTTGTTACAAAAGAGAAAAGTAGGACTCTAAGTATGTTCTGTTCCATGGAAATTGAATCATAGACTCATAGAATTTAGAGCCTTCTGGGAAATTCCTTGAAGACAATAGAGGAAGGTTCCCTCAGTTTACAGCAGAACCCCAGGCTCAGGGAGGTGAAGTGGGAAGCTCTGTCACTGTCATTTGAGGGCCATTTGAGGGCTGTGGTCCTCCGTGGAGCTCCTCCCTCTGCTGCCTCATGGCCTCATTTGGTCTGTATTTTCAATGACTAATTACTAACTGAACAATTGTCTGAATCCCAATCATCTCATCACTGTGCAATCCTTTCTTGGCATGATCCACAACAGAGGTAGAGTTGAGTGGGGAATGTTCCCCTTCAGGGCCTACAGGCAAGTGGTTCTCCTCAGGGAACCATGGGGTGGCCAGCCCAGCCGGCCAGGTCAGGACCATGCCTGTGCCAAGGAACTGGTATCTCTTAACCTTGCCAGTTTTAAACATGGCTCTGGGTTTCTTACCTCTGTTCCTTTTCTTCTGCTCTGTCTTCCACTTAGACTGTTCTCTCCACTTTGTCTTGGCAGGGCACTTTGTCAGGTCTCCATGGGCCAGCTCACACGGGGCCCCTGGGAAACCTTCCACCATGCCTTCTCTTATTTCTCCCATCAATTCCTATTTTCCTCAGTCCCATTCTTTCCCCTACACACACGTGTGCACACATACATGCACATATACATGTGCACACATGCATGCACACATCTTAAACCTGGTTTTTAAAAAATTATCTTCTTTGGGCCTCAGATGCCTTACCTATAAATAAAATTCTGATGTAAGATTACACTTGGCAAATTTACTGCCCTATATCAAGGTTAAGTCTGCTGATGCCTGTGTGAAAAGTAGTGTTTTTGGCTGGGGGAAATGGCTAATTTTTTTGAGTTCGCAAAGAGTTTTCTCAGTTTTTGAAGAATTAATCTGAAATACCTTCCTCACATGGAGAAGCTGAACGGCCAGTGATCAACCTAGATGGAAGCTAGGTTGTCTAATTTACTAATATGATTTGAAAGGAATAAATTCAATTGCTTTACAGTTTATTATAGCTAGAAAATACAGAGAAATGATTGTCCGTATCAGTCAGTTTTTCCAAAGTTAAAATTTAGATCCTTGTATGGGAAACAGAGCAATATGTGTGTTATATACACTTTGGTCAGTGTTTTCTAAAAAGATTTCAAAGACAAATGTTTTTATGCTGATGGAATGGGAAGGCTTCCTCAGGAAGCTATAAAACCCAGACTCCATAAAGAAAAAGATAGAGAGCTTCAACATCTCAAAATGTAAAACTTCGTATATTTAAAAAAAAAGCAAAAACCCATACTATTAAAAGGCAAGTCAGAGATGGAAGGAAATATCTGGAACACACACAATGGACAAAGTATTAACTATCCTTGATAAAGAAGTGAATAACAAAAGTCCTTGGGCAAGAAATATGAATGACCAGTTAACAGAAGAAGAGAAGCAAATGAAGGAAAAGTATGAAGTGACTATCAAAGCATTGAGATACCTTTTCCCTGCCCATTGAATGGGCACAAATTTAAAATAATATTCATTCTTGACCAGAGTTCAAGACTGGTCATTCATTCTTGACTACAGGTGCCCACCACCATGCCCAGCCAACTTTTTGTATTTTTAGTAGAGGCGGGGTTTCACCGTGTTAGCCAGGATGGTCTCGATCTCCTGACTTCCTGATCTGCCCACCTCAGTCTTCCAAAGTACTGAGATTACAGATGTTAGTCACCGCACCCGGCCCATTATTATGTTTTATAAACCTCCACAGGCCTTGTATACTTGTGCTGAACCTGGTTTTCAATGAGTTACTGTGAATTGAATTTGATTTTGTTATTTGAACCGTCTAGCAATCTATAAGCAAAATTCTACTTGTGTTGGTGCTTTCAAACCCCCTTTTCCTCTGGGATGTGGCACCCTTCCCAGAGTGGGCTTTCTTCATGGCAGGTAAAAGGTCTGTGCCGTGGTGGAAGAGAGTGGACATGCTAGTTTCTTAGTCTAAACCCTGTGCTGTATTGGTAGTGGTGCAGGACCCTGCTGAGTTGAAAGAGATGGTGAGTAGGGGCCTGGGAACCTAACAACTAATTGCAAAGGATTTCGAAGTTTCTTGCCAGTACTGAAGATACAGTCTTGTCTTTTTCTTTTCTTTAAATGAAACTAAGGCTAGAGCTAGTTCATTATCTACAATGTAATATTGATTTTTGTTTGTGAGGTGGAGTATTAACAGATTAGAATGGCTGCTGGCAATTCTCAGCTGCTTCATTGAATTTAAATGAATCAAGGGATAGCTATTAAGATGTACTTGAGATTTGTAGGCTAAATCAGACCTTCCTGCCCTGGTTGGTTTTGACCAGATTCACTGTTTGCTCTGTGGCATCAAGGCAGAAAAATACAGAATCTTGTAGCCTTTTCCCTCCTTTTTACAAAACCAACTCCTATTAAAAAATGCACAGGTAAGAGGTATTAAGACATCCTCTGCAATAGAATGCAGCTTGCCTTTTTTCCTGTGCCAGGAGCTTTTGGATTGAAACTGTTGACTGACATAGCCCAAGCTAGCAGATGGTACTCATACATCAGATGTCCAAATGCAAGCTTGTTCAGAGGCAGCAAATGCCTAACAGGCTGAATTTTACAAAGACAAAGAGTGTTAATAATGACCTTGAAGGATTAGGAATGGTCTCGAGAAAGGAAGCACACTCCACACCAGGCTTGCCCCTTCAGATGCTGTGTTACCTGCCTTGGCCTCCTGGCCAACATGGTGAAACCCCATCTCTACTAAAAATAGAAAACATTAGCCAGGTGTTGTGGCAGGCGCTTGTAATCCCAGCTACTCTGGAGGCTGAGGCAGGAGAATTGCTTCAACCTGGGAACTGGAGGTTGCAGTGAGCTGAGATTGCTCCATTGCCCTCCAGCCTGAGCAATAAGAGTGAAACTCCATCTCAAAAAAAAAAAAAAAAAAAAAGATGCTGTGTTACCATGCTCACTGTATCTGGAGGCTAGTTCCATTTTCAATGAAATTTGCCTTCTTCCCTCCTTGCCTTACCCTGTCTCTCATTCCTTCCTCCAGTACTTCCTCTAATCTAGTATATGAATTAGAAGTAAATAATGTTAATTATTTTACACTACTATTTGGCCTAGTGTGTTTGCTATGAACAAACAAGTGTTGTTGATAATTGAGTGGCCTGGAAGGAACCATCTTCTCTTTTTATGGCTCTGATTCTAGGACCCCAGGATTGAATTGTTTCAAGGACAGATAGAGCTAGGAAGGGCAGTTATTAGTAGAAAATGAGACCAAAGAAAAAAAGTAAAAAAAAAAAAAAAAAAAAAAAAAAGCCAGATTTGGTGAGGTTATTATCTTGGAAGTAATAAATGCTAATATTGTGTCTCGAAATGGCTCTTCATTTTTTTATTATACAGTCTGATTTATTGTCGATTGGTTTTTCACGGCCTAATTAATGATGATGACCTTTTTGGGTGACTAGAAAGCAACTCAACTTCATTGCTGTTTTGTATGCTCACTCTGACTCCACTGATACAGAGCGCAGTTGGCTCCCATTTGAGGCCTTTGTTTTGTATGAGTTCAAGTTAGAAGGCAGCTACTCATTTGTAAACTAGGTAGAACAGAATCCTGCATAAATTCTGGAGAGAGAAGCCCTTATTAGAGGCTTTCTCAGTCTTAGTGGGAGAGATGACCTTCTTCATAGGGATAGCAACCTTAAGGGAGGATTCTGGCAGAGTCCTTAGGAAGGACCCATCAGCAGAAGAGTTTGAGATATCCTGCTTTCTGGAAACATACCTGATCAAGGCTAAGGTTTAGAGAGCATTTGGCTCTAAATAGCCTCCCCCACACCAGCCCCCTCCTCCCCACCAAATGTATGTGAGCATAAATACATTTACATCTATTCTCTTAGAACTTAACCACACTGTAGTGTAAACTCTAAAGAACAATGTGAGGTTTTTGAATAGAATTGTTTTAGTTGGCATAAGTAGTTCAGAATATTATTTCTTTGTAGTTTTGAAGAGTGAAATCTTTTAAAATTTTATATTATTTATTTTTTAAAAAATAGTGATGGGTTTCCTGTGTTGACCAGGCTGGTCTCAAACTCCTAGCCTTAAGCAGTCCTCCCATCTTGACCTCAATTTTTGCCTTTTTTTTTTTTTTTTTTTGAGTTGGAGTCTCGCTCTCTTGCCAGACTGGAGTGCAGTGGCGCGATCTCAGCTCACTGCAACCTATGACTCCCAGGTTCAAGCGATTCTCCTGCCTCAGCCTCCCGAGTAGCTGGGATTACAGGCCCCCACCACCACTCCCAGCTAATTTTTGTATTTTTAGTAGAGATGGGTTTCCCCAGGTTGGCCAGGATGGTCTCAATCTCTTGACCTCGTGATCTGCCCACCTCAGCCTCCCAAAGTGCTGGGATTACAGGCGTGAGCCACCGCGCCTAGCCAGTTTTTGCTTTTTTAAATGTAACTAACCTGCACATATACTGGCCTTCACATTTTATTTTTAATTATGGTAAAATGCATATAGCAAAAGTTTACCATTTTAACCATTTTTAAGTTCAGTAGTGTTAAGTATATTCACACTGTTGTACAACCAATCTCCAGAACTTTTTCATCTTACAAAACTGAAATTCTGTATCCGTTAAACAACATCTCCCCATTTCCTCCTCTGCCAGCCCGTGGTAATCTTCATTCCAGTTTCTGTTTCTATGAATTTGGCTACTTTAGATACCTCTTGTAAGTGGAATCATACAGTATTTGTCTTTATGTGACTAGTCAGCTTGTTTCACTTAGCCTAATGTCCTCAAGGTGCATCCATGTAGTAGCATGTGACAGGATTTCCTTCCTTTTAAGGCTGAATAATACTCCCTTGTGTTTGTCCATTCATCTGTCAGTGGACACTTGGGTGGCGTCTACCTCTTGGCTATTGTCCAAAATGCCACGTGAACATGGGTGTGCAAATATCTTTTTGAGACACTGCTTTCAATTCTTTTGGATATATAACAAACAACTTGACACCTTTAAATATACCCAGAAGTGGGATTGGAGGATTATATGGTAGTTCTATTTTTAACTTTTTGAGAAACTTCCATACCAGTTGTACCATTTTACAGTCTTGTCAATAGTGCACAAATGCTCTAATCTCTGTACAACCTTGCCAACACTTCTTTTCTTCTTCTTTTTTGATTGTAGCCATCCTATTGGATGTGGGTGATATCTCATTGTGGTTTTAATTGCATTTTCCTAATAACTAGTGATGTGGAGCATCTGTGCATGTGCTTGTTGGCCATTTGTATGTCTTTTTGGAGAATTGTCTCTTCAAGTCCTTTGCCCATTTTTTAAAAAATGTAATTTAATTTTAAGTTCCAGGATACGTGTGCAGGACGTACCTATGTTAACAAACATAGATAAATGTGTGCCATGCTGGTTTGCTGCACCTATCAACCTAGGTGTTAACCCCCACATGCATTAGCTATTTATCCTGATGCTCTCCCTCTTCCCACCCCCTGTCCCCTGCCCCCTGCCCCCTGACAGGCCCCAATGTGTGTGATTCCTTTCTCTGTGTCCATGTGTTCTCATTGTTCAGGTCCTACTTACAAGTAAGAGCATGCGGTGTTTTGTGTTCTGTTCCTGTGTTTGCTGAGGATAGTGGCTTCCAGCTCCATCCATGTCCCTGCAAAGGACATGATCTCATTTCCTTTGATGGCTGCATAGTTTTCCATGGTGTACGTGTGCCGCATTTTTTTTAGTCCAGTCTATCATTGATGGGCATTTGGGTTGATTCTGTGTCTTTGCTATTGTGAATAATGCTGCAGTGAACATTTGTGCGCATGTATCTTTATAAGAGAATGATTTATATTCCTTTGGGTATATACCTAGTAATGGCATTGCTGGGTCAACTGGTATTTCTGGTTCTAGGTCTTTGAGAAATTGCCACACTATCTTCCACAGTGGTTGAACTAATTTATATTCCCACCAACAGTGTGTAAGTGTTCCTAGTTCTCCACAGTCTCACCAGCATCTGTTTTCTCTCGACTTTTTAGTAATTGCCATCTGACTGGTGTGAGATGGTATCTCATTGTGGTTTTGATTTGCATTTCTCTAATGATCAATGGTGTTTAGCTTTTTTTTCATATGTTTTTTGGCTGCATAAATGTCCTTTGAGAAGTGTCTGTTCATGTCCTTTGCCCATTTTTTAATGGGGTTTTTTTCTTGTACATTTGTCTAAGTTCCTTGTAGATTCTGGATATTAGACCTTTGTCAGATGGATAGATTACAAAAATTTTCTCCCATTCTCTAGGTTGCCTGTTCACTCTGATGGTAGTTTCTTTTGCTGTGCAGAAGCTCTTTAGTTTAATTAGATTCCATTTGTCAGTTTTTGCTTTTGTTGCAATTGCTTTTGATGTTTTCATCATGAAATCTTTGTCTGTGCCTATGTCATGAATGGTATTGCCTAGATTTTCTTCTAGGGTTTTTATAGTTTTGGGGTTTTCCATTTAAGTCTTTAATCCGTCTTAATTTTTGTATAAGGTGTCAAGTTGTTATTCGAGTTCTTTATAGTTTTTGGATATTAACCCCTTATCAGATAAATGATTTGCAGATATTTTCTTCCCCTCCATAGGCCACCCGCATTCCTTGGCTCATGCTCCTTCCTCTCATTATTTTGATGTCTGCTTCTGTTTCTCTTACATCGCCTTCTCTGAGTTTCTGACTTCCTCTTATCTTTTAAGGGCACTTGTGATTACATTGGGCCCACCCAGGCAATCCAGGATAATCTTTCCATCTCAATCATATCTGCAAAATCTCTGTTGCCATGGGAAGTATCAGATTCACAGGTTTTAGGGACTAGGATGTGGACATCTCTGAGTGGGGGAGGGGAGGAGCATTACCTGCATACCACGTCCCTTATCTCCCCTGCCTGCCTTCACGGGAACTAGACTTATCTCTTTAGTGACTTAAGTCAATTTAGACTGTTCCTCATGTTTTCTTTTCCTTTCCAACCTTCCATCTGGTCCTATTGTTTCATTCTTTTCCTTCTCTTTCCATCTGCCTTTTCTTGCCAGCTCCACATCCACTCCTCTAGGTTAGGCATTTCTTACCTCATGCTTAGGCTGCCAGAATAGCCTTAAAACTGGTCTGCTTGCCTGTGATTCTCCCTATAGATATTTTATTTTATTTTAGAGACAGAGTTTCACTCTATTGCCCAGGCTGCAGTGCAGTGGCCCAATCTCAGTTTACCGCAGCCTCCTTCTCCCGGTTTCAAGCAGTTCTTGTGCCTCAGCCTCCTGAGTAGCTTGAATTACAGGCATGCGCCACCACGCCAAGCTAATTTTTGTATTTTTAGTAGAGATGAGGTTTTGCCATGTTGGCCAGGCTGGTCTCGAACTCCTGACCTCAAGGGATCCACCCACCTCAGCCTCCCAAAGTGCTGGGATTACAGACGTGAGCCACCATGCCTGGCCTCCCTGTAGATATTTTAAACTCATCTTGATGCATACCTGTAAAAACAAGTCTATGCCTGATAATTCCATTATCCGAAGTCCTTATTTTTCTGTCATGTTCTATTTCTGCTGGTCCTTATTCTTGTTTCCTCATCTGCTTGGTTACCTTTGGTTATGTTCTTACCATTCCTTGTATTTGAGAAAATATTTCTAGGAATAACTTGAGGCTTCAGATGAAAGTGCTTTGCTTTTGTGGGGAGATAATTTCTTCTGCCAGGTCCCTGGAGATATTTCTGGTCCAAGACCACCTTGAAAGCTCATGGTTGAGATTCCCTGGTTCTTTCAGAGGAGGCAAACCTAGGCCTCCAGTCTAAGTGAGGCCTGGTTTGCTTCTGGTTCAGCTGTTACCAGGTAGTTGTAGTCCTTTGGAGTCCTGGCTCCTTGAGGAAGAGTCTCCAGTTGGTGTTCCACGCTGGCCAGCCCTGGATGTTGACTTCTGCTCAGGAGGCTGTTAAAGTGAAAGGCCGCCAGGTGTGGTGGCTCATGCCTGTAATCCCAGCACTTTGGGAGGCCAAGATGGGTGGATCATAAGGTCAGGAGTTCAAGACCAGCCTGGCCAATACGGTGAAACCCCATTTCTACTAAAAATACAAAAATTAGCCAGGTGTGGTGGCGGGCGCCTGTAGTCCCAGCTACTTGGGAGCCAGAGGCAGGAGAATCACTTGAACCCGTGAGGCGGAGGTTGCAATGAGCTGAGATTGTGCCACTGCACTCCAGCCTGGGTGACAGAGCCAGATTATGTCTTTAAAAAAAAAAAAAAAGGCCGGGCGCGGTGGCTCAAGCCTGTAATCCCAGCACTTTGGGAG
>NC_045449.1:57992913-58033027 GCF_002776525.5 Piliocolobus tephrosceles | reverse complement strand
AAAAACTAGCCGGGCGAGGTGGCGGGCGCCTGTAGTCCCAGCTACTCCGGAGGCTGAGGCAGGAGGTGAACCCGGGAGGCGGAGCTTGCAGTGAGCTGAGATCCGGCCACTGCACTCCAGCCTGGGCGACAGAGCGAGACTCCGTCTCAAAAAAAAAAAAAAAAATGTGAAAGTGTCCTTCACCAGGCTGGGCTGTGCTTGAGGGCAAGGTGGCTTCTTTAGAGCTCATCCCTTGGGGTTCCTGTTTCTTTAGTTTCTGCACTGTTACTCCTTGCTCAGTTCTTGAATCTTCAAAGCCTCACAGACATCTTTTTTTCCCCCTTGAGACAGAGTTTTACTCCATCACCCAAGCTGGGGTGCAGTGCCACAATCTCAGCTCACTGAAACCTCTGCTTCATGGGTTCAAGCAGTTCTTGTGCCTCAGCCTCCCTAATAGCTGGAATTACAGGCGTGAGCCACCGTGCCCAGCTGTTCAGAAATTTTTTTTTCAATGTATTCATTGTTAGTTGTGTTCACCAGAATTGTGGGCCTGATAATGGAGCCTGCCTTCCCAGACACCAGACCCCAGTCCTGTTTTTCCGTGTTGCCTCCGCCGCTCTCATCCATTCTGGGACGGGATGTGATTAATTTTGCGTACCACTTTGATCATGTCAGACTTTTGCTTAAACACCTCTCCAGCAGGAAATGATACCTATGGGAGCCCGTCGACAACATGAGCTACAGCCCCTCTTCCCATCACAAGGCATGAGGGGTCAGTGTTAAAACCCAAGGGCTTTGTAGTCTACTGGAGCTATGGGAAAAAGAGACTGTTGAGAAGGAAGCTTTCTTTTTTGGCCTTTTAGTTCCTGAGGGCTGGAGAGAAGCTTGTCTCTTTTTTTGAGCCTGGGTATAATTGAGTTTCAGGAGTAGAGGGCAGGAGGCTAGCCATTTTATATGGTACCAGATTGTCAGATGGATAATGAGACCTTTCATTTCTCAATGCGACCAGTCACATGCTGCTGGTTGAGAACTGAGGTCTTCGCTTGTAAGCGAGCTGTCCATGACGGAGCACAGAGGGCAGGTACAAAGGCTGGGACAAAGCAGGAATAAAGAGCGTGTGTGACATGTTTGAGAAGGCACCCTGCTGCAGCAGAAGGGCATCGGGCCTCAGTGTCAGGAAGCCCAAGTTGTCAGTGCTGTGCCTTTGGACAAACCATGTAGTCTTCCTGGGCTCAGTCAGGTCCTTCCTCTTGGCCTCGGCTGTCCTGCATGGCTGTGGCTGTGGGACGGTTGGCTCAGTTGGCTTTAGCAGCCAGCCATTGGGAGGACAGAGAGAAAAGGAAGGTTGGAGTGGTCCCCAGGAGGAGGCAGAGACAGTGACCACTTGATAGGTTGTCTAGAGCCCAAACCACGGCCTCTGGTTCTAGTACACTCAATTACTCAGCAGTATGGGGCCTGGAAGCAGCCTTTGTTTATCTAGCCTGATCCCCTCATTTTGCAGATGAGCAAACAGAAGCCTGGACATTTTCTTGTATTTAAAGAGCAGTAGTAATGCTCCGACCTTGTGTGGCTTATTTTAGTAAAAATCTAGAGAAGTGGAGCCAGGCTTTGGTCAGTGTGGGTTTAGGGGCATTTACTATGAACCTCTGAGGCCACTGTCTGAGTGAGCCCTGGAGGATAATAACAACAGTGAGCCAGAGCCTGCCCCCATCTGGCCACCTGACACCCAGCGCTCCCTGGGGCCCACCTTCGGCTCTGTCGGCCCAGTCTGATCAGAGGTCGCTTTACCTGGCCAGTCGGGCCCAAGTGTGTGGAGGATTAGGGAAGCAGGGCCCTGGTGACATCCACACAAAAAATAACTCTGCTTCCTGAGCAGGTGCCAGCTTTTTGTTCCCTGGGACCTGGCCTGACTGCTGAGACCGCAGGCTTCTCAACGCACTGCTGTTTTCACCCTTTGGCGCTAGACTGGGCCTGACTTTGCCCTTGGATTCCCAGGCCTTCTTACCCTCAACTGCAGACGGGCCTCTCCACTCTTGCGCTGGTTCCTGAAGGACCAACTCACTCTGTTCAACCTCAAAATCATGCACTTTGTACTTGGGCTTGTGCCCACAGTTACCTTCATTTACAGCCACTGCTGCGGGTGAAGCAGCCTCAGAACAGCAGAGTGTTATATACCATCCTTTTATGTTATGAAAGCAATTTAAATGAGTTTGTTTTTCAGCCCACCGAGAATTATCAAATACCAAACTTTCTTTTTAAATTACCTCTATAATTTTCTTTTTAAATTGCCCTTATAAAACTAGGTGATAGTTAAGTGAAAAACATATGTTGCTTCTGGCATTTTTCTTCTTACTAAGCCCACAAACTCCTTAGCTTAAGATAACAGGGAAGGATTGTCCTGCACCCAAGACTGTGTTTTTCTGGCTGCTGCCAGTTCCTGGATTTAAATTGCTTTGTTGGTGGATAGAGTTCATTCCATTTTCCTGGATTCAGGATAGGAAAGCCTGAGGGTCACAAATGAGCCTGGACAAAACTATGTATGAATGTTTCTATGAGTAACTTCTCTCAAATATTTGATACTGAAAATGTGTAGTTTCAGCTTGAGTCCATGTTGCACCTGGACCCTCGAATGTAATTCTTGTCATCCTTGGAATATTTCCTCCTTCTAGTGATCCAGGATCACTGTTTCCCAAATCCCCCTATTCCCCTACCTGTTTTATGATTTCTTTTGTTGGTAGTATCTGTTGCCAGCATTTTGAACCTGAATATTTAGCAGAAGGCTTAAATTAGGAGCTCTTCAAATTAAAGAAATAAGGCACATAATGTTGATTGCGGTAGATTACTTGTAAGTGTGTTGTGTTGGGTTGAATACAGTCACCTGTAAACATAAACATGTAGGGTTTTAAATTTGGAAAGGACATCGAGAGGCCCTGGCTTGTTCAAAGTCCCACAGAGTCAGCTGTAGAAAGACAAGTACTGGAGATCCTATGTCCTGGGTCCAAGCTGGGTGCTCTTTCCACTGCCCCACGATGCCCCTCTTGTCTCAGTGGCCTCCCACTGCTGCCCACATCCACCCTGTGTCCTGGAAACAGGACAGAGCCAGGTGGCTGCACACACCATGCCCTTTGCCATCCTCATGCCCTTGTCCCTTCCCTCTGCCTAATCACGCTCATCCCACTACAACTCACCCATCAGTTCCAAAGACCTGTTGGGTGTCCCACCTCCCACGCAGGTGTCATCCTCTTCAGAACTCCTGAAGTGTGCCCTGTGTCTTGGCTCTTTTTACGTGTCTCTGTCCAGGTGTGGTCTTAATTTTTACGTAATTAGGGCTCGTGCCCAGTAAATGGGCCATAAATGAATAAAGAGAGTTGGAATGTACCATGTCACAAGGTGGGCATGGCATCTCGTTTTGCTGCCCAGCTTTTCAGGTGTCTGACTTTGTTCCAGCTAAGCTCCAGAAAGGAGCAATCAGCTATTAAGCTCCAGAAGGGCAGAAAGCATAGCTTCCATGTCTCTCACCAGGGTCTTTGGTAGAGTTCTTGGTTGGTGGTGGGTTACAGCAGTGATACTTCATTTTCCTGACACGGGAATCTTGCATTCAGTTTAAAATATGTTTGCTCTAACCTGAAGCCTCAGAATGTGGCCATGTCTTCATGGCTGCCTAAATACTCTGGTCTTATGGTACCTACCATTTGAGGAGGCCAACAGGTCATGGCAATTAGTTTACAGATTTCCACATTTGGATACTTTGCTACTTATTTGCCATAGCAGGAAGTTGGGAGATGCAAGCCAAATAATTGTTAGGATTGCTGTGAAAATTGCAGTGAAAGCAATACCCCTCCTGGGTTAGCTTGTTACTGCTAGAAGACCCCTAGTGAAATTTTTCTTCCAAGATCCTCAAACTCAACAGGATGCTCCATTTTATCCTATTGGACTTCTGAAGCAATGCTGGTAACATCATATTGTTCAGGTATTTCAAGGCTTAAGATAGAGAATTGTTGGTAAAAATTAACCAGTTAAAAGGGAGGAAACGATTACTCAGGTATTGTGAAGTAAGACAGATTGTATGGCATTTATAACATTGGTTATGTCCTTTGCTCGTAAAAGAGTGCCTAACTGGAATTTAGTGAAAATTAAACCATTAAACCCATTGAAGTGAAAACCGGTGGACATCTGCCAAGTAAAAGCATAATCACCACTTAAACAGCTTCATCTGGGCTCCTATCTACACATGACAGTGTCTCCTGTGGAGAAACTGCTCTCTGACTTCTGGCTTTCTCACTGTTTTCACAGAGCCTGAGCCCTTGTGAAGCCGGCAATGACAAGTCTGAATGGTCGCCATGCCGAGAAAACCACTGACATGCCAAAACCATCAGCCCCTAAAGTGCACGTGCAGAGGTCCGTGTCCCGAGATACCATCGCCATTCACTTCTCGGCATCCGGCGAGGAGGAGGAGGAAGAGGAGGAGGAGTTCAGGGAGTGGTTTGAGGAGGGGCTGGATGACCAAAGCATTGTAACAGGGCTGGAAGCCAAGGAAGACCTCTATCTTGAACCCCAGGTTGGCCATGACCCCGCCGGCCCTGCTGCCTCGCCTGTTCTGGCAGATGGACTGTCTGTGTCCCAGGCCCCTGCCATTTTGCCCGTCTCCAAGAACACTGTAAAGCTGTTGGAGTCCCCTCTTCCAGCAGCACAGTTATTAAGTACAGTGCCATTGGCTCTGTCCCCAGGGTCGTCTTTGTTGGGACCCTTAGCTAGCTCTCCCAGTGTGTCATCACTTTCTGAGCAGAAAACCAGTTCCTCCTCCCCATTGTCCTCTCCTTCTAAGTCTCCCATCCTCTCATCCAGTGCCTCAACCTCCACCCTTTCCAGTGCAAAACCCTTCATGAGCCTTGTGAAGTCCCTGTCGACCGAGGTGGAGCCAAAAGAATCCCCACACCCCCCAAGGCACAGGCACTTGATGAAGACATTAGTCAAGTCTCTGTCCACGGACACTTCCCGGCAGGAGTCGGATACAGTGTCCTATAAGCCACCTGATTCCAAACTAAACTTACACCTGTTCAAGCAGTTCACACAGCCCCGAAACACAGGTGGAGATTCCAAAACTGCACCTTCTTCCCCACTGACTTCTCCCTCTGATACTCGTTCCTTTTTTAAAGTGCCCGAAATGGAGGCTAAAATTGAAGATACTAAACGACGCCTTTCAGAAGTCATCTATGAGCCTTTTCAGCTCCTTAGTAAAATTATAGGGGAAGAAAGTGGCAGCCATAGGCCCAAAGCCTTATCTTCAAGTGCTTCAGAACTCTCCAATCTGTCCAGCTTGAACGGGCACTTGGAAAGCAATA
The DNA here is from genome assembly GCF_002776525.5 of Piliocolobus tephrosceles. NCBI lineage: Eukaryota > Metazoa > Chordata > Mammalia > Primates > Cercopithecidae > Piliocolobus > Piliocolobus tephrosceles. Next base: position 58,027,706 of record NC_045449.1, on the reverse strand, counting down.
ACAACTACAGCATCAAGGAGGAGGAATGTGATTCTGAGGGGGATGGCTACGGAAGTGATTCCAACATCCCCAAAAGTGACCACCCAAAGTCCACTGATGAGCCCGCAAAAGAGATGGAACTGAAAAGTTCCCAGGGGAGCAGTCTGAAGGATTTAGGCCTGAAGACAAGTTCTCTAGTTCTGGAGAAATGTTCTTTGTCTGCCTTAGTGAGCAAAGAAGATGAAGAGTTTTGTGAACTGTACACTGAGGACTTCGATTTGGAAATGGAGGGGGAGAGTAAAGTTGATAAGCCCCCAGATGTTCCTCTCAAGCCAGAGGTGCTCGCGGAAGATGGTGTGGTCCTTGACAGTGAGGACGAGGCGGACTCGGCTGTGCAGCACCCGGAATTGCCAGTGAAGACGTTGGGCTTCTTTATAATGTGTGTCTATGTGTACCTCATCCTCCCCCTCCCCGACTATGTGAGTGGACTCTTTCTGGGAATTGGCCTTGGATTCATGACTGCGGTTATCGTGATTTGGTTTTTTACACCACCAAGTGCTCATAAATATCACAAGTTACATAAAACTCTACGACACTGGAACACAAGATCTCTGGATATCAAAGAACCTGAAATACTGAAGGTAAGCCCCTCCCCGGGAGCTGGCTAGTACACACACTTCTCACATACAGCTGTATTTTAGATCTGACTTGTTTTTTGGTTAGCTGTTAAAGATTTTTGCACAAGCCATGCTTTTTAAGACCTGGGGGCCACTTCAGTCTCCAGGCACCCAACCGACTGATCTGGTAAACCTCATTCTAACCCAAGCTTTGCAGATTCACAGAGTAGTTGCTGAAAGATCTCTATGACTCTGGAGAGTAGTGTTTACATCAGTTCCTGTTCTGGTCTGTCTCTAAACTTGCTTGGAATGTGCTACTTGCTGAGCATTTGTAATGGCTGAATCTGTTAGGGTTCACTATTCTTGAGACCTTGAAGAAGGGTTAAATACTCTCTGAATTGCAAGAGGAGGGAAGGAAGAAGAGAAGGCAAATTAATGTCAGCTGTTGGCCCTTGCTAGGGCTCCTTCCTCTGCACAGTGGGGAATGGGATGGAGAAAGAGATGTCACCTTTCACTGCGTATCAAATGTCAGGCTTTTGGACCTCCTAAGGGGTACCTGGGACAAGTCATTGGAAAGCAGGAAGAAAGTGTTAAAACGTTCATCTAGCTGTCTAATCTGTCAATTGAGACGGAGTCTCACTATGTTGCCCAGGCTGGTCTCAAACTTCTGGGCTCAAGTGATCCTCCTGCTTCAGCCCTCCAAAGTGCTGGGATTACAGGTATGAGCCACTGCGTCCAGCCTAGAACTTCTATTTATTATTATTATTATTATTTTGCATATTAAAATTTCTGGTTATGTGTATACACACTATGAAAGTACACAGTTAGAGCTTATATAGTTTGTAAGTTATATGCACGCACACATTTATGTACAGTATCCAAGGGGGCATTGGTTTCAGGACCCCCCAGGGATACCAAACTCCATGAATGTATAAGTCCCTTATATAAAATGGCATAGTATTTGTATTAATATATAACCTATGTTCATTCTCCTGTATACTTTTAAATCATCTCTGGATTACTTATAATACCTAATATAATGTGAATGGTTATTATACTGTATTTTTAAATTTGTATCTTTTTTACTGTTGGATTATTATTTTATTTATTTATTTTTATTTCATTTTCAATCCAAGGTTGATTGAATCCATGGATACAGAGGACTGACTGTATATGTTTTTAGAGATAAGGTAGAGAGCCAGAAAAGTTTAGAGATCACTGCTTTATAACAGTTATCTAATTCAACTTCACAACCATCTAGGGGTTTGATGCTTCCAATTTTACACATGAGGAGATTCAGGCTCTGAGAGAGGTGGTCATTGTCCAAGGTTTCTTGGTACTTAATAAGTAATAAGAGGCCAGGCGCGGCGGCTCACGCCTATAATTCCAGCACTTTTGGAGGCTGAGGCAGGCGGATCACTTGAGGTCAGGAGTTCAAGACCAGCCTGGCCATCATGGTGAAGCCATGTCTCTACTAAAAATACAAAAATTAGCTGGGCTTGTTGGCATGCACCTGTAATCCCAACTACTTGGGAGGCTGAGGCAGGAGAATTGCTTGAGCCTGGGGCTGAGGCTGCAGTGAGCTGAGATTTCGCCACTGCACTCCAGCCTGGGTGACAGAGTGAGACTCTGTCTCAAAAATAATAATAATAATAACAACAACAATAATACAAGTAATAGAGGTAGGATTTGGAGACTTCGTGTGTGCTCTTCCTGCTTTTCCCACGACACCTCTGCGGAAAGTTCATGCCTAGACTTGCCTGGAGAATCCCTTGTGTTATAGGAGATGTATGAAAAGGAGAACTTGGTTTCCCTGGAGCAATTTTGAACCTTAATTATTGGTTTTAATCTTTAGCTTTTCAAGTTCAAAGCTTGTTTGGCTTCTTGGTTAAATTAAAGGTATTATTCTCCCATCTATTTAAGTGAGAATGCTCTAAAAATGGCAGCATGATCTCTCTTTATTGGGGGAAAAAAAAGCCAGGGGTTGGGGAGAACTCTTTTAGGATCCAAAATAATATTTGTTTTTAAATTTCATTGACTTTTTTCCTTGTTCAAAGGAAATACATGGTTAATGTTTTAAAAACACAGGAAACCCAAAGAAAAAAATAGATAGTTTTGATCACACTAGTGGAAGGGAATTACAGTTAATGATTTGGTATATATCCTAGCTTTTTGGGTTTTAAAAATTTCTGCATATATGAAGATATACACCACATACATGCATACTCACCCACTCTTTTTGTTTTGATTTAATAGGATCATATATTTTGCAGTCTGACCTTTTTTCTTTCTTTCACATAGCAATATGTTATGACACTTTCTTCTTTGAGAGAAGCTGATGTTGAGTCTTGTGGATGTGACACCCTTAAGCTTAGCATTAATAAATGAAGTGGAGCAAAAATGACTCATGCGTGGTTACTAAGCTTTTTTTGATAGGGTGGTGCTGTGACTACCTGAAGTACATGCTCTCCGAGTAAGTTAGTGCTAACTTGAGCAAGGAAAAATTGCACTTATACTAACTCCAGTACCTAATGACTGACTGTGGCATTCAGTTTAAACTGGTTTGAGCACTGACTTGTCTTAGGAAGACTTTAATTTTAATCCAGTCAATCTTTAGTGTTTTTTTCCTACCCTCCTCTCACATGTAAATTCTTTAGTGTCAGTCTAATCACTGCAATATGTCAACAGTTTACTAACTACACAGGGTGCTGATGGAATGGGATTTTAATGTTACGGCCCGGCCTGGTTGCTTTGATCCAATCACTGGAAGAATAAAGGCAACACTGTGATACCGAGTACTGCAATGGGCTAAGTGTTGGGTGTATTATCTTATTCAGTCCTCATCACAGCCCTATTCAGTTAGCGTACGTATATATGCTCATGCAGATGGAGGCCCACGGAAGTTAAGTTATTGCCCAAGGTCACACAGCTAGTGAGTGGTGGAGCCATGTAGGACAGTGTTTTCTTTTAAGGAAGGTGTTTTGCCCACAGTGGCTGGGGTAAATGTATTTGCGTTTTCCTTGTAGAGAACAAGTACTTTAATGCTTTCATAGACTGACACCCCTAATCCAAGCAAATTGTCGTAGACTGAGCATTTATTCCTGATTGCTGTTTGGACAACTCTGATCACTTTGGTAATTCTTTTTTCATTCTTAGCCTTAACTTGTTTAGAATGGTTTCATTACTAAAGAGGAAAAGTATATTTTAGCCTGCAGTCTTGTTGGATATGCAGTGTTGTTTTTAGAAACTGGGCTGAATGCGTTCTCTATTTAGAAAAGGGACACTACTCTGAATTAGAAGGGTATGCTGTCTGTTACAAGCTAATTTCAAATGCAAATGTTCTTCGGACTTAGTTAATTTTACTGAATGGGAGAATATACTCTTGGGAACCATTTTTAAACTATGGCACTTTAAAATATTTAGCAGCATTGACATTAACTTAGGACCCAAGTTTATTGTTACCTGTCTTCCCTAGTATGCCATAAGCTTCATGAATGCATAGGCTGTGTCTATCTTGTTCATCTTGTATCCTCAGCCTCTGCCATGTATTAGGTATGTGATAGGTAATTGTTGGCTGAATGAATGGGTAGATGAATGAAGGAGTGAGACTTTATCAGAAAATTTAAGCAGTGAGTTGGTTTTGACCCTGTCATCTCCTGGTGACATTGCTTTTTTTTTTTTTTTTTTTTTTTGAGACGGAGTCTCGCTCTGCCGCCCAGGCTGGAGTGGTGCAGTGGCCGGATCTCAGCTCACTGCAAGCTCCTCCTCCCGGGTTTACGCCATTCTCCTGCCTCAGCCTCCCGAGTAGCTGGGACTACAGGCACCCGCCACCTCGCCCGGCTAGTTTTTTGTATTTTTTAGTAGAGATGGGGTTTCACCGTGTTAGCCAGGATGGTCTCGATCTCCTGACCTCGTGATCCGCCCATCTCGGCCTCCCAAAGTGCTGGGATTACAGGCTTGAGCCACCACGCCCGACCGACATTGCTTTTTAAAATAAATCCCTGGCTGGGCACGGTGGCCCACACCTGTAATCCCAGAGCTTTGGGAGGCTGAGGCAGAAAGATCACCTGAAACCAGGAGTTTGAGACCAGCCTGGGCAATATAGCAAGATCCCATCTCTACAAAAAATTTAAAATAATTAGTCAGGTATGGTGGTGCATGCATGTGGTCCCAGCTACTCAGGAGGCTGAGGTGGGAGGATCACTTGAGTCCAGGAGTTTGAAGCTGCAGTGAGCCATGATATCACCACTGCACTCCAGCCTGGGTGACAGAATGAGACTCTGTCTCTAAAAAAATAAAATAAATCCTTGATACTTGCTTTAAAAAAAAGTTAGGGTTTGATAGGAGTGTGATCTTTTAAGAAAATGAAAATAATGACTAAAAAGTAAAGCTTTTGACTGTGTGTGGTGGCTCATCCCTATCATCCCAGCACTTTGGAAGGCCAAGGCAGGCGGATTGCTTGAAGCCAGGAGTTCAAGACCAGCCTGGGCAATGTAGTGGGACTACCATCTCTATAAAAGTTTTGTTTAAAAAGCCAGGTGTAGTGGTGCAGCCTGCAGTCCCAACCACTTGAGAGGCTGAGGCAGGAAGATCGCTTGAGCTCAGGGGGTCAAGGCTGCATTGAGATGTGATCACGCCACTATACCCCAGCCTGGGCAATAAAGTGTGACCCTGTCTCAAAAAAAAAAAAAAAAAAAATCCAGTAAAGCTTTTCCTAGGCTTTTTTTCTGAAAATGGACAAGCCAAGACAGTCCATCTTTAACAGGATTTGAAGCTTGACATTTGTTGCTTAGAAATCGACCGGTGACAAGTCTGCTCTCCTGTCACCAGTGCTCATGCAGTGCTGCCCACCTGAATGCAAAGGGAATAGTAGAAAGGCAAATACTGGCCAGGCACGGTGGCTCACACCTGTAATCCCAGCACTTTGGGAGGCCGAGGCGGGCGGATCACGAGGTCAAGAGATCGAGACCATCCTGGCTAACACAGTGAAACCCTGTCTCCACTAAAAATACAAAAAAATTAGCTGGGCATGGTGGCGGGTGCCTATAGTCCCAGCTACTCGCTGAGACAGGAGAATGGCATGAACTCAGGAGGCAGAGCTTGCAGTGAGCTGTGATCGCGCCACTGCCCTCCAGCCTGGGCTATAGAGTGAGATTCCGTCTCAAAAAAAAAAAAAAGGCAAACACTAAGTGGAGCATTGGAGAAATGGGCAGTGATGAGTTCTAGATTTCCACTCTGCCTCCAGGCTGATGGCTTTAAAGTGATGCAGGAGATAGGCCTTGGTTTCTTTATGAAACAGGCCTGTGAACCTGTTTCTAGGGCAAGCCAAAAGAGCCACTTCTTTAAAATAGTTTGATTTCAGGGGATAAGTGAGCTGGTTTGAATTATTTTGTGTACATCTGATCCAATTTAGTTGGTATTTACAGAGGATGATGCAGTTCTTGAGGGAAGGTATGGAAGCCTTTTTAAAAAGCTCACTAAGGCCGGGTGCAGTGGCTCACGCCTGTAATCCCAGCACTTTGGGAGGCCGAGGCGGGCGGATCACGAGGTCAGGAGATCGAGAGCATCCTGGCTAACACGGTGAAACCCCGTCTCTACTAAAAATACAAAAAATTAGCCAGGCGTGGTGGCAGGCGCCTGTAGTCCCAGCTACTCAGGAGGTTGAGGCAGGAGAGTGGCATGATCCCAGGAGGCGGAACTTGCAGTGAGCTGAGATCGTGCCACTGCACTCCAGCCTGGGCAACAGAGTGAGACTCCGTCTCAAAAACGAAAACAAAAAACAGAAAAAAAAAAAAACAACAGAAAAAAAGGCTCACCAATATGGGAGACTATAATACCTTCCTGCGATCAAGATCTCTAAGACAGGCCCAGCCCAGGACCGAGATCCCACATACTTTATGCCCTAAGTGGACTCCATGTATGAGCCGTGAACCAGTGAGGCCGGGAACTGAGTGCTCAGGGACTGTTTTAGGAGACCATGTGGTTTTGAACCTCTGAGCCATGTAAGTTCTCACTAATGGGTCCAGGAACTGCTTGCAGCCAGACTGGACTGAGAGTCTTGCTCCTTTACTGGTTCCATGAACAGTTCAAGGAGTATTGCAGTTTTTCTTCTGTGTAACTTCACATGGTGAGGAAAGACTGGAGAAAAGGAAAGCGTTTGTGTACTTTTTCAGGGCAATTTTTTATTCTATCCTCACTGCAGACATATATATTTATATATGATGCTGCAGCAGTGATGCATTTATGGGATGATAAACCAAAAAGACCAATTTGCAGCCAAGTAGTAGCTAATCTCAAAGACTGTTGTGTTGTTGTCTAGGCCCTATGGTACTCCACCGTCTCCCCCTCTGAACCCAGCTGATCAGCAGCTGTACCGTCTGGAGTATAAGTAAAAAAAGAGGCTGGGTGTAGTGGCTCACACCTGTAATCCCAGCACTTTAGGAGGCCGAGGTGGGTGGATCACCTGAGGTCAGGAGTTCAAGACCAGCCTGGCCAACATGGTGGAACCCCCCCCCCCAACATCTGTACTAAAAATACAAAATTAGCCTAGTGTGGTGGCGGGCGCCTGTAATCCTAGCTACTTGGGAGGCTGAGGCAGGAGAATTGCTTGAACCTGGAAGGTGGAGGTTGCAGTGAGCCGAGATTGCACCACTATACTCTTATTGCCTGGGCAACAAGAGCGAAACTCCATCTGAAAAAAAAAAAAAAAACAGTAAGACCTCTATGTGGCCAAAGAGCTGTCACAAAGTCCACAGAAGAACTCTTAGGACCTCCTCCAAAGCTGTTCTTAATATGTTGGAGTTCATAGCTGATGAGATGATGAGAAGCAGCAAATAGGAGAAAGGTTGCCACAGGCATTCAACAGGAAGTAGCATGTGAATGCGTGAAACCAAAGGCCAATACCAAAATGTGAGAAGAAGCTCACAGGACTTAGAGCATGGTGGGCTGGGCAAGTTAACTCAAGGTAGAGAGCCGCATGTGTGCCACAGACCAAGAGCATCCCTGTAGTGACACCCCCTGTGTGGTAGCCTTCTGGAATTCTTATGTTGGGTGACTGGCTAGATGCCCTAAGCTGGGGACCTTGGGAAAGGGTGGGTTTGAGCATGGGGAAAATGAGGCATTTAGAGTCAGCATACTACACTTGGCATGTTTTCTTAGCCAAATCAGATGGTCCCTTGCCCAGGATTATTTGCCATTCCTGCTGCACACTAACTTTGTACATGTTTATAACGAAAAGCTTCCTGAAGATTTCATAAAGGTCTTGGATTTATGTTTGAGTATATGGCTCAGATGCAATTTTGAATTATATTCTTGAGCAAATTATCTCAGATTTATAAATCAGCAGCAGCATATTGGTTTCCAGAGTGATAATCCGTCTCTTTTTTAAAGATATGGACTGCAAGTTTTACTAAAATTATATTTAGGCCATTGCAGAAACTAATAGAAATGAATTTTGGAGAACATTTTTTTCTTTAGGTTGTGTCACATGTAGATATTTAATAACAGGGATAGTTTTTAAAAATAATTAGGTTCCCTGAATGTAGGCTTTGGTTTTGATATATAAAAGAATAACTTTGGGAGGAGGACGTGATCAATTTTGCGAAGAAATTCCAATTTGTAAATTTAATCTCAATTTCATGAAATTCTTTCAAGAAATTAGAGTAAGCAAGTCTTTAGGAGAAAACGGCCAGTACGTGCAGCCCAAAGAGGCTTGGATTGCTTTTTGTGTTGGTCTCTCATAACCCTCGGTAGAATAAGGACAAGAAATGTGAGTGCATTTCTTTCTACATTATACTTTACTGAAAATATCCTGCCCTTATAATGAGTTACCTGAGTTTTTATGTATGGTTTTTATAAATATGGCTATTTCCCAGTGCCCCTTGTTGTAGAATAGTTTTCAGGTGAGATGTTTGTTTGTATGTTTGTTTGTTTTGCCTCGCTCTGTCACTCAGGCTGGAGTGCAGTGGCACGATCTTGGCTCACTGCAACCTCTGCCTCCTGGGTTCAAGCGGTTCTCCTGCCTCAGCCTCCAGAGTAGCTGGAATTACATGTGCGCACCACCACGCCTGGCTAGTCAGGCGAGATGTTTTGATGCAGGCAGCCGTCACTTACTAGAAGGTACTCCTTGTGTTGAAGTTGGAGAGGCAGCTGTGTGGAACATGCTTCCTGAATCCCATAGGAACAATATGGTTAAGGATGTCAGGTAGTCCCAAAATTACTTTTTTGAACTTTCATTTTTAAACTTTTTATTGTAGAAAATATTAGATACAGACAAAAATAGAGTCAATAGTAAAATGAACTCCCCATGTGCCTGACACCCAATTTCAACTATTGTCAACATTTTGCCAGTTTTTCACTCAATTCATTAACTTATGTAAGCATAGCTAAATTGTAATTCTGGTTACCTATATATAAGTACAGTTTCTAGCATCCTGAAAATGCCTCTGAACTCTGTAAGAAAAGTACCAAAAACATCAAAGACTCTTATTGTAATTATTATTCAATAATCAACTGTTAAGAAGAGGTTTGCTGTACTCCAAAGATGAGTTTGCCAGCAAGATGATTCTAGGGCATGAGCATGTTTTTGTGTGGGTGCCCAGGCCATAGTTGTTGACTCACTGTTCTCATTCCATCGCTTCTTTCAGTGGCATTCAAATGGGTTGCAGAAGACATTAATCAAGAAGAAAATAGTAAAGTTTCTATCTGTATCAGTCTTTGCTCTTTCTAGCTAAGAAAGTAAATAAGCCTTGCTGATATTTAACATACAGATGACCACATATTGACTTTTGGCCAAAAACCTTGGAAATTATTAGTAAGACTCTGAAATACGGATTTACACTCAGGATCATCAACAGTGATCCTCACCTTGAGTGTATGTGTTGTGCCTTAAGGTGTCAGTTGAAGGTAGTACATAGCTGTCATACTGGAAAAACTAAAAATTATCAAAAGGATAATTATTTCATCTTTTGCTCTTTATTTCTATTCTGTATACTTTTTATAAAAGCTGTATATATTGGAACATGTGTATAACTTATGAGTAAAGATATGTATTTGTATATACCCAAAAAGTTGTTTGATAGAATGTGTGATCTGAAAAGTGGCAGAGGCTACTAATTTATTTGCTTGCTGATCTATTTATCTTACAATTTTAACCCTTGTTAATATGATTTAATGTTTATCATGTATTAACATAACTTAGACCTTGGTCATTTCAGTGGTTCATCTGAGATCATTTTACCTTTCTAATTTGAGTCCACCTTATATCCTGTTGTGTTACTGTCTGCCAGTGCATTATAATTTCCCAAATGTTCTGTGGCCACCTCAGTTTGGGAGATTCTGCACTGGAGGATAGGAGAGCAGGATAAAGCTGTGGTATTAGCCCTGACTCCAGTGCTTCTAGTGTCACTGCTGGGAAGGTGACCTTGAAGCAGGCAGTTGGAGGATGTGGACTGTATTGATGGCACTTCCCTCCCCTAATGGGCTTTCTTTCTTTCTTTTTTTTTTTCGGATGTTCTTTATAGTGTCTTTGAGCAGCATTTATTTTCAATGCTGGCTCTCTGCTTAAGGCTATCATTTATAGTATAAATTCTGGATGTCTGTGGGTCTGCTTGTCTTTCATGGGTAAAATCAAATTTGTATCTCAAGACCTATAAAGTTTATTAGACTGTGCTGCCCCTGCCATATTCTCAAACTCGATGATCTATGATACTGTGTTTATAATACTGATGATGCCAGTTCTAAACCATTAATATATCAAAAAAGGTTTAGGCCTGGTAAAGACAAAATCCTGCTTATGTTTTAGTTTTGGAGACGGAAAGTAATTACCTTTTTATGTGCTTCAGAGATGATTTTCAACAGGAGTGTCCTCAGGCCCTGGCTCTGTTCTTATGTATAGGATTTGCTCCTTCCCTGATACACTTGATGAAGGAATGATACAGGGATCTGAATGACAGGTGGACTGAAATGCCAGCACAGCCACATGTCAGCAGGGGTGAAAACATGCATTGTTACTGCTGTCAGCCCGGCATGCAGCGCCTGAATTCTCATCACTTCCTCGGGCTATAGGGCTGGCACTTTGCTCTGGTCAGCTCAGCATCAAGCTGAGCAGTAGAGCGTTAGCCTTGAACTTCTGATTGGCACTGTAACTGAAACCACGGTAGTAGTTCTTCCAGACTTTATTATTTGCAAAAGGTTAATTGTAGCTTTTAATCTTTTAAAATATTAAATGGGCCCCTTTATAGATTGTGGTTTTGTACTTGCAGCCATACATGGCTTCTAAATCCAGCAGAGAATGGAGAGAAACCCCTGACCTTTTACAAATGCCATCACAGGACCAGTCTGTGGGCCAGACAGCTGCAGCCTGGCTGACTGGGTCATTGTCCCCAGTGGGGTGCACTGTGTCCATTTTAACAGCTCCAGCTTCAGAAAGAAACAAAGCTTGTCTGAGTCGCTTTGGTGTGGGTTGAGAGCATCTCTGAGTGTTTTTGGTTGAGCTGTTGAAAGGGAATGTTGCTAACTGTATGCTATATCTCTCTATACCCATTCCCATGTCTCATAACAAGGTGGGATAAATACTTTACTTGGTAAGAAATTCAGGGGTAAGAATTTTAGAACAGCTGAGCAGTGGAGAGTTGGGCACTATGTGGAGAACAGGGTGAAGACCTTGGAGTTGCTGTGCTGCTCTCAAGATTTGACAATTGCTGAAATCTGGAAATTTCATTTGCAGCTTAATCTGGGGGCTTGGTCAGATCCTGGGTGGGGGAAAATGGCTGAGTAATGGTATCAAAAGGTGATTAGGTTTGCACTGGGAAATTGCTTTCTGCAAGAGCTACCTGGTTTCAGGTCCATAGGTGAGTGAGGGGGCAGAATTAGGGAGGCTTGGAGGAAAGTTGTGCCTCAGCCTCTTGTCCTGAACCTCCCTAAGGCCAGTCTGCAACCTGGTTTCTGACAATGGGGTCAAGTAGCAACTCCTGTGATCCTCTCAAGATTTCCTATCAAAGCCTGTAATGTTCTGGAAAGAGCCTTAGACAGGGGGCAGGAAACATGTGCTCCAGTCACAATACCCCTCTCTGCTCTAGGTAAGACTTAGCTCATCCCATTTCTGTCCTGAAAATCTTTGGTTTCTGGGGTTATTTTCTTGTTCTGTGCTATTTTGTGCATTTTTACCTCGGTTTTTCTTTTTGAGAAGAATGACCAAGTCTTCTAAGTAATCTCTACAGCTCCTTGTGCTTATTAGGGTGTCAGCTTCTTCGTTTGCTTGTTCGTCTCACGCAGCTAGCATGGTACTTACAGGCTCTGAGGGGCTCGCCAGCCTTCCTGCTTGCTCCTGCTTTCCAATAGATTTCATTTAATCCTCAGAGCCATCTCTGAATTAGGCTTCCCTCATGTATTCAGTCAACAAACATTTGTTACAGGTGTGGTTGGCAGACATGATGATCCCTGCTCTTGTGGAGTTTGTAATTCAGTTTAGTAAACCAGGCAGTTAACAGATACAGTGATGGGAGAGTACCAGAGAACTGAGCCTAGGTGAGGGGGGAGGCTTCCTAGAAGAAGTGTCGTCTTTGCTATGACCTGAGGGGTGACTAGGCACAAGCCAGACTGCAGGTGGGGCCGTGCTGTGGAGCTGAGATAGCATCCCACACCTAGAGTCAGGAACACTTGGTTTGAGTCCCAGATTTGCCACTCTCTAGATGTTGGAAGGCAAATCACATCCCCTCTCTCACCACTTTTCTTACTTGTAAAATCGTAGGCAATTGACAGAAATAACAAAAGATAATGCACCTGGGGTACCTGGGCCATAAGATGAGCTTAAATATTAGCCATTGTTATGAATAGTAATATTAGTGTTTTAAAAAACCATATGCTTATGATTTCTTTATAAACTCTAAACAAATTGTACCTTAATAAACTGTCAGTAGGGGAAAAATCATTATGGCTTGAGCAGAGGGTGAGGTGTAGGGGCCAGGGAGGCATGAAACTGGGCAGTAAGCCACCTGGACCCTTTTACAGGTGAGCAAAGCAAGTGTCTGAGGGATAAGCATCACCTACCCTGGCAGGAGGTAAGTGGTGCAGGCATGCTTGGAACCCAGGTCTGTCAGATTCTCAGTACTTCTGCTAAGGTGGGTGAGTTGGTTTCGGTGCATGTGTTTTGACCAGCAGTCTTTTGTGTAAATTGGATATGATCAGTGTAGGGTCTCATTTAGGCTAACAAATGATTGTTCACAATAAACGTGTAATTCAAATCCTGATTTGTGTGCTGTGTTTGTTTTTTAGTAGCTGTGGATTTTAGCATCTGATGAATCTTTAACACAAAGGCAGCAACATGGTAGTTCAGGAAGGAGGAAATTTGAAGATAAAAGGGAAGGAGAAACCACAGCAGCTGGTGATTCTGAAAAGAATGGGGTAGGGAGAAGAAGGGCCAAGCCAAGTCCAAGCAGAGTAAGGGAATCTGGGCCCCCTCCAGGCTTTCCCAAGAGAAGGAAAGCATCTCCTAGATTCTCTTTCTATGCCTACGTACTTCTTGCCTCTCACCTCTGCCTCCTGTAGCACACAGCAGGTAAGGTTTTGTGCTTTTGAACTGTGTAGGTAGGACTTGAAACTCCCTTCTCTCTCTCACATTCCTCTGAATCAGGTTGTTCCGGGATTCCTGAATTTGGCAAGTGGTAGAGGATGACCTTTATCTGTCAGAGCTGTCAGCAAAGAAGGTAATTGCATGCTCGTCTCAGAACTGTGCCCATGTGTGAGCATACAGGCTGCAGCCAGCAAGAACTCCACAGTGGCTGTTCTTCAGCTAGGGTGGTAGCTCAGGCTTCTGGGTTGAATGCCTGGCTTTGTGGCTAAAAACCAAATCCCTGAAGCACTGCGGAAATGGTTGCTCTTGTTATCCAGGGACAGGAATTTTCCTAGGAATAATAATTAAGCAGCAGTTGGTTAGACTGAGGCAGAGTAATGGCTCAGCACCTGAAACTGTCTGACCTGTGAACAGATGAGCAGATGTATTTGTATCTCAGCACACATGCCTGTATGTCTTGTTTTGTTTTCTAAATCTAAAAACCAAAGGAGTAAGCTAAAAAAATTGATACATTTGTTTATAAATTGAGTATCTTAATTTTCATATAGAACTATGAGTTTTTCAAAAGCCTTTACGTAGAATACTCTTATTAATATTTCTGAGTTTTTAATACTGCAGGTTAGCTTTTAAAAGAGATTTTGAATTTCTACAATAGATGATTTCATTAGGGGATTACTTAGATTATCTTCTCTCATTTAATTATGCAAAGCATCTAATAAAATGGCAGAAAACTGCCATGTACTGAATGACTGTCTCTTATCACTAAGACTGCGTGTGTTGAAAGCATGCACAAGAAGAGAAAGGAAGGCTTTGCCCATTTCTATTCATAGTCGAGCCAAAGATCTAGGGCTAAAAAGCTTGAACCCAAGAACTGGCCCTGTACTGTCTCTGATACACTAGTCCTAAGCCCTGTGTAGCTGTTAATCCCTTGAAAACTCTAGGTAGTTGGAACCGAGATGTGTTCTAAGCATAAAGTACACACTGGATTCTGAAGACTTAGTATGAGACAGAATGTAAAATACCAGTAATAATTTTTAATATTGATTACATGTTGAAATCATAATTTTGATATGAATTTAAATAAAATATATTGTTTAAATTAATTTTACCTGCTTTTTCTTTTTTAATGTGGCTCCTAGACCATTTAAAATTACACATTTTTTGGCAAGGCATGGTGGCTTACGCCTGTAATCCCAGCTATTCAGGAGGCTGAGGCAGGAGAATCCCTTAAACCCAGGAGGTGCAGGTTGCAGTGAGCTGAGATCACGCCACTGCACTCCAGCCTGGGCAACAGAGCGAGACTCCATCTCAAAAAAATAAAATAAAAATAAAATTACATATTTTCATGACTCACATTTATAGCTCACATTATATTAATATTTCCATTGTACAGCACCTCCCTGGACAATTCTGCATTTTCTGACTTAGGAAAGACAAAATGAAAGCAATTGGAGAGAAACAACCTTTTATCCCTAAGTTTCTCTTATTCATAAATCAGATAATTTATCTGTACAATCCCAGGAGTTTCAAATAGGAAAAATCCCCACAGCTTATATTACTCTATTTCTCAGAGACTGTCCTTTTCTTGGAGAACAGTTATAATATAATACTTGTCTTTTTTTTTCTCCTTTAGCCCTTTTAGTCTGGTGGTGAATGGTTGATAAACATAATGCAGGGATTTTTGTCCAAAATTCCAGTATCATGTTAATCCTTTTTTTCTCTTTTGGTGCCAGTATCATGTTAATTCTACTGACTTTTTTTTACATGTATCTGTAATTTTATGTACCTGGAAATAACGAAAAATATTTTATATGGAGTTTTGCTGCAGTAGTGTCTATCTTATATCAAATTGTGATGATCACAATTCAAAAACAGTCATTAAATAAATGTTGAGCATCTCAGGTTAGGTATTAAGATGGACGAAAGTATCACACATAATCTGTATTCTCAAGTAGCCTCTACTCTAGACAGGAGACACATCCTCAGAGTGAAATGATTCAAGAAGAGCAATTGCATGCAGGGACTGTATGGCCAAATGGCTCATAAATGACACTGATAGCAAGTGGCTGTTTTAATCTAACAGAGTTCTCATCAGCTCCGACTTCCCCCGCTTCATGGATTCTTCTTGGTTTTAATAGCTCTGCAAGCACAAACAACCTCTGAAGTATCTTAGAAAAATGATTGTATCTGCTTCAAGTTCTTTATTAATCTAGTTGCTTTTAGAACTTTAGCCCTAGTAAACCTGTTATATATGTAAGACAGTATTTTCTGCAACCAAATTGGATAAGAAGAAAGCTGTGTATTCTGTGTCAGGAGATCTTTAGTGAAAATGGTTGTGCTTAAAAAGACAAATGTATTTATAGAAAACCCCACTCAACAGCAGAATGCATTTTTTTCGACTGCACTTGGAACCAAGATAGACCATATAACAAGCTTAAAAGAATTGAAATTACACAAAGCCAATTCTCTTTTACAAAATTACACTAAAAAACAGAAAGATATCTGAAAATTTCTCAAATATTTGGAAATTAAGCAAAATACTTCTAAACAGCCTGTGGGCCCAAAGATAAAGTCATAAGGGAAAATAGAAAATATTTTTAACTGAAGGAAACTGAAAATACAACCTATCAGAAATTGCAGGTAATGCAGTACCTAGAGGGAAATTAATAGTGTTAAAAGCTTGTTAGAGGATGGGTGTGGTAGTTCGTGCATGTAATCCCAGCACTTTGGGAGGCCAAGCTGGGAGAATTGCTTGAGACCGAGAGTTCAAGACCAGCCTGGGCAACATAGCAAGACTCCATTTCTACAAAGAATTTTTTAAAAAATTAGCTTGGTGTAGTGGCACATACCCGTAACCCTTGCTGCTTGGGAGGCTGAGGTGGAAGGATTAATTGAGCCCAGGAGTTTGAGGTTACAGTAAGTTATGATTGTGCTACTGCACTCCAGCCAGGATGACAGAGAAAGACCCTGTCTCAAATACATAGATGATAGATAGATAGATAGATACATATATACATACATACATACATACATACGTACATACATACGAAAAGAAAGATTTGAGAGAAGGACAAATTACCAGTGTCAGGACTGAAAGAGGGGCATCACCATAGACACTACAGATATTCATGGGATTATAGGGAAATATTGCAAACAGCATTATGCCCAGAAATTGGACAACATAGATAAAATAGATAAACTCTTTGAAAGATACAAACCAAAGCTCACTCAAGAAGAAATAGATAACCTAAATAGTCCAATAGCAAGTAAAGATGTTGAATACATAGTTTGGAACCTTTCTGCAAGGAAAACTCTAGGCCCAGACGGTTTCATGGGCAAATGTTATCAAACCTTTAAGGAAGAAATATTCATTCTACACAAACTTCCAGAAAATAGAGAAGAGGGAACACTTCCCAAATGCACTTACCTGCATTTTCTGAGGCTCATTAATACCAAAAAACACTGCAAGAAAACTAGCCTATTTTCCCTCATGAACTTAGAGGGACAAATGAACAAAATATCAACAAAGTGTTATGCTGGTAAACTGGCTCTCCAGAAAAAAAAAAAATCTTAATTTATACTATTCCCTGATTCCTGTGATGTAGAAACTCCCACCATTGCCAGTTGCAAGCTACCAACGTAAAGTCACTGAACATGGAGTTGGGAAGGGATGTGTAGAATATGTTCCTGTGAGCTGATACAGCCCGATTTCAGCACCTCATGACTCATACATCCTTAATCCTGAGAATGCAAGACTGATTCAACATTTGAAAGTCAATGAAGGTAATTTGCCATAAGAACAGACTAAATAAAAAGACAAACTATGAGCCAAAGAAAGTACTTAGTTCTACATTTAGCAAAAATACACCCACCCAAACGGATGCTCTGACAATACAGTCCACTTCAGGGCCCACTGTGATCTGTAATTGTCATCTTTTTCTCTTCATTGTTCTGATTGTTGCTGTTTCCTCACAAACACCTCTTCCCATGGCCACTGCTTGCTCACTCAATATTGTGGAATTGATGCTGCTCCTGTCCAGTGATTCACTGGGAGGAGGGAGAGATCCTCCCAGCTCAGGCCAAAACATCTACTGAGGTCTATGCATCCATATAATTGGCTCACAAGTTTCACACTCTTTTCCCCCATGATAAAGAGAGACGTTTGTCCATTTTTCCTTGCACTTCGCACTTAGGTACTCTTTTTGTGACAACTTTTCTCTATTATGTTTACTCCAGTGGGGTCACAGGATAGGTAAATGAAGACCTAATTTTCTACTCTTTTGGAGGCACCTTTGGATCAAGAATCCTGTCCTTTTAAAAAATCTTTGTCCCAGCTCCTAACCTATATTACTTTGCACATAGACTCAATGCGTGTTTTAATAAAAGGATGAATGAATAAAAGAATTCTAACGAGTCCTCATTTTCACAGGCTTTCAGTTTAAGACTTTAGTGTGAGACTCAAATACTTAGCTTGGAAATGGCTATTGCTTGAAAAGAATGACAGTCCCAACTCCCATGTAGTGATCTTTAGCATCTCTCTGCTCATTACAAAGACATGTAGTTTTTAAAAGTTGGGGAGAGTAGGAAGATATCAATTAAAACTCCCCAGAGAACTTCTTTTGTGAGATCTGGGCTACTGATAACCTGAAAAAGTATTTGAGGCAGGAGAAGTGTTCAGTGATGAATGATGAAGACAGCTGTGAGATTAGCTTTAACACAGTGCATAGTGTATTAGTATTAGGCTTTTGTGTATGTATTTTTTGTCTGTACATTTCAATGTTTGCTCTTTTAAAAAATCAACTTATGTAACAAAAAACCACTTATGTCCAATTTGGCAGGAGGACCTGGAGCACAATTTTACCCATATAAGTTACTATGTATCTTTGAATTTTGATATATTATTGATTATATTTACGATTTATTTAATGCCTAATTCTCAAATCATCTGCTTTACTGTATGATTTCAATGAGGTACATGTTGTAGTGCGATAGAAGTAGAGAGGTAGTTGTTCTCTGAGTCCTGTGGTAACATGAATTAATACCTGAAATTTCAAAGATTGCAGCTGGGCTGGGAAGAGCATGTGTTTGACTAATTAAGAAGGCCAGACTGTGGGGGATTAATCACCCCAAAGGAGGTCAGGCAGAGAAGATTGTTCATGTGACATGAACAAATCTTTTGAATTTCCTGATGTGCTTATAAGCTTTAAAAAAAGAAAGAACCTTTTATTTAGGATAATGAACATTGCCATTTTTCCTCCAAATCCAGATTTTTGGTTATCAAGAACCTCCTCAGTCCCAATTATCCTCCCAGCTAAGCACTTCTCTTTGCAACCTGTAGTCATTGGTGAGCCGCTATCTGCATCATGATCAAGTTTGGTTTCGGTGTCCCAAATACCACAGTGTTCATCATTTCACACTAAATCAGATTTGCATTTATTCTGATTTTACTAATGGAAGTTTTTCTTCATCAGGGATGGATGAATGAGATTTACAACTATGATCCGGAAACCTACCATGCGACTTTGACACATTCAGTCTTTGTTCGACTTGAGGGTGGAACCTTAAGACTTTCAAAGCCCAATAAAAATATATCCAGGAGGGCCAGCTACAATGAAACCAAGCCAGAGGTCACCTACATCAGCCAGAAAATCTATGACCTCTCAGACAGCAAGGTGAGCCTGAGCAATTTTGGAAGGATAGCTTAGATGAATGAAAAGCATATGGCCTCTTGGATGCTTAACTGCATTTTTTTATTCCCTAAAAAGGTTAGTTGTCGTTGAAGTATCAGTATACCTTAGGACAGTACCTCTCACACTTTAATGTTTATGCGCGTCACCTGGGCATCTTGTTAAATGCAGATTCTGATTCAGTAGCTGTGGGTAGGGCCAGGGGCCTGCATTGTTATGAGCTCCCAGATGATACTCAGGCTGCTGGTCCACAGACTACAACTTGAGGAACAAGAGTGTTGTGCACTCAGAATTCTGACTTTAAAAGCTAATTATTTCAGTCAAACAAAAAGCTGTGTGGCTCTGTGTGGTGATTGTAAGGTACTTAACTATTGAAGACTTTGTACATGTGAAAATGATAGATATGCAAAATAGCTACATTTTGATTAAGTATTATATACTTCTATTTTTGTGAGAAATGTAAATTATTTCTTCCACAAAGCTATCGTTTCTCTCTTCTTACAGTTCATCTGAATGATCTTTAGATTTCTCCAAAGGGAGAAAAGTACTTAAAATAGTTTTTATATAAGTTTATTCTTAACTTGAGTTTGATACTCAAGGTTGACTTGAGCTGCCCGTCTAGATTTTAACTATCTCTTTTTTTCTTCCAACTTAAGTTTGGCCCAAGGTCATTAAATTTAGTTGATAGCCAAACGTAGTTGATGATAAGCAGCTAAACATTGTTATCGAGCTACTGCCACCTGAAAATTACGGCTATTTATAACTCTCGCAAAATTATTAAACATCTATTTTCTGGAATAATTTTGAAGAATAACAAGACACTTGTAAAAATTCCAGTTTCTGTAGTCATGTTACAAACAAGTGTTAAAAGTTATTTCATATTCATCATCTTAGTCAAAAAGTCTCCAAGGTTTGCACTTGTGCTATGCATAATATTAATGCATAGTGTAGCCAATCTTTAGTATATAAATCATCATTTTTCTTTCTCTGTAGATTTATCTTGTACCTAAAACTTTGGCTCGAAAGCGAATCTGGAATAAAAAGTACCCCATTTGTATCGAGCTTGGTCAACAAGATGACTTTATGTCTAAAGCTCAGACTGATAAGGAGACTTCAGAAGAGAAGCCGCCAGCTGAGGGAAGCGAGGACCCTAAGAAGCCACCCCGCCCTCAGGAGGGAACAAGATCTACCCAGCGAGATCAGATACTCTATCTTTTTGGGAGAACTGGCCGAGAAAAAGAGGAATGGTTTAGGAGATTTATTCTGGCATCTAAGCTAAAGTCGGAAATCAAGAAGCCATCGGGTGTCTCTGGAAGTAAACCAGGTAATGATGTTTGTGCTAAATGCTTATGCATTTTTAAAGGGCCACTAGGGAGAATAGAGTAAGAATGCCCAGTAGGAAGGAAGGAAGGAAGGAAGCCCACCCTGACTTGATGGTTGTCTGCCACCTAATGTGCATTCTCATGACTCATTTACCATCTAGGCTGATCACTGCAACACTCTGTCCCAAATCATTTAACCAACAGTGGATCCATTTGCAGATGCTGTTTATTAGCCTTTGCTGGTTATGTTTTCTTTGTATATGATGTGACTCCCCTGAGAGAAGTAGCAACAGAAGAACCCTAGTTCTGAGATGGCAGGTGAGTCAGGGAGATCATTCAGGCTGGTGCTTTCGAACGCCTGACCCTCAATATGTCCTCCAAGCCTGAGCTTGCCATAGAATGCAGAATCCTTGCACTTGCTGGGCATTCGGGTCAGATCATGATCATTCGGATTGATAACCATGCAGCACCTCTTTGCTCAGCTTTGGCTGGGCTTGGAGCTGCAAGAGACACAAAACCAGTAAAAAGCAGCAACTCCCCTGTCCTTCAGGTGTTATGCCTGTTTTGCAAAACTGGCACGTATGAGTCAGGTGTTCACAAATTGGCGTGCTATAATGAGCATGGTGTAACCAATAATTGGGACAAGACCAGTGTGGGTGTTATTAGGCAAAGCTTTCTTACATGGATCTGGAACAAAGACTAGGATGGAGCCACTCTGGGGCTTTCTCTAACAAGGCGTTTGTGTTGATCCGGGAGTTATGCTGGTCACATGAGTGTCACACATTTGCTTCAAAGTGCTTTGGTTCCTTCCCCTGGAACTTAATCTGAGCTTTTGCCCTAACACCCTTGCTAACCTTCCATTCTGTCAGCTTCAACACCAGATTCCATCCCAGTCCCAGCACTGAGATCCAAGAAGTCCCTTTTAAGAATCAAGGTGAATGGGGAGATTACTAGATATATTTATTTCCTAGGGCTGCTGGGACAAAATACCACAAGCTGGGTGATTTACAACAGAAATGTATTCTCTCCCAGTACTGGAGGCTGGAAGTCTGAAATCAAGGTGTTAGCAGGGCCATGCTCCTTGTGAGACTCTGCATAGAATCCTTCCTTGCATGTTTGCAGCTTCTGGTAGTGACCATCAATCCTTGGCCCACAGCTGCATCACTCCACACTGGCCTATCATCACATGGCATTGTCTCTCAGTGACTCTGTGTCTTCTTGGAAGGACACCAGTCATATGGGATTAAGAGCCCACCCTGTTTAATGAATGGCATCTACAATGACTCTATTTCCAAATAAGGTCACATTCTGAGATGCTGGGGTTAGGACTTTAACGTATTTTTTGGAGGACACAATTCAACCCATAACACTGAGTAAAAGAAAATTCAAGTGGGTGAGAACTCCTCAGCACCAGGCACTGCCTAGCTCTCCTGGTAGGTCTAGACCTATGTTGCTGCTTATGGTAGCCTCCTGCCCCATGTGGCTTTTGAACACTTGAAGTGTGGCCAGTCCAGATGGAGATGTGCTCTAAGTGTAAGATGCACATTGGATTTCAAAGTCTTAGTCCAATAAAAGAACGTAAAATATCTCATTAATAACTTCTTATATTGGTTACATGTTGAAAT
The DNA here is from genome assembly GCF_002776525.5 of Piliocolobus tephrosceles. NCBI lineage: Eukaryota > Metazoa > Chordata > Mammalia > Primates > Cercopithecidae > Piliocolobus > Piliocolobus tephrosceles. The sequence continues at coordinate 58,005,905 of NC_045449.1, read as the reverse complement.
AATATTTTAGATATATTAGGTTAAAAATATATTCAAAAATGTATTCAAATTAATTTTGTTATTTCTTTTTACCTTCCCCCCCTCCCCCACCCCCGAGATGGAGCCTAGCTCTGTCACCCAGGCTGGAGTGCGGTGGCATGATCTTGGCTCACTGCAACCTCTGCCTCCCAGGTTCAAGCAATTCTCCACCTCAGCCTCCTGAGTAGCTGAGATTACAGGTGCCCGCCACCACGCCCAGCTAATTTTTGTATTTTTGGTAGAGACGGGGTTTCACTTTGGTCAGGCTGATCTCAAACTCCCAACCTGAAGTGATCCGCCCGCCTCAGCCTCCCAAAGTGCTGGGATTACAGGTGTGAGCCACCGGGCCCAGCTTCTTTTTACCTTTTTAAATGTGACTACTAGAAAATTTTAAATTGTTTGTGTGGCTCAGATTATATTCCTACTGGAAATATAAAGGTCTGCTGGTCTAGGTACTGAAGCTCAGAATCAGGTAACCCACGGGGGTTTATGGGGCCACCAGGAAACACCACTTTAGGTACTCAGGGGCCCCCCAGAGCACCTTCAAAAGAGGCATGTTATTCTTGGACTTAAATAAAGCATTTGATTATTTTTAATGAGTTCACATTTTTGGAAATCCTGCCAGAAGTTCCACTCACCACACAACAAACATAATGGTAAGAGTCAGAGATGTGGGAAAACCTTCAGTGCACTCACTTGTACTAAAATCAAGTAAGGCTTACACACCACTAATGTCTTTTTGTACATCTGTAAGTCTGGGTTGCCTTTGAAAGCTATGAATTGAGATTTTTATGGTAAGTTTAACCCACCAAAAGTGTAATTAAACTAGTTAGCAAGGTAAATTGGTGAGGACTGTGCTGTTCTTCAAAACCATCTCTGAATCAGTGACTGCACAGGTGGTCAGCCATGAAGGTATGACTGGTCTGATTCTCTGAGGCCAGGTACATCTGTCAGTACCAAGAAGTTAGAAGTCTTCCTGCTTGACGACCTGCCCCTGTCCTCTCCCTCAGGGATGCTGTCACCAAAATCCTAGATTTCTCTAGCAACACGGATTGTGCTTCTTAGACTTGAATGTTTGAGGGGATCTTAAGATGCAGGTTCTGACTCGAGGTCATGGGTGGGGCTGAGAGTCTGCATCTCCAGCCAGCAGTGCCCAGGCTGCAGGTCAGGAAAGGCCTTCAGGAGAAACAAGAGTCTGGAGACAGCAGGAAAGCCACATGGTCACTTGGCAGAATTCCAGTATGGTCTCTGCACAGGAAGATCCTTGACTTTATCAGGGGCTGTTGTCCATGAGACCCACAGTGCAGTGACGACTTCTGTGCTTTGTGCCACTCAAGGGAAGGGTGAGGTGATGTGAAGAGGCTGTTCTGTGGGCAGTGAGCACCAGCCCGGCCTCCTAGGGGTCTCCTTTCTTCCTCTACATGGAGTGTGGCTCAGTCACAATGGGACCAGTTTGGTTTGAAGTGTTGGTGTCATGCTGCCCTGTTTATTTCATCTTTTTTCTCTTTTTTACTATTAACTAAACTCTAAACTTTATTTGGATTTCACTAGTTTTTCTACTAATGTCCTTTTTCTCTTCCAGGATCCAATCCAGGATATTAAATGTAATATAAGTTTACATTTATTTTTTAATGTTTTTGGTGTAACTTTTATCCTAGCATTTAAAAAAATAATGCTAAACATGAAAATGGTATAAGGATAATAGAAGTTACAAAAAATATATTTTTATAGTTATGCAGTGTAAAATACTAAATATTGAAGTGCTGGAAATTATCTGGCTAAAATTTAAATTAAGAAATGGCTTGTATGACCCTTTGTGAGGCTCTGGGGAATTATGGTTCTGACGGTTGGAGCCTCTCAAGAAGAAAATGGTTTGATTTGATTTTTTGATTTTCTTTTTTTTTTTTTTTTTTTGAGATAGAGTCTTGCTCTGTTGCCCAAGCTGGAGTGCAGTGGTACAGTCTTAGCTCACTGCAACCTCCACACCCCCAGGTTCAAGCGATTCTCCTGCGTCAGCCTCCCCAGTAGCTGGGACTACAGGTACGGGTCACCATGCCAGGCTAATGTTTTGTATTTTTAGTAGAGATGTGGTTTCACCATGTTGGCCAGGCTGGTCTCAAACTCCTGACCTCAAGTGATTCATCTGTCTTGGCCTCCCAACGTGCTGAGATTATAGGCTTGAGCCACCGTGCCCAGCCTGGTTTGATTTTAACCACTCTACATTTCACCTGGCCATCAGAGTAAATCTAAATGAAATTGTTAGCATCAGGCACATCCCATGCTTAAAACCTGTCTGGTGCAACAAGGTCAATGTTAAATCCAAGGCTGGCTTTTGAGGCACTTTGCAGTCTGTTCCTGGCCAAGGAACTTATTTTTGTTCTCTATTTTTTGTTCTCTCAAGAACATCCTTATTTCCTGTTTTCTGCCCCCTGTACTATGGTTAGAACTTCACTGAATCTCTCACTGGCCTCTAAACATACTGTGCCCTGCCACTGCTTTTTGCATATGCTGTTTCCTCTACCTGGAATGGTCTTCCCCACCTGGGCCAGGAAAATGGCAACTATTCCCTCAAGATACAGCCATAGATGTCACTGCTATGAAAGTCAGCTAGGGTAAGCACCACTCCACTCTCTTGTGCAGAGGTAGTCACCCCCTTCTTTTCGCCTAGAGAGTCCCTTAGTCATGCTGCAATTATGACACTTGTTGCAGAAGATTGTGATTTATCTGCTTAGGCGCGTGAGTTCAAGGGCAGGGATTATATCTTCTTCTTTTTAGCATGGTTTGCTTGAAAGTGCTTGATGCATAATTTGTCAAATGAAAGGTGACATCTTTGGAATTGCTGTGAGCTTGTGGATAAACAATTAATTAGGTCTCTGCCCACTTTCCATTTACCCCTGATAGCACTGACAGGTTCACCACTCCTTGGGATGTGTTAGTCCTATATTTGATCTCTTCCTAAAAGATCATCAGGAGAAAAGAGAATAGTACCTACCAACTGTATATCTTTACTCTCTTTACTCTAATTATCTTGGAGAGGAATAAAAACTGTTCTTAAAAATTACCTTAGAGGAAAAAGGTGCTTTTCAGGGTGGGAAATAACCTTATAAACGTTGTTTTTTTTTTGAGACAGAATCTCACTCTGTTGCCCAGGCTGGAGTGCAGTGGTGTGATCTCGGCTCACTGCAAGCTCCACCTCCTGGGTTCGCACCATTCTTCTGCCTCAGCCTCCCGAGCTGCTGAGACTACAGGTGCCCACCACCATGGCCGGCTAATTGTTTTGTATTTTTAGTAGAGACGGAGTTTCACCGTGTTAGCCAGAATGGTTTTGATCTCCTGACCTTGCGATCCACCCACTTTGGACTCCCAAAGTGCTGGGATTACAGGCATTACAGGCGTGAGCCACTGCTCCGGCCCCTTATAAATATTTTTAAACAGTCATTTGATAGCATTGTAGCTGTTTTCTCAGGAGTCCGCTTACTTTGCAGTGGTTTTCTTCATTGTGTGAATAGCCCCCTCTTCTTGGCTTCAGGGCTTTTGCCTGCACACAGCAGACACAACAGTCCCTCCGGGCACCTGACCCACAGCCGCAGCAGCAGCAAAGGCAGTGTGGAGGAGATCATGTCGCAGCCAAAGCAGAAGGAGCTGGTGGGCAGCGTGCGGCAGAAGATGCTTCTCGACTACAGCGTGTACATGGGCAGGTGTGTCCCCCAGGAAAGCCGAAGCCCCCAGAGGAGCCCCCTGCAGAGTGCAGAGAGCAGCCCCACAGCTGGGAAGAAGGTAAAGCTGGCTGCTGGGCCGGGCCTTTTTCACTTTTCCACTTAGACACATTTCTTCATGCTCTGAAGCCCTATTCTGGGCACTGGGATAACAGTGGTACACAAGACAGAAGGACCCTGCCTTTGGGGAACTTGTAATCTACTCAGGAAGACAGCGAGAAACAAGCACCAGGTGGTGGGAAGAATGAAAATAAAGTCAGACAAGGGAGGAGGGAAAGTGGCCAGAACTGCTATTTTATTTATTTATGTATTTATTGTTAATTTTAAAAAGTTTATACTGTTTTTCTCTGCTATTTTGGATGGGTGGTCAGGAAGGGCCTCCTTGAGGAGGTGACTTTTGGGCACAGACCTGTTGGTCACGGGGGAGTGAGCTGCGGTGATGGGTGTGGGAGGAGCACTCCCAGTGGGAAAAACAGTAACCCAAGGGCCTGCGGCAGGCATGTGCTTGGAATATTCGAGGAACAGCAAGGAGGCCAGGCCTGACAGTGAACAAGGGAAAGGGGGAGGTAGGGAGGCTGGAGGATCAACAGGTACCTTGGCTTTGTTCTGAGGTGGGGGAGTGATGGGAGGCCATGGGAGGGTTTTGAGCAGGTTATGGTGTTGACTGATCTACATATAAAAAGATAAGTGGCTCTTGGTGGAGAACTGGCGGTAGAGGGAAAGAAGGAGTGGGAGGTGACTGTCATAGTGAAGCCTGGACCAACGTGAAGGTGGTGACAGTAGGTGGTGAGAGGCTGGGCTGGGGTGTGCGTGGCAGGAGATGCTGGCTGGATTTGCTGTCAGGAGAGAACGCGGAGGCCAAGATTTGCACTTTGACCTAAGCAACTGGATGATCATTAGGGGTTGTTACAGAATCACTGGTGATTCAGGTCTCATTCCTCCATAACCATTGCATTTTCAAATTCTCAGTCTCCTCGGCTATGCCCAGTGCTTTTGAAGATTTACCATGAACTTTACAAAGTGTAATGGGACATAAACTTAGGATCATCTGTGATAAGATAACTCCTGTAAGCTGCCAGATGCCAGGCCCTGTTAGACACTTTAATAGAATTACGCTGCTTTCTTGAACAGTCCTGCAAACTAGACAAGATTGTCTCCATTTTGTAAGTGGAGAAACTGAGGCTTGATGAAGTTAGGTAGCTTAGTCACACAGTTGCTGAGCGATGGAGTGTGCAAAACCTGACCAGAGACCCCAGGGCCCCTTGGCTCACTGAGACTATTTTGCTGGGTTATTCTGAAAGCCTGCTTGGCCTGAGGCCTCCTGCCTCTGCTTTGCACACTATTCAGAGGCACAGTCTCTGCCTGGGGGACACTTAGCCTCTCTTTCACATCCATCACATCCAGGTGTTTGACCTCTTTTTTTTTTTTTTTTTTTTTTTTTTTGAGACAAGCTTTTGCTCTGTCACCCAGGCTGGAGTGTAGTGTCATGAACACGGCTCACTGCAGTCTCGACCTCCTGGGCTCAAGTGATCTTCTCACCCTCCTGGGCTCACCCTCCCAAGTAGCTGGAACTACAGATGTGTGCCACCAGGTCGAGCTAATTTGTGTATTTTTTGTAGAGTTGGGGTTTCACCATGTTTCCCAGTCTGGTCTTGAACTCCTGAGCTCAAGAGATCCACCTGCCTCGGCCTCCCAAAGTGCTGAGATTACAGGTGTGAGCCACCACCCTTGGCTGTGTTTGACCTCTTACAATGACCATGTGTATTTCTGTTCTTAATGAGAAGCAAGCCATTGCTCTTTATCCATTGATCTTCTTCAGTGTGGAAGAGGTCACTCACCTGATCTGTTTGAATTTGTCAGGGCAATAAAAGACCATATGCCTCAGCCTCCTGAGTAGCCAAGACTACAGTCACACGCTACCACGCCTGGCTAATTTTGTATTTTTAGTAGAGACGGAGTTTCACAGTATTAGCCAGGCTGGTCTTGAACTCGTGACCTCTGGTGATCCACTCTCCTCGGCCTCCCAAAGTGGTGGGATTACATCATAAGCCACTGCGCCTGGCCTCTGCTGAAGTTTTTGTTTTTTTTAGACGGAGTCTTGCTCTGTCTCCCAGACTGGAGTGCAGTGGCGCGATCTCGGCTCACTGCGAGCTTTGCCTCTTGGGTTCACGCCATTCTCCTGCCTCAGCCTCAGGAGTAGCTGGGACCACAGGCGCCCGCCACAACGCCCGGCTAATTTTTTTTTTTTTTTTTTTAGTAGAGACGGAGTTTCACCGTGTTAGCCAGGATGGTCTCGATCTCCTGACCTCGTGATCCGCCGCCTCGGCCTCCCAAAGTGCTGGGATTACAGGCTTGAGCCGCTGTGCCTGGCCGAACATTTTTTAAAACCACATTGCACTTCCTGGCCCCCTGTGGCAGAGTAGGAAGGAATAATTTCATCTTTTCTTGATACTTTAAAGACTCAATACAACAAACAGAAACTTAGGCCTGTCGTCATACAGGGAGTATAGAGGTCAAAAGGCCTGTCACCCCGAGTCTGAGACTTTGTCATACTTTCTCCCAGTTGTCAGTTGGCTGGTGTTGCTGTGTTAGCTTTTCCTTGAGCCCTTGTCCCCATCTTCTACCCCCAACCCTAATGTTAATTTAATGACTGATAGCTGCCATGGGCTAGGAAACTGAGAGCCAGAATTGTGTGAATTCTTTGAAGAAAGAAAGTACATGAGCTCTAGTGCTGGCCCCCCACAACCCCTTAGCCTTCCTGGAGTGTGCGTGAGCTGTATCCTGGCTCTCCGGGATGGTCTGGCAGTGGAGATGGTCTTGACTTTTGTTCCAGTTACCTATTGGTGCAGAACAAGCAACCCCCAAAGTGGTGGCTTCAAACAATAACAACTATTATTTTCCTCCTGAATTTGTGATTCAGACAAGGCCTAGCGGACGGCTTCTGTCTGCTGCATACAGACTCACCTGGGGACGCTGGGCTGGGGGCTGGAGGATCTGCTTCTGGCATGGCTCACCCACATGGAGGATATGTAGATGCTGGTTGTTGACTGGAGTCGTCTGGGGCTGAGTGCTAGGGAGGCCTCAGTTCTCCATGTAGCCTGGCCTTCTTCAGCACAGAAACTGGGTTCCCAGGGCAAGCATCCCAAGAAGGAGCTGGGCTGAAACTGTGTTACCTACTCTCAGTGACCTACTCTCATAAGTAAGGTGCCACTTCCATCACGCTCCATTAGTCAAGGCAGCCACAGAGCCCTCCCAGGTTCAAGGAGAGGGGCATAGATTTTACTTCTTGCCATGGGAGTAGCAGATTCCCAGAAGAGCCTGTGGCATGGGAAATGTCATTGCACCATTTTGGGAAAGTGGGGTCTGCTCCGGTGTTCTTACACTACTTTTATTCCTTCCTTTACAAGTCAGTGGAGATTATTCTTTGCGTTTCTTTATTTTGTGATTTGAGCTAATGAAGGCCCTCTCCCCGATCCCTGTTGATTTTCTTTTCTGTGCATGTGAAACATTAACATGATTGCAAAAATCAGAGCTGTACAAAGGCATATTCAGAAAAAACTTATTTCCCCGGCCTTATTCATTCTGTCTCTCCAGGCCATTCCGACTCACCCACTGTAATGAACCAGACTCCTTAGTCTCTGGTTTATCCTTTCTATATTTATTTCCCCTTCTGTCTTACTAAGAGGCTAGCATGCTATGGATATTCTTTTGTATGTTGTTTTTTTCACTTACCAATACATTCTGGAAATCACTCCCCATTGGCTCATAGGCCCCCACCCCCACCCCCTTTCTTTTTAAACAGCTGCAAAGTGCTTCACTGTGAGGATGTTCCATAGTTTATTCAGCCTCTCTCCTTTATGGGCATATAAGTTTACAATATTTTGCAATTACAAACAATGCTGCAGAATACCTTGGTGACTGTATTTTTGTGCTGTTTGGGGTGTGTCTTCAGTGTGAAACCTTAGAAGTAGGATTGCTAGGTCAGATGGTGAGTGCACAAGTAGTTTTGTCAGATATTTCCAAATTCCATTCTATAAGGGTGGCACCAATGTTTATTCCCAGCAGGAAGGTATGGCAGTGCCCATTTCCCCACAGTCTTGCCAAATGCAGACCATTTGGAAGTCATTAGCACTCATCTCCCTTGCCAAAGCCAAGTTATTTTTTAGGGTCCATATAGCCTCTGATATCATGAGTCCAGGAAGGACTCAGAGGGGTGAGGGATACACAGGAGCCTTTGGCATCTCTTCAAGTTGTACCGTCACATCTTCAATGTCAGCCACCCACCACCCCCAAGACTCTTGCCTGAGTGGCCTATTCCCTTCTCTTTCAGAGGTGGGGCTTAGAATGCAGCTCTAGCCTTTGCCCCAACCTCTTTCTAACCCCCACACTCACCCTTATAGGTCATGCCTCTTATAGGTCATGGCTAAAGCATCTCTTACCCTGAGGGCTGTACGGCCTGATGGCCACTTGTACATACTTGGTCTCCTTTTTCTCGTGTTGCTCAAGGCTAAACGAGTTCGACCACTGTTCAGGAAGTGAGTGGAGCATTGTTAGATCACTGGTACTCAGAATCCAAACCAATGTTAAACATATGCAGTGATAAAATTAGTAAATATAGACTAGATTTGTATTAAACGATGCTAAACATTATTGGCAATTACTCCTTTTTTTTGAGACAGGATTTCACTCTGTCACCCAGGCTTGAGTGCAGTGGCACAATCACAGCTCACTGCAGTCTTGACTTCCCACGCTCAAGCGATCTTCCCACCTCAGCGCCCCAAGTACCTGGGACTGCAAGTGTGCGCCACTACCCTTGGCTAATTTTTGTATTTTTTGTAGAGATGAGGTTTCGCCATGTTGCTCAGGCTGGTCTCGAACTCTTGAGCTCAAACCTGCCTCAGCCTCCTAAAGTGCTAGGATTTCAGGCATGAGCCATTGCACCCGTCCTTTTGGCAGTTATTCTTACCTATGATAATTAAAAATGTTTAGGGGATTCTTCATATTGAAATAATAGCTTTGGAGCTATTAAGCTCAAAATTTGAATTAGAAAATATCACTATTTTAGGGGGCAAGGGCCTAGTTTTCTAAATGTTTAGTGCCTGGTTTGGGAGGGATTTAATTCAGGAAACAAGGAAACTCTCTTTTTAAAAACGTCTTCAAGTACAATAGTACTACTTCCAGCATGGGTACATCAGGAAGAGAGACCCCACAGGTCGGCTGCAGATTTGCTCAGGGGTGTGAGTGCAAGGAAGCTGCTGGTTCTGTGTGCCCTGTATTGCCTGCCTGGGAGAGAGGCCATGGTGCCTGTCCTCCAGTAGTGAGGCTCTGGTGTTCAGGTTGCATAAGGCACTTCCACTCTCCATTTCAACAGACGGCTTTAAAAAATGTTAGAGATAATATTAACATATGCCACCCGCTATGGAGAATCCTATCCTCATTATTACTAGTTGTGCTCATCATCTCATGTCTATAAACTGGATTACAAGATATTATTACCTGTTTCGTGTTATCAGGAGATGAAAATGTCACAAAGCAAATAGGAGTCAATAGAAACCAGGAAGTCTGTAACTGGCAGAATTGTTTTGCAGGACTTCCCTTGCTGCCCCCACAAGGTAGGCTTTTTAAACACCTAGAAGTGGAATAGGAAAATGTTTATGTTGCACTAAGTAAAAAAATGAAGCTATATATCCAATTTAAAAATAAACTTTAAAAAGAATACAGACAAGAGTGCTAAAACAAATCAGTGGAAAGAAAGAATACTCTCTTCAACAAATGGTGCGGGAACAACTGGATATCTACGGGCAAGAGAATGGAGTTGGCCTTCTACCTCACACCATACACAAAAATTAACTCAGAATGGATCATAGACCTCAATATAAGAGCTGAAACTATAAAACTCTCAAAACAGAAGTGAATCTTTGTGACTTCCGGTTTGGTAAACTTTCTTAGCTAAGATACTAAAAGCATAAGCAACCAAAGAAAAGATAGGTAAATTGGACTTCATCAAAATTAAAAACTTTTGTGCTGCCAACAATACCATCAAGAAAGTGAAAAGATAATCCACAGGATGGGAGAAAATGTTTACAAGTCATTTATCTGATAAGGGTCTGGTACCTAGAAATATAAAGGACTGGCACCTAGAAATATAAAGGACTCTTACAACTAAATGACAAAGAGATAAATAACCAGATTAAGAAACAGGGCTGGGTGCAGTGGCTCGCGCCTGTAATCTGAGCACTTTGGGAGGCCAAGGCAGGAGGATCACTTGAGCTCAGGAGTTCAAGACCAGTCTGGGCAACATATTGAGACTGCATCTCTACAAAAAAGAAGAAAAAAAATTAGCCAGACATAATGGCATGTGCCTGCAGTCCCAACTACTCAGAAGGCTGAATCAGGAGAATTGCTTGAGTCAGGGAGGTCAGAGTGGCAGTCATTAGTGATTGCACCACTGCACTCCAACCTAAGCAACAGAGCAAGACCCTGTCTCAACAAAAAAGGGCAAAGGATCTGAATAGACATTTCTCCAAAGAAGATACACTAACGGCCAAATAAGCAGGCACATGAAAAGATGCTCAGTATCATTAGTCATCAAGGAAATGTGAATCAAAACCACAGTCAGATGTCACTTCACACCCACCCAGATGGCCACAATGAAAAAGACAGATGATGACCAGGCATGGTGGTGGCTCACACTTGTAATCCCAACACTTTGGGAGGCTTGAGGTGAATGGACCACTTGAAGTCAGGAGTTTGAGACTAGCCTGGGCAAGATGACAAAACTTCATCTCTACCAAATAAATAAATAAATAAATAAATAAAAATTTTTGAAAAGACAGATAACAAGTATTAGTGAGGACGTAGAGAAATCGCAGTCCTCGGCTGTGCACGGTGGCTCACGCCTATAATCGTTGCACTTTGGGAGGCCAAGGTGGGTGGATTGCCTGAGCTCAGGAGTTCGAGACCAGCCTGGGCAACATGGCAAAATCCCATCTCTACTAAAAATACAAAAAATTAGCCGTGGTGGCGCATGCCTGTAATCCCAACTACTGGGGAGGCTGAGGCACAAGAATCACTTGAACCTGCGAGGCAGAGGTGCAGGGAGCCGAAATCACCCCACTTCACTCCAGCCTGGGCGACAGAGTGAGACTCTGCCTCAAAAACAAACAAACAAACAAAAGAAAAACGAGAGAGAAAAGAAAAAGAAAAAGGGAAGGAAGGGAAGGAAGGGAAGGAAGGGAAGGAAGGGAAGGAGGGAGGGAGGGAGGGAGGGAGGGAGGGAAGGAAGGAAGGAAGGAAGGAAGGAAGGAAGGAAGGAAGGAAGGAAGGAAGGAATTGGAGTCCTCATACGTTGCTGTCAGGAATGTAAAATGGTCTGGCCACTGTGGGAAATAGTTTGGTATTTCCTCAAAAAGTTAAACAGAGTCACCATATGAGCCAGCAGTTCCACTCCTAAATATATATCCAGGAGAAATGAAAATACATGTTTACACAAATACTTGTACACAAATATTTATAGTAGTATTATTCACAATAGCCAAAAATGAAAAATGGTGGGGCACAGTGGCTCACGCCTGTAATCCCAGCACTTTGGAAGGCTGCGGTGGGTGGATCCCTTGAGGCCAGGAGTTTGAGACCAGCCTGGCCAATATGGCAAAACCCCATCTCTGCTAAAAATACAAAAATTGGCCAGTCTCCTGTAGTCCCAGCTACTCAGGAGACTGAGGCACAAGAATGGCTTGAACTCAGGAGGCATAGATTGCAGTGAGCCGAGATCACGCCACTGCACTCCAGCCTGGATGACACAACAAGACTCTGTTTAAAAAAACAAAACAAAAGTGGGAAACAACCCACATTTCCATTAACTGGTGAGTGGATAAAGTATGGTATAGCATAGATGATAATATTATTATGCAATAAAATAAATTTATTTATTATTATTATGCAATAAAAAGGAGGCACTGCTACAACATGGATACACCTTGAAAATGTTAGTGAAGGGAATCAGTCACAAAAGAACACATTGTATGACTTCATTTATAGGAAATGTCTAGAATAGGCAAATTCATGTAGACAAACTAGTTGTTTCCTAGACTGGTGGGCAGGGGGATGGGGAGGAATTGGGGAGGAATAGGGAGTGACTGCTAATGGGTACAGGGTTTCTTTGGGGGTGATGAAAATGTTCTAAAATTGACTGTGGTGATAGCTATACAACTCTCAATATACTGAAAACTGCTGAATTGTACTCTATTTTTAAAAATTATTTTTGTGGTAAAATACATAAAGTTTGCCATCTTAATCATTTTAAAATGTATAGTTCAGTAGAATTAAATACATTCATAATGTTATGCATTGACCACCACCATTCTCTTCAACTTGTATAACTGAAACTCTATACTCATTAAACAGTAACTCCCCATGTTCCCCTCCTCCCAGCCCCTGGCAACAACCATTCCCTCCCTGTCTCTGGGATTTTGACTGTCCTGAGTACCTCATGTAAGTAGAATTATACAGTATTTGTCTTTTTGTGACTGACTTATTTCACTTAGCCTAATGCCCTCAAGACTCACCCACGTGGTAGCATAAGTCAGAATCACCTTCCTTTTTGAGACTGAATCATGCTTCATTGTGTGTGTACCCCATTTTGCTTATCCATTCCTCCATCGGTGGGTGCTTGGCTTGCTTCCACATTTTAGCTATTTTGAATGATGCTGCTCTGAACATCAGTGTACACATATCTCATTTTGAGACCCTGCTTTCAGTTTGTTGGGGTATATAGCCAGAAGTGAAATTAGTGCATCTTAAGGGTAATTCTGTTTCAATTGTTTAAGGAACCGTAATACTGTTTTCCACAGAAGCTATGGAAGGGTGCTGTTTAGGTGGACGAATTGTATAATCTATGAATTACATCTAAGTAAAACTGAAAAAAGAAAAAGAAAAAACCAGCCAGGCGCGGTGGCTCACGCCTGTAATCCCAGCACTTTGGAAGGCCAAGGCAGGCGGATCACCTGAGGTTGGGAGTTTGAGACCACCCTGACTACCATGGAGAAACCCTGTCTCTACTAAAAATACGAAAAATTAGCTGGGCATGGTGGTGAATGCCTGTAATACCAGCTACTTGGGAGGCTGAGGGAGGAGAATCCTTGAACCCGGGAGGCGGAGTTGCAGTGAGCCAAGATCGCACCACTGCACTCCAGCCTGGGCGACAGAGCAAGACTCCTTCTAAAAAAAAAAAAAAAAAGAATACAAAACCATGTAGCT
>NC_045449.1:57828771-57992813 GCF_002776525.5 Piliocolobus tephrosceles | reverse complement strand
GGGGGGGGGAGACAGAGTCTTGCTCTGTTGCCAGGGTAGAGTGCAGTGGCATGGTCTCGGCTCACTGCAACCTCTACCTCCCGGGCTCAAGCGATTCTCCTGTCTCAGCCTACTGAGTAGCTGGGACTATAGGCATGCACCACCATGCCCAGCTAATTTTTGTATTTTTGGTAGAGACGGGATTTCACCATGTTGGCCAGGATGGTCTCAATCTCTTGACTCCATGGTTTGCCCGCCTCGGCCTCCCAAAGTGCTGAGATTACAGGCATGAGCCACCACGCCTGGCCTAATTTTGCTTTTTAAAAGTTCTATATTCTTAAATGTTTATATACACTGAAAAGAGACTGAAAGAAAATATAGTAAAAATGTTTTAAATAATGTTTAAAATGTTTTAAATCTGAGTAGCGGGATTATGGGTGTTTTCTATAGTACATATGCATTTTTTTTTAATCAAGGGAAACAAACAAACACAGGGGTAGGGTCCTCCGCCGTGTCATCTCCTGGACCACGCTGTCCCTTATGCACCCCCCGCCCCGGCAGTACACTGGGTGTGGCCAAAGAGGACTAGGGGCACTACACACTCTTTGTAACAGAAAAACTGGGCTGGCCTCCTGGCCATTTTTAATAGGAAATGTTACACCACAGACTTCAGTAAATCTGTCCTACTTTAGTTTTAGAGGTTAGTTTTAAATAACGTATATCCCAAGAGCTACGCAGTTTTGATGGGCTTGCTTCAGCTTCAAACCATTGAATTTTCTCTATACTTCTTTGGAAGCCATTTTTGGAAAGTTACCATTTCCTAGTGTGTATATACAGTTGAGATGGTGAAATGAATATCCTCCACACATTTCATCCTATAGCCAAATGGTGATATTAGGAAATGTATGCCCATTGATTCTTTTTTTTTTTTTTTTTTTTTTTGAGACGGAGTTTGGCTCTGTCGCCCAGGCTGGAGCGCAGTGGCCGGATCTCAGCTCACTGCAAACTCCGCCTCCCAGGTTCACGCCGTTCTCCTGCCTCAGCCTCCTGAGTAGCTGGGATTACAGGCGCCTGCCACCTCGCCCGGCTAGTTTTTTGTATTTTTTAGTAGAGACGGGGTTTCACCGTGTTAGCCAGCATGGTCTCGATCTCCTGACCTCGTGATCCACCCGTCTCGGCCTCCCAAAGTGCTGGGATTACAGGCTTGAGCCACCGCGCCCGGCCGCCCATTGATTCTTTAAGCTCTTAAATTTTTATGACATTCGTTGAGCCTTCCTAGCAGGCTGTTGAATCCAGGTTTCCCTCATGAAGCTTCTTTGATGCATTATTGATATTCTGCTCTGGAATTTTTCTTTGTTCCCAGTGAGTCTGGAGAGAAGCTTGCATTGGAAAAAGGAACTATTGAAAAAAAAACTTGCTTGTCGGTTATTTCAGCAACTTGTTTACCACATCATATGCCATTGGCTTGGACATACATTGTGAAATAGCCTTTGTTTCTTGCTATTTTGTGCTGAAACTGTTTCCCTGTGAGTAATTAGGGTTGTAAAGAAAGGCTAATAAAGGGTAGATGCTCCCTCTAGGGAAGGGAAAAAGTAACTTATTCTCTTGTGTAACCTACAAATCTAAAGTAAGACATGTGGTGTCTTACGTGGGCGGCAACTTAGTACTGTCTGAGGGGCCAGGTGAGCATTGCCCTTGGATGAATGTTTATGCAGAAGTCTGTATAAATAATCGGATGGGATTCAAAGACAGTAACCTCGGAAAAGCTGAACGAGTTACCCGGGAGGCTGGGAAGGGACTATTCAGTCAGAGAGAAAAGGGATTCAAAAAAACATGTACAAGTTGTGGCATGGCCAAGCATTCACTGCTGCAGACTCTTGCCCTTCCATCCAGGACCTAGTGATGGAAAATGTCTTGGTTAAAGACAGAAAATATCACAGTACTAGAAAAGCCCAGATAGAATCCGTGTCCATTAAGAAGAGTGAGGCAGATCCATGTCTTCTGAAATGGGCTGACCAGCATGCCTTCTTTTTTAAACCTTTTTTTTTATTTAAATGAGAGTCACCAACGTTCATAAGGGAGACCTTTGAAAACTCAAATTTGAAGGACTCCTGTAGAATATAAAGTCATGCAGTGACATGTGATTGAAAAATGTAAGCGAACCCTAGGCCCCCAGAAAGAGAGGGCACAGGCTGTGGAAGTGTGTCCGGAGCTGTTTCCTGCCAGTGGGTTCGTGGTCTCACTGACTTGAAGAATGAAGCCATGGACCTTAGTGGTGAGTGTTGCAGCTCTTAAAGGTGGCACAGACCCAAAGAGTGAGCAGTAGCAAGGTTTATTGTGAAGAACAAAAGGACAAAGCTTCCACAGCCTGGAACGGGGCACAAGCGGGTTGCCATGGCTGCTGGCTGGGGTGGCCAGCTTTTATTCCCTTATTGTCCCCATCTATGTTCCGTTTTTGTCCTATCAGAATGCCCTTTTTTCAATCCTCCCTGCGATTGGCTACTTTTAGGATCCTGCTGATTGGTGCGTTTTACACCAGAGTGCTGATTGGTGCATTTTACAGAGCACTGATTAGTGCGTTTTTACAGAGCGCTCATTGGTGCATTTTACAATCCTCTTGCTAGCTACAGAGTGCTGATTGGTGCGTTTTTACAACCCTCTTGTAAGAAAATTTCTCCAAGTCCCCACTCCACCCAGGAAGTCCAGCTGGCCTCACCTCTCAGCAAGACTAGCAGAGAGCTGGGATGAGCAGTGTGCTGACTCAGGCACAACTCAGTGACTGGTGAGCACCAAGCTTCAGAATGATTGCATGGAGTGGTGTGCTGTAGGCCTTGGGAGTACTCACAAACAATCGGATCTGCAGATTCAAATCCACGCACACCAAGCAACAACATGTGCACCATACCACTGACCCAGGCACACAGCTGCAATGTGGGCACAGTCACAGCTGCCCAGAATGGATAGCACTGGCATGAATACACAAACACAAAGCGTGGAGGTGATGAGAGTGTCTAGTGTGTGTTATAGCTGCAGCCAGCCCGTGAGGGCAGAACAGATGCACTGATAGACGCCATAGAGGGAGGGGAAAGGGGGAATAATTCACAGAGTCTGCATTTCTAAATCTTAATCTTTGCTTTCCAAAGCTCATTGTTTCTGCAAGGCTACAGTCTAATTGGAGACCTCAGCACAGGAAAATGTCTGCTATATCAGGGGGCCAGCTACCCTTCCCCCACCCCCACCACCACACACAGGACAGAGCAGATAGACGGGAGAACAGGACTCTGTGTCAGGCGCTGCACTCATTTCTAAAATGGAAGTAAAGTTCCTGTCTTTCCAGGGTATTGTGAGACATGAGTGGACCTGAGACAGGAGTGTGCCCATAGGGCTGGCATGTGGTCAGTGGACAGCTGCTACATTACTGAGTTCTCAGCCCCGTGCCTGCACCAACCACATAAACCTTACAACACCATCTGTGGGTGCTGCTGTTTACCCCTTCTTTATCTCCATCCCTGACCCCCTCCAGGCCAGGGTGCATAGTCTAATGATTAGCCAAGGAAATCAGAGACTCAGATTTGCTCTCTCCCCCACCTCACACATGGGCCACAGCAGATGCTTCAGATGGATTGTATCAAATGGAAGTAAGGATCGGGGTATTTCACTGGGCCTAGATTGGTGAGAACAGCTGTAGATGTTTCATGGAAGCCCTGAGAGCAGCTCTCTCTAATCCAGACCTGTGATTCTTTGTCTTGCCTGTTGATTACATTACCAAGGGAGTGTCTGAAACTCCTGATGCTCACTGAAATCAGTGACTCTGGGGGTAGGATCCAGGCATCAGTATTTTTAAGCATCCTGGGAGTATTTTGACCTCACAGGGTTCAGGCTGAACTTGAGTCCTGACCATTGGGAAACTGTGGTGTCTGCCTGGATGAGCACCAGCTTGACAATCACACGTCCAAGCCTTAGCTTGAAGAAAGATGGACAGGTATTTTATCAGATGTGTCGCTGATGCATAATGTTGATACCAAGCTAATTTGGAGGCAGAGCGGTTTGGCTAAGCTAATTGTATGAAATATTAACTGGTGTACAGGAAGACTGGTAGAAAAAGAAAACAGACAAAGAGAAGGTTTTAGCTGTGATGGCAGCTTTCGTTTCTCCCCTTTTCTAGTCACCAGTATAATGTGTGACTTGTAATTTATAGGGAAGGAGTATGGCTCCTGTGATCTCCTGTTTCTATAAGGAGGGACCTTCAGTGACTTTATAAAAATAAGCACCTGTCTTACTCTGCAGTTGCTTTCTAGCTAATTTTGGTCCCTTTTCTTTTGCCAGTTGCCAGAGGCTCCACCCTCTGAGGAGGAAGAACAGGAAGCCTGGGTGAATGCCTTGCTTGGAAGAATATTTTGGGACTTCTTAGGAGAGAAATACTGGTCTGATCTGGTGTCTAAGAAGATCCAAATGAAACTCAGCAAAATAAAGGTATCACTTTCCACACAAGAGGCTTCTAATCCTCTATACTTCTTCATTTCTGGAAGTTTTGTACCCTTATGTCCTAAGTGAAAAATAACTTGGTTTAAGCATATAACATATGAGGGTAGTAAGTTCTCAAACAGCACATCTGCCCGTGACCACACACTGACCTTATGATTAACTGGGGACTTAGTGAACATTAATGTTTACTCGTTTTCTTGTGTTGCCCTCGTTGTTATCCACTCTAGGTGATAATCCAGAATTTGGTTTGGGAAAATGTGAGCTCTTGTAACCAATTTGTCTTATATAATTGTTATTTTTATGTTGGAAAAGAACTTAAATTGTACATCCAGAGCCCACCCAGCCTCACAGCAGTCTAGGCCACATGGTATATCCTCTGAGGAAAATACAGATTACTTAAGGCCTCTTAGTATACTCACTGAAGAAAACACTAGACTACTTAAGGCCTCTTAGTAAACTGACTGAGGAAAATACCAGACTATTTAAGCCCTCTTTCCCAAGCTGTGCTCCCTCTCAAGCTGGGAAAGTTAGCACTGCACTTTAAGTGTGTCTGTGTTTGACCTTTACCTTTTGGCCAGATGGTACTTTATTTTGGGCTCTCTTTGCTGAAGAAACACTCTGGTGCTAATCCAGGCCCATTTGGAAGTGAGATTGAACTGTGTAAGTATGGCTGTCATTAAATGACTCATTTGCCAACCCGGAGACCTTATTGAGGATTTTGAGGTTCTTTTAAATTAAGTTTTTGACCCAATGAAGACCCAGCCAAGGAAGAGTCACTTTGGATCCCAAATCCTCACTGAACACTGTCAATAGCTTAAGTCAGTAGCTCTGAAGTTGTATGGATCAGAGATATTTTTGAGAAGCAGAAACCTATGAGATCCTTTCACTAGAAAAACACGTTGACACAAAATTTTCCCATTATCTCAGAAAGTTCAAGGACGCTAGACTAAGAAACTGTGAACTACGATAAACTAGATTAGAAGGAAAATATGGGCATAGAGGAGTTTCAGGTTGATTTCTGTTGTTCCTTTGGGTAAAGAACAGAGCTTTTCCTGCCTCATCAAGCTCTGGCTGCTGTCTGTGGGCCAGTGTCCCTTCTTCCCCAGCTCCTGAGAAAGAGGAAGGAGGGGCTGCCTTCTGAGCCAGAAGGGTGGATTTCAAGGCAGATTTTGGGCAAGGGCTCTGTTGACAAGTGTCAGCCTGTTTGTGTTCCTGAGGTAGTTTGAGGGTTGAACGTGCTTCTGCTAGCCAGTTCCATAGCAGGAGACAACAGGTAGCAGTTACCCTCTCTGTTGGGAGATGCAGTGTCAGTAGCCAATCTAGAGCTCACTCAGCCTCTCCGTGTTTTTGGAAATGATGGAGGGCTTGAGTTCCCAGGTCAAGGCATATGGGTAGGGCTGGCCCTGCTCTTTTCCCAGAGTCTGTCTCGAGCTCTTCCCTAAGCAAGAGGGGCCCTTCCCTGAGCAGGAGGGCTGCAGTTCCTGGCAGTGTGCAAAAAGAAAGCAGGACATACTTGAACTCCAGATGGGATGCTGCTCCCCTGCTACAAGCATTCCAAAACCGACTTGAGCCAGGAGTGCTGGTATACACCTATGGTCCCAGAAACTTGGGTTGCTGAGGCAAGAGGATGACTTGAACCCAGGAGTTCTGAGCTATGATCGCACCACCAGACTCCAGCCTGGGTGACAGAGCAAGACTCCCATCTGTAAAAACAACAACAACAGCAACAACAAAACCAAACTGGTTTGAGAGGTCCCACCCTTCTCTCTTGAGCTGGAAGTCCCCAGAGCCTCTGCCCTGTTTGTGAAGGTGCCCCCCTCATCCTGGAGAAAGTTGAGGGAAAGACTGTTTTCATTTTCTCCTGTTGATTATCATGGAGGCGTTTGTAGTTCACAGACTTAAACTTCCTTCTGTTTTTTGAGGTCAGAAGTACTAAAAGGTTAGAGTGGAGAAGTGTGGCCTAGATGCAGCAGTGCCAGAGGCTAGAGGTGGGCAGTGTGTCCATCCGTGCCCTGCACCCCGTCCTGATCTGCTGCACTGTGAAGTGCCTGCAGACCAGAGGAGCCCCTGGTAACAGAAGAAACAGGAAAGCAGAAGGACATTACCAAATTCTGAAGCTGTCACCACCCCTACCAAAAGAACTGATTGCCACCGAATATCCAAGTACCCCTGGGATGAACTAAGCCTTAAGCCTAGTAGTGAGTGGGTATTGGTTAATAGCCAGTCAAGAGCCAAAATGGGGATAGGGAAGTGGTGTCTAGAGGAGCCTGAGCTTTCCCCTGTGACACAGATCTCCCTGATCCCCTGGTTTCCCTGGAAGGCCTGACACATAGAGAACTCTTTGCTGGCCTTGCCCTCACTCCTGTGGCTCAGTGTCAGACTGACATTCCCATAGAAACACTGTTGGATGTCCAGGCATGGTGGCTTATGCCTGTAATCCAGCACTTCAGGAGGCCGAAGTGGAGGAAATCTTGAGCACAGTATGAGACTAGACTAGGCAACATAGTGAGACC
This sequence comes from Piliocolobus tephrosceles, assembly GCF_002776525.5. Lineage (NCBI taxonomy): Eukaryota > Metazoa > Chordata > Mammalia > Primates > Cercopithecidae > Piliocolobus > Piliocolobus tephrosceles. The sequence continues at coordinate 57,985,836 of NC_045449.1, read as the reverse complement.
CTGTCTCTACAAAAAATTAAAAAATTATCCAGGCATGATAGTGGCACATGCCTATAGTCTCAGCTACTCAGAAGGCTGAGGTGGGAGGATTGCTTCATCCCAAGAGGTTGTGACTGCAGTGAGCCATGATTGCACCACTGCACTCCAGCCCGAGTGACAGAGCAAAATCCTGTTTCAAGAAAAAGGAAAGAAACACTGTTGGAGGTGACAGTATTCCCTGGCTTTCCCTTGGAAGTCTCTCTAACTTGGCATACTCCCTGAAGCACGGCATTTGAATGACAACAGTGGACAAAAAGGACAGGGCAAGTGTGCAAGACTTTGGTTACATTCTTGGCCAAGTAGCATTTTGTAGGTTGATAGAGAGGCCAACACCACTTACAACATTAATGCTTTGGAAAAAGGTTTTCCAAATATAGCAAACACCAATTCAAAACTACACCTTTGAACACTGTCTCTACTCACATTTTGTTCATCATAGACATTATAACCTCTCTAACGTAACCCATTCCCCCAACAAAAAATCACAGATTACATTCTGTCAGAGATTACATTCTCTGATTGGTGAATCGTGAAAGTTTATGTTTCTCTGCAGAGAAACAGCTGAAGAGGTCCAGCCAAGTTACGTATTAAATCCATGCCTGACGAGATGCTACCTCGTTTTATGTGGAATATTTAGTTTACATTTAATTTTTAAAAACCTCTTAATTTTAGTCTACATTTTATAAAACTATTGTAACATTCAACTGGAAAAATACTTATGAAAATAACTAAGAGAATTCTGGGAGAAAAAAAAAGGAGAGGGACTTGCCAGATTTAAAAATATATTGTAAAGGTAAAGTGTATTAGAAAGCTAAAGTAGTCAAGCAGTTTGATACTGGTGGAAATTCAGTACAGACTCTAGTGCAGTGGGAATTTAGTACTTCAAGGTGGCGGAACAGATTAGTAGGGCAAGTGTTCGTTGCTGAATAAATAGGTTGAGATTGCTGACCAACCGTTTGGGGGAAAAATTAAGCTAGATCCCTAATTTACATCTTACACTAAAATGATGAATGGAATAAATATTTTTAAGAAATACATATACATCCACAAATGCAAGCAGAGAAAATATAGATGAATTAATTCTATAATCTTGAGATGAAGTAGGAATTTTTAAGCATGATGCCAGTATTCTTACGTTATTTCCTGTAGAATAAATTCCTACGGATAGATTTGGGCGTATTAGTCAGGGTCCCAGCAGGAAGCAGATGGCACACTCAGATAAGTAACTCTGGGGTGAGTTTGCTGAAGGAAATATTTATAAAGGTGTGGGCAGATGGAGAAAAACCCATAGGGAGAGTGCTACACTCCAAGCTAGCAGAAGTGGGAGCTGTTACTCTCCCTGGAGCGGCAAAGGCAAGGAGCAGTTTCCAGAACTTGGGCAGGGCAGCTGTGTGGAGAGGCTGCCTGTGTTACAGGACCTGTGGCCTTCAGTAGATTGGGGGGACAAATGCCCAACAACACTCTTTTCCACGTGCCTCCCCATCCGCTGCCCATTGGTGTATCCCATTGGCCATGCCCAACCAGAAGCTGGAGGGTAAGGGAGACCATTGGCAAAGTTCACACTGACCAACCACTGGGGGTAGTGTAGATCTGGCAGGGCAAACAGAAAATGTCCAGCATGAGGTCAAAGGACGTGCTATTTTTCTTTTTTTTTTTTTTTGAGACGGAGTCTCACTCTGTCACCCAGGCTGGAGTACAGTGGCACGATCTCAGCTCACTGCAACCTCTGCCTCTCAGGTTCAAGCAATTCTCCTGCCTTGGCCTCCTGAGTTTCTGGGACTACAGGTGTGTGCCACCACACCCGGCTAATTTTTTGTATTTTTAGTAGAGACGGGGTTTCATCGTGTTAGCCAGGATGGTCTCCATCTCCTGACCTCATGATCCACCCGCCTCGGCCTACCAAAGTGCTGGGATTACAGGCGTGAGCCACCGCGCCCGGCCAGGATGTGCTGTTTTTCAGGGATTTTCATACATGTGGAAGTTTGCCTATCGGAAATGTAACAATTTCTTTTCTTTCTTTCTTTTCTTTTTTTTGACACACAGTCTCGCTCTGTTGTCCAGGCTAGAGTGCAGTGGTGCAACGTCTGCCCTCAGGTTCAAGTGATCCTCCCACCTCAGCCTCTCTGAGTAGCTGGGACTACAAGTGCATGTCACCACGCCTGGCTGATTTTTGTATTTTTTGGTAGAGACGGGGTTTCACCATGTTGGCCAGGCTGGTCTTGAACTCCTGACCTCAAGTGATCTGTCCACCTTGGCCTTCCAAAGTGCTGGGATTACAGACATGAGCCACTGTACCTGGCCTTGTGGTAGCAGTTTCTTACTCCCCACCGAGAGTCTGAGAGAGGTCTGTTTTCCCATACGTCAGCAAATGTAGGGTATGGTTAACAAGCGTGACTGGCTTGTTCTCCATAGGTGGTCTCTGCTCAAATGCCACTCCTCAGGGAAGCTGTCCCTGACCTCCTCAGCCAAAACAGCCACCCCCATGTTCCCTCTGCCCATTACCTGCTTGATGTTCTTTGTAGCACTAATCACTCTCTGGAAGTATACTGTCTACATATTTACCTGTTTCTGCCTTTCTATTATAAACCTGTGAGAGCCAGGCCCTGGCCTGACCTCTTCATGGCTGTGTCTGGACTATGAAGCCTAGTACATGATGTGTGCATGTTACGTTTTTGTTACATAAATGATATGTCCCAAAACCTTGGCCACCATCCTCTCCGGAAGCACGTTGACTTCCAACAGCATGTTTTGTAGGTTGCTTATGGGTCTCACTCGTTGTTTGCTTGTTTCCTCTAGCTCCCCTACTTTATGAATGAACTCACTCTGACCGAACTTGACATGGGCGTGGCTGTGCCAAAAATCCTCCAGGCCTTCAAGCCTTATGTTGATCACCAAGGTAACTCCGAACTGACCGTTCTATGAGTGTTAAAATATATCCTTTGCTGCAGATTCAGTACCATGATGGCTTTGTGTTTGGAGGGTGTTGAGGACTTTTTAAATCATCTGTTTCATGTTGAGTGTCTTTTTGTTCTTACCAATCATGGCCTTAAAACTGATTTGGGGCCGGGCATGGTGGCTTATGCCTGTAATCCCAGCATTTTGGGAGGCCAAGGCAGGATGATCACCTGAGGTCAGGAATTCGAGGCCAGCCTGGCCAACATGGTGAAACACCATTTCTACTAAAAAAGTACAAAAATTAGCCGGGCGTGGTGGCAGGTGCCTGTAATCCCAGCTACCCAGGAGGCTGAGGCAGGAGAATCGCTTGAACCCAGGAGATGGAGGTTGCAGTGAGCCGAGATCGTGCCATTGGACTCCAGCCTGGGTGACAAAAGTGAGACTCTCTCTCAAAAAAAAAAAAAAAAAAAAAGATTTGGAATAGATTTAAGCTCCCGTCCTAAGTCTTCTAGTCTCTCGGTTATTATAGGGTCTCCTCCAGCCCGATGATGCCCACATGCCAGCTGATGGGGCCTGTGCTTTTGTGGGGGTTGCAGCCCTTGCCAGGGCTTGAGGCAGTGGCTGGATTTCAGTTCCACTCACCTCTCATGGCCCTCACAGGTGCAGCTGCCCCAGCCCCAGCCCCTTGCCAGGAGCTGCCTCTCCTCGCTTGTGTTCACATCCTTACCTCCCCTGACTTGTAGGTTCCAGATTTTTTGAGTTTTTGTCTTCTGTCTTTATGTTCCTTGTTACTTCTAGTAGGTGCTCAGTACATATTTGAGAAATGAAGACATACAGTATATTCAAAGGCAATATTTTGAGAGTAGGGCTCCCTGCTGGAGGAAAGGTCTTAGATTTGAGTTTTTAAACATGTCACTAACACATTATTTATGTCTGCTTTTGTGAGTAGGGGGTTAAAGAGCTGATCAGATTGTAGAGAGTTTGCGTAAAATGATGATGATGTGAAGATTTGTATCTCTTACGTCATATAAACCATAAATATAGTTTTAAAAGGATCTTGACAGGGAAAATTTAGTACACAGGAGTTTGGTGAAAAAGGAATGAGCCAGGTAGGCCAGAATAGCCCATTAGCATGCAGAGAGAATTCTCACTGACGTTTTTACTGTAGCCTCCCTTGGCAAGTAAGCCTCTTTCCACTTCAACCATATTTACATTTTTTCTAAAATGGCTTAGGAACAAGGTAGGAGAAAAAATAATTATAGCTTTTCAAGAGAGTGATAGTTGTTTTGAAGTAAATGTTTTATAAAATTTGTAGAGTATGGAAGCTACTTTTCTCTCTGACTGTATCAGATGGTTCTTGAATTGTGTTTAGTGAAATCAGTTTTTCTGCTCTTGTATTTGATGTAAATATGAAGAGATTTTTCTAGCACTATAGTTAGCAACTCTAGCATATCTCTCCAGCAGTGTTTCAGCTGACAACCCATCCAGGTTTTTAGCATTATGTCAATTTCAGAAAGATAGACCAGGGTCGTATTTGCACATCCAGAGAAGTCCACCTAATTCTTGCATGTTGAGCTCACCTGTAACGCCTCAGTTATGTCTACATCTTGATGAATCTGGGTGTGTCTAGGTTTGGTAATTTCTGGTTCACTGAAAGTAAAAGTAGAAAACATTTCAATTCTTGGCAAATGGCTTAACTAGAGTGTTTTTAACCCCATGCAAAATTGTAAAAGATGCATTGGCTGAGTGCGGTGGCTCACGCCTGCAATCCTAGCACTTTGAAAGACCGAGGCAGGTGGATCACTTGAGGCCAGGAGTTCGAGACCAGCCTGGCCAACATGGTGAAACCCCGTCTCTACTGAAAATACAAAAGTCAGCCGGGCATGGTGGTACGTGCCTGTAATCCCAGCGACTTAGGAGGCTAAGGCACAAGAATAGCTTGAACCCAGGAGGCAGAGGTTGCAATGAGCCGAGATTGTGCCCCTGCACTCCAGCCTGGGTAACAGAGTGAGACTCTGTCTTAAAAAAAAGAAAGAAAGAGAATAACAGAGCTTTAGAAATAAGATGAAGATGTAACCTTGGGCCCTAGCATCATCCTGGCCTGTAATCCCAGCTACTTGGGAGTCTGAGGCCTGGGCATCAGAGCAAGACTCTGTCTCAAAAAAAAAAAAAAAAAAAAATCATGGATGTGTTCACTGCATAGCTAGCTAGCATCTTCACTCCATCAGTGTACAACTGCTACCTTTCTTCCTGTAACTCAGGTGGCCTCTCTATTCCTTTTTGCTCTTTGCCTCTTTAGAAATGTATAACAAGCTGGTGAATGATCAGCTAACACAAACCTCATGAGAGGCTTAAGAAAGTGAATAATAAGTGTGCATGCTTTTTTTTCTAATGTGTTAGCAGCCTCTTATCTCAGGACTGTCCTTTGCTGAATTTGTAGAAAGTTCCAAGGAGAGAGGAGCAAGGCCACAACCGGCCCCTGTGGCTTTGAACTCTGCAGCCCCTCAGGGCAGCTTGGTCAGGCTTTGAGTAAAATTCACCAAACACCTAAGTGTCAAGCTTCTTAACTGTTCTTCTAGAGCAGGAGCTATGGTGAGACATTTCACTATATAGGTCAAAGCTTTGCCAGTTTTTAATCCATTTGAGGCTATTTAACTCCTTTCAGGGTATGTTTTTAGAGATTTGCCTGCTTGTGTAACAAGGGAGAAAATGGTATTAGAGAAACAATAAAGACATAAAGCCAGTAGGGTTTTCAAAGTTTGGTCAAATAAGGTTTTTCCAAGTCCACAAATGATGCATGTATGATGATAAAACAGAAATGACCATGAAAGAAATCAGCATTTTGGATTCCAGTGCTCTAAGGGGTAATCTTTCCTTTTAGTGAAATTTGAATCTGGGTGACAAGCAAACTGACTCTGAAAAGCAGAGCTCACCTTCCAGGGAAATGCAACCCAGGTGAAGGAGGCCTTCACAGCTCTAAGGAGCGCCACCTCCTATGGGATCCCCTCACGTTCTTTTTAAAAATATTTCCTGGCTTGTGCTTGTTTGTTGGAGGCACATGCTCAGAAGGGATATTTTGGCCACAGCTGGTTGGATTATCCCGTCCTAGGGATGCTCTTCTTGAGGCAAGAGGCAGCACTGGTTTTGAGCACCAGCTCTGGGCCCCTGACTGCCTGGTCCACAGCACCATGGCCTCAAGCAAGCCCCTGAACCTCTTCACTTCCTCATCTCTCAAACAGGGATTCTTTTTTTTTTTTCTTTTTGAGATGGGGTTTCACTCTTGTTGTCCAAGCTGGAGTGCAATGGCACGATCTCGACTCACTGCAACCTCCATCTCCTGGGTTCAAGCGATTCTCCTGTCTCAGCCTCCCAAGTAGCTGGGATTACAAGCACCTACCACCATGACTGGCTAATTTTTATATTTTTAGTAGAGAGGGGGTTTCTCCTGGTTGGCTAGGCTGGTCTTGAACTCCTGACCTCAGCTGATCCACCCACCTCAGCCTTTCAAAGTGCTGGGATTACAGGCGTGAGCCACTGCGTCGGGCTCAAATAGGGATTCTTACAGCACCTACTCCCTAACCTTGTCATGAGGATTAAATGAATCAATACAAAAAAGACACTAGAACAGCATCTGGAGCAAGGAGGAGCTCTATGAGTGCCAACTAAGAATTGTTATTATCATGGCTGCCTGGATGCTGCTGTTAGGGCGTTTAGTGTCCAGTTGCCCATCCTACAGATCAAAGCTGGCAGATCCTACTAGGATAAACAGGAAAAACAAAACAAAACAAAACACACAAAAAAACAGCATTCTTAGCTTTCATGGCCTTGCTGCTGTGAGAAGTAAAGTCTGTGGTTCTTCTGAATGAAATAGCACATGATGGCCATGTTGGCTTGTCCCTGTTCCAACACACACAACCTGTCTCAAGTGAAGTGAATGAGTTTAAATGACCACCTTTTCCAGAGCAGCCTCACTTCCCACTAAAGGCAGATGGCTGGACGATAGATAAGCTCTGTCCCTTAGAAACTGACTGTGCTCCTCCTGCCTCAGCTCTGACGCCTCCTCACTCCACACACACCCTGGAACTAGCCCCTCTACCTTCGGGATATATATGGATTTCCTTTCTTTCCTTTAGGCCACACAGCAAAGACCAGAAACCTGTGTGTGTTACCCTTCCCCCACCAGACTGGCCTCCTCTACCCAGCCTTCATCCCTACCCTGGGCTGCCGCCTCCAGGGCCTGCCACTCAGCCAAACTCTTTCCAGTTATTTTATTAACTCCCTTAGGGTAATGTTTGTTCACTCATTCAACAAATACTCATTGTGGGAAAAATGGAAATATTCAGGAAAGGTCAAAAGGAAAATATTACCCGTCATCCCGCCATTCAGAGAGAACCAGGGTTGCCTTTTCAGTACATGTTTGGTGTATGCTCTCCAAATCTTTTTTCTTACGGCTAAAAATTTAGAAAACATGGCTCATTTTCAAAACCCTTGAAGAACTGGGCAGACTTGAAAGGGCAGTCAGCTTTGCTTCACTCCACCCTGCCATGTTTGTATGAGCCAAAGCCCAGAGAGGGGTGACTTGCCCAGTTCAGCAGCAGCCTCACACTTCCAGCCTGTTCCATGGAGTCTAGGCCCGGTCAAAGGCTGCCCATGAGCACTGGCTCTTCAGCCAGGTCACCTGTGTTTTGGGTCCTGCTCATACACCATTCAGTGGTACAACTGTGGGGAAGCCACTAACCACTCTATACCTCAGTTTCCTCATCTTTCAAGTGCTGGTGGCAGTGCTGCCCGCCTCGTTCGGGTGTGGTAGAGATGCGGTGTTACATGTAAAGCACTCGGAGCACGTGGCACATAGTAAGCATCAGCATTAGCTGCTGCCCTCCGGCCACTTTGTTAGTATTAATAAAATCATCCTGAAGAGGCTGGGTGGATGGGGGCTGCTTCTGTCAGTAGGTTTTTATCTTCTGTGCCTGAGACCAGCGGTTTCAGAACAGGTGCCCACAGGTGTGTCAGCAGGGTCAGAATGAGCCAAGGATGCAGACCACAACCCCTCAGGCTTAGATGAATTCATTTAGTCTTCGGGATGTTTGCAACGTGAATCTAAAACTGAAAATAGCCACTGAGTGTCCACATAGACAGAGGACCCTATTGGGTTTTGCCTTGTTTCAGGATACCCAAATAACAGCCCGAATTTAGACTGAGCACCTCAGATTCTATGGAAATATTACCATGTTCCACAGAAATAGAAACCTTGTCTGTCTCCAGAGTTGCCCTTAGTCATCCGGACTGATGTTCCAGACCTTAACCTCTGTGCCTGGTGCCTTCACGTCCAGTGTTCCAGACTGGATCCTACTAGGATCCACTACCTACGTGCCTTCACGTCCAGTGTTGGGACTGATGCTACTTTGCCACCTGAGTAATAACAGAAAACTGGAGCCAGAGCCAGTCATGACTTGCTCACTCCTCCTGCCACACCTCCTTCAAGAGCGACATTAGAGGGCGGCTACAGCCACTGGGGCTGCCTGGGCCTGAGCACCAAGGCAGGGCTATACTCTAGTGCATGGGGCTGATAGGAGTGGCTCCGACCAGATCATGCTACAGGAAGAAAAACACTTAGTGTGGGAAGGGGAAATCATACCTTTTGTGGAACATGGGTCGGGTGGGGGACAGGGGACCCTGATTTGCAGCTTGTCAACCTTGAAGGGGTGGAGCTCTATTTCAGAGGACAGTTACAGGTAGATAAAGCTAAAAATGATGTCTGTCATCAAAGACACATCCACACACAAGGAATTACTAATTTTCTGTAGTATCTGAATGAGCAATATGGCACTGGTCTCTTTGCCAGGAGCACAACAGTCACTGGTGTGTTCTTCCCAAAGCTGAATAACTCCAACATCTGTTCTTGATATGTTATCAAATGTTCCATTTTAAGAAGTTTTGTTCTTTGGATGCCAAATATTGACTTTCATAGTGAAATCAGCTATTAATAGTTACAGGTAGAAGGAAATGGAGGAGAAAATAATGTGAGGACCAAGCTCAGGTGTGCAGGGTTTTGGTTCCCTTAACTACTCCCAAGCAGCAGGTGCCCTGTCAAGCCTACTCCAATGAGACAGATGCCTAAATAGTAATAAAACAGTGAACCGCTGTGTGAGATTATTAGATAGATTCACCTGGCCATAGGAGGACTGAGGCCATGGGGTCTGTTAACTAGAAAACCAGGCCGAGGGCAGAAGAGCATCTTGTAGTTGTGGCCACTGCTTGTCTGTGGGGACGAATGCAAAGGCATTTTATGATATCATCTGGTATCATGGTCTGAGCTGCACCAGCTGGCCTAGGCCACTTTGATTTTCCTTCAGACATACACTTCCTGAGGGCAGGGGTTCATCTCAGTGCTTTTGGCTCTGATACTGTACATTAAGAATGCATACATGCTTTTTGGTGGAATAAGCTGTAATTTTTGCCACAGTGTCTCTACATAGCGGTTGGTAATGGTAATTGATCCTGCCCCCATGAAACTGAAGAGTGGGAAAACAGCATCTGAGCTCCTTCCAGGTGCACAGACTAAGTCTTATTTCATTGTCACTCGTGTTGCTGCATGAAGTGCAAGGGTTTTTTTTGTTTTGTTTTGTTTTTCTTCTTATGGGACAGAGGCTAGAGTGCAGTACAGTGATTGTGGCTCACTGCACCTCCGCCTCCCAGGCTCAAGCCATTCTCGTGCCTCAGCATCCCTAGCAGCTGGGACTACAGGTGCGCACCACCATGCCTAGCTAATTTGTGTAGTTTTAGTAGAGACAAGGTTTCACCATGATGGCCAGGCTGGTCTTGAACTCCTGGCCTCAGGTGATCCGCCTGCCTCAGCCTCCCAAAGTGCTGGGATTACAGGCGGGAGCCATTGTACCCAGCCTGAAGTGCCAGTTTTATAGGGGCCCGTTAATAATTGGGTGCCACTGGTTACCACTGGACAACCTCTCAACATGATGTGGAAGAGACCCTTCGTATGCGTGCCTCCCGCCCCCTTTCCCAGAGAACCTCTCAGGACTGCCTGCCTTACTCCTATTTAAAGGCATCAAAAATTGTCCCGCTCCTCAATTTCTGGTTTTGTTCTTGAGCACCAGCCAGGGCACATGGTTATAGAAAGTATTTTCAGTGAAATGCCTATAGCTAAGTCTTACCATTTGTCAAGAGTACAAAAGAAAGGGCCGTGTAACTGCATTGCTCTAGATTAAGTAGCATTTAGCTGGGTTACAGTGGGAGATGCTGCTCATGGGGTCGAGTGTGTCCCCGTGTGCTCATTGTTGCTATGTTAGTCCCCAGGGGGAGACAACCTTTCTAGTAACTGTTAATTTCATCTTTCAGTCTTGCAAGGCAGGGGCCTCCTGACTCACCTGTCACATAACCAGTTGGTCTTTGCTCCGAGTTTTGGGAGTTGCCCGTGTCTCCAGGTTTTCAGGTCAAGTTCTGCCTGCTGAATCATTGTTACAAAAGCAAAGTTTTACAAAAGCAAATTTTTCTTACACTTAATGCTAAAATCGTCTTCTTACCCTCATCGGAATGCAAGCACCTCATATTAGAGTCATTTGTTGGAATATTTATTTACCATTCATGTCTGCTTTTAAAAGTTCTTAAACCATTCCCAGGCCAGGTGCAGTGGCTCACACCTCCCAAAGTAATCCCAGCACTTTGGGAGGCCAAGGCAGGCTGATCACTTGAGCTCAGGAGTTTGAAATCAGCCTGGGCAACGTGGCAAAACCCCATCTCTACCAAAAATAAAAAATATATATATATATGTATTAGCCAGGCATAGTGGCGCATCCCTGTGGTCCCAGCTACTCAGGAGGCTGTGGTGGGAGGATCACTTGAGCCTGGGAGGCGGAGGTTGCAGTGAGCCAAGATCTTACCAGGTGGCACGCACCCAGCCTGGGTGAGAGTGAGACCCCATCTCGGGGAAGAAAAAAGTCCTTAAAGCATTCTTGACTTCTTCATATTTTTATGAGTGCCAGGGCTGAGCAGGGCCCTGTGGGTGGGTCTCATGAGGCATATTCAGTGTTTAAAACAGACCACTCCCCCAGGCAGAGGCTCAGTCAGATGCCCAAGTCTCATCCTCAAATATCAGGCTCCATGGCTGCCCAGTACAGTCTCTTCCCTGGCAATAGCAGCAAGGGAGACTGGAGCAAGAAGTAAGCGTGGGCTGGTGAAGGCAGAAAAAGGGAGGCTACCTGGTCAGACTGTGCCAGGTGCCAGGGTGTACACAGCCCTCCCTGGAAGAGGCAGTATAGGTCTCCTTGGTGCAGACGAGGGGACTGATGCCACAGAAGTGAAGAAACTTCCAGTGAAACGTAAGCCCCAATCTATGTGACTGGGCTCCTTGCTCTTCCCTGGGCCTTCCTCCAGCCCCCCAGCTCCTGGCAGGGACACTGGACCACACATCATTGGGTGGAATGTCCCCGTGACTGGGGCGTGAGCCAGCAGTTTACTAAGCCTAAATCCATATCTCTTCATTTAAAAAACAGACTAGCAAAACTTTCCATTTTGTAAGAAGTATAATTCTGGTGTCTTTAATGTGTCAGTTTGCAAAGGCAACGCATACTATTAATATTTATTGGAAACTTGACTAGAATTTTCAAAAGAAACTATTATGTTTGGATGTATATAGTAACTAGGTAGTTTGAATCTATTAATTCTCAAAGCTGGAAATACTGTACAACAATAAATATCTTGTTTTTTTACATTGAGTTTAAATCTATTAATATTAGCCTTTTGCTGTAATCCCCTTTCTCCTGAAGTGCTTAAAAACTAAATTTCTTTATTAAAGCAGATATACCCTTTATTTCCAGTAGTATAGTAGTACCTTTGAAGAGCAAGCTAATTAATTCTTTTTAACTGCTTAATGTAAACAAGAAATACAGCAATTTTGTGAGTGTTGCTGCAAAGAAGATAATCACAGTTGATCTCCATATCACTTAATTAAACCAGGTCATTCATGGAAAATAATTACCTTCAATTATGGTAAAAAGAATTTGTTGAACACAAAATGGAAATCATCCTGCCTTTAGTGAGGAATGACGCCGTTAGTGCTGGTTGGGGTTAAGCAGTGCTTTTATCTGAGGTGGTGGCTGTGTAGGGGATGGGCTGTTTACTGTAATAGCTTGAAAACAACACTGTATGTGAACAGTGGTTTTAGATTAATTTCCTTTTAGATGTTGTCATTTGTCATGTGAGGATCTATAAAAGTTTATTAACGTTTAAACACCCACTTAAAGGATCACATTTTGATAGAAAGTCCATGAGGTCTTCTGGAGCCCTGAGTCTGAAAAATCACAGAAAAATACTTGACAAATCATAGAATCCTCAAGTAGAAGAGGGTCATGAGATAAACCCTGTTTGCATTTTAAATTGATCAGCGGCCATCCCAGTAAAATTCCATGAAGCTACAAGCCTTTTAGATATGATCTCATTGGCGTAATATCTTTCCTAAGGAGCTGATTTTTAGCTTAAGGTACAAAGTGATTACCCAATTGTATCTGGATAATCCTGGGAATTGAAAGTTAATTCTTTGGTTCCCATTTGTCACTCTTCCTGTTAAATCTGAGCCAATTTCTATGTCCCACTCCCAATACTGGAGAATTTTAAGAAAGAATGGTTCTTATATGTGTTTTTAAAGAATAACCCAGCTTACAGTGAAGTCTTAGTACTTCCCTTCTGCCTCATAACTGGCTGGGCATCAGCATGCCTTGTCCTGGCTTTGCCCTGGGTCAAGCCATTTTCTTCTGCTGGGCATATATCTTTTTACTAAATACAAGGAGATTTTAGAAGCCAGAGCATGGGACCCTTCCAGTGCCGACTTGTGCACTGAATTCCCCAGGACCGTGTTAATGGGTCCTGAGATACTGGCTGTTTACCAGGGGCTCGATCTATTCCATGACCTTTTCTCGGGTGTGTCGATGGCATAGTGCGCGCTCAGTCCTCTTCTCACCTAGATTAGTAGACAGACGATACATGGACTTTCAATATGGTGCCTACTTAGATATTTTTAAATGTAAGTTTTTATACTGTCATTTATAGTCATGTGTTTTTTGGGGGGAAAAAAACCTTCTGTTTTTTCACCATTTCTCCAGGACTCTGGATTGATTTGGAAATGTCCTACAATGGGTCCTTTCTGATGACTCTCGAGACCAAAATGAATTTGACCAAACTAGGTAAAGAGCCTCTTGTTGAAGCCCTGAAGGTTGGAGAAATTGGCAAAGAAGGGTAAGGGGCTATATATGAATTTACTAAATCAATCCTGGGGCACCAGCCTCTCCCTCCAGCCTTTGAGAAGCAGGTTTGATGTGTAGTGGCCCCTGGATGTTGAGTGAGCTTCTGTGTAAGTGCTCCTGGACCAGAGCGTTTCAGGGAATGAGTTCCTAGTCTCATCCCCAGTGGCCTGTGAGCTCTCAACCCAGCTCAGCTGTGACAGTGTCTTTGCCCTCAGTGCTGGTGGTGGTACACATGGAATTGATTACCCAGAAAGCATCACTGACTCAGACAAGCAGGGCAGACTCATCCGAGCAATAAAATGATCCTCGAATGGAATCATTAAGATCCTTCCGGTCATAAACAGCAATATGTGGAGCAGGCTGAATCTACCTGCTTTACTCACAAAGTCAGAATTACTTGTAATTAGATGATTGATTTTGTAGCGCAGAGGGTGCTCCTAAAGTGTTTTGAGAAGCGTTTTCCCTAAATAATACAAAGTTGACTTGCCTAGTAAATCCCTCTCTTTGTAGATAGCATATCTGCTGCCTAGGGTGTGTCTGATTTAGTAAATATTCCAAAATTGTGAGGTAATTCATGAAGCTTAATTTTTTTCCCTCTTAAATGCATAGACTAGATAAGCAAGAACTTTTACATCCTACTCTCCTTAAAAATGACTGCTCTGACTATAAATTTAAATTATATTATTGTTTTTACCATATTAAAAATGTTGACTAGAGGCTGCTTCTCACATCTTTAGCCCTTTGCATAGTATCAACAGTGTGATGACATGAAAATGTCACAAGGAGCTACCTCCACGGGGTCTAAATATAAGATACTGGCTCTTAGACTTTTGCTTGGTTCTGGTACTGACCTAATGCTTATATTCATGCTTGTGGTAATAGCAGATTGGAGAGCTGGGTTATACATTTGAGAATATTCTTTTACTTAGATTATTCTGATTTATGCAAGTTACTTAATGAAATGTTTTTATTTTAATAATTGGAGAATTTTACCAGCTATATGCAATCTAACCTGTGTCTGTGCTATTTTCCTTTCGTTTTTCTATTTGTTAAAATATGTTTGGATTCGGCAATCTGTGGATTTATATTTTCTGGTGAGTGTGGTATTTATCAACTCTCCACATAGCATTTCATACCCTGTAACTTCTGAGTCTTGTTTGATCCCATGTGATACCATGAGGAAACCTGTCTTTTCATCACGTTCTTGGACATAAAGGCACAGTTCGTGAGCCTGAGAGAACCCAGACCAGGAGTAGTTAAGAGGCTTTCCTGACAGGGAAAGTCTTACAGACTTCCCCCGTTTGAATTGCTGGAGTCCTGATCTAGTCAGACTCAATTCCTGGTCCTGCTGTCCCCACCGCACCCCCACGCATAGCTGAGCACAGTAAATCCAGCTCATGACGACAGAGTTGCGTACCAGCTGCCTAGAACATGAAGCACCTGAGGCAGAAGCAGTCTTGAAAATGAGTTCTACTAAAAAGGAAGTGTGGCAGAGCAACCTCGGGCAGATGTGTTTGTGCAAGGAGCCCTTTCAAGAAACAGCCCCATGTAGGCACAGAGGTGCAGGGACTCCATTGCAAAGGGGGTCTTGGGCACCAGGGGTGGCAACCAGGCCGGTCCCTGATGTGCTTGCCACGTAGGCGTCCCCCATTCACTGCTATTCCTGCAGCCCTCATGGCCTAGTTTCAAGTTCATAAACTCTGGCCGATCAGAGGATGGACGTGTTTCTGGAAAGTTGTGCTTCTCTAGACTGAGTGAAAAAAAAATCCTCTGCTTTAGGAATGTGATGGTATTATATTTCACTTATATTTCTAAAGTACTTTTTTTTTTTTCTCTGAGAGTCTGTTATAAAATGTTTTGCTTCTTCCTGTGAGGGTGTTAAATTATATGTTGATGTGTAATTGGCTGTCATTTGGTTTTAAAAGTAAGGAGGAATACAAGCCAAAAGCACTTCATTTGGGAGAAAAAGGGTGGAAAAATGGACCCTTACCCCTTTTTTTCAGAAAGGATCCCTTCGGGAACCTGAGAGCACTGGGTCCTTCTTTCTGAAAATGCTTCCACATACACCATTTGGCTCACAGTTTCTAGGAGCATTGTGAATCTCTGAAAGCCCATCTGTGGTTAAGAACCTAATCCCAGAAGTGATTCCAGAATCCACTTCACTTCCTCAGTCGTGAGGTTTATGGAATCACCATGGGGCTTAGTAGCAGAGAAGGGACAGGAGTCAACATACGTAGTAGGTGTTTGAAGCGCGTGATCTTTGGAACTGACATCTTCCTTAATATTAAACCTCCAAAGCGCAGAACGTCTGAAGAATTGGCCAGCAGCAGCCCTTTCCTCCAGGCCCTCCCTTCAGCCTGTGGCCGCCTGTCCAGGGCCTCACTGCACATCAGGGTCTGCTTCCTGGTGTCCTGCCTGGCGGGGCCTCGGCTTCGTCTCACTGCTTTTTTCAGTCCCTGTTCAAGTGTGCAAATGATTGTGCTCTTGCGGAGTCTCTGAGGAGATGCTGCTCAACCTGTGAGATGTCCTCCTTACTGGTAGGAAGTTTGTTCACCTTTAGTTAGCACCCCGAGGGTGAGACTGAGATTGAAACCTGTGTAGCTTTGCCCTAGCAAAGTATCTTCCCTTTGAAATGTGTGTCTGCTGTATTTTCGTGGGCATTTTTCCTTTAGTCTTTTCATTTCCCAAATAGTCCTTTTGTCGCACACTGCAGGTAACATAACTTTTGGGCAGTATGGCATTCAGATGACATTAAGATAGTGAGCTGAGCAGCATCTACTTTAGGAACTGCCCTGCAGAGGGCCAGAATGAGTTAGTAAAGGGAGCGCTCTGCCTCTTGGGTGCCCTTTAAATGAAAAGTGGCATGGGAGTGAAGTGTTTCCTATAAGGCACTTGGCCTCTTACTGCTCCACCACCGCAGTCTGGGCCCTTTGTACAAGTCCCCAAGTCAGAAGTTGGCCCCATCTGACCTCTTTTGGGTCACTAGTCCACATCTACCCCAAACCACCCTTCTGCCCCCAGGCCCCTGGTGTTCTACGCACCGAGTGCCTGCAGTTTACACTGTGACTCTGTCTAGTTTGTGGGTGTGTATGCACATGTGTGCCTGTGGCAGGTGTATGGAACTGATTTTCTCAAAAGAAAATTAGTACATTCTTGAGTGTGGTCCCCCTCAAAGCAAACATCTTACAGGCCTTCTGAATTTAATTATGCATCCTTCATTTAAAGCATTTTGGGGGCTTCTTTTTAGAACTGCCTCCAGGGTCCGTGACGTTCTTTTAGCTAACCTGAGTGACAGCCAATTGTCCTGCTTTGTAGATGGTTTGGACCTTTGAGAAATTGCTAGAAGTCTTCAGAGGTGATGGTGATTATGAGACCAAGAAATAAAATATTTGGTCTAAGAGTATCAGTGATAAAATAATTCACTTTTTCTTATATATCTGACATTTCCAAAAGATTTTTGGCAGAAGGAACATAACTGGAATAAGCCTTTTAAGGTGTCTCTTTGAAAGGATATCACACTCATCTGGAATTCTGAGGTGTGTTTAAAACAAGTAGGCTGATTACATTCCAGCACGTCTTCTACAAGGAAGTGCGGTGTATCTCTCTCTGAAGTTCATGCTGAGATCATAAAATGCATGTTCAGTTACAAAAGTGAATATCAGGCAAACACTGGGCTACACTTACAATACCTAAGTATTGGGTGCCGCATAATACCGCCCCCAGTGTGGAAAGCAGAGGTACCACTCGGTCAAAATCAGATTTCACATCATCTGATCTGCTTGAAGTGTACAGCGTTACCTAAAGTGTTCACTTCAAGCCACAAAATTTGTCCTGTTCTGTGACCTGCAGAGGATTAACTTGGTAACCTGAGAGTTTACCACAGCGCTCAGCCTCTGGCATCTTCTGCCCAGGGTTGGAGCTGCCAGATGATATGCCCCGGTGGGGACACAAGGAGCAGTGGCTGAGCAGATCTCACTGGGTCCCAGAGCTTGCAGGCAGCCTTTTGTGCTTTGTGGGTGAGGAGCAGGCTCCTTGTGCTGTGGGGACAGATTCCACGCCTGGCAGCACGAGATCAGAGAGCCTCAGGCACTGCCATCCTACTGATGGAGAACTCCGATGCTCTTCTGAGAGGGGTGTGTGATCTTTGGGGATTTACATCTCTGGCTTTCCTCACCCAAGACCCAGTTTAGGCTTTCATGGGAATCAAATTTTGCTATATACATTTTAAATATAAGATTCCTGTGAGGGCTGCCTAACCACAGCACACTCTGATATGACTCTGCAACCAGCAGATACACATAAGCATTTCCTGGACCAGCCAGGCCTTTGGTGGAAGGAGGAAGAGCCAGTTAGGTGCTGTCCTGTGGCCAGGGACAAGAGGTTTTTGTTTCTGCAGAGGTAGTTTCCCTTTAATGTGGAAATTCAGCCTGTTGGCTGGAGCGCTGGTTCTAATGTTTCAGAGTGGTGTTGAGGAGGAGCTGTGTGTCCTACCAGGGAGGACACAGTCCGGGTCCTCTTACAGCCGGCTCCTGTTTCCAGGGTGGAGGTTTCAGTCCTGCCCTCCCAGTGCACAGTGCTGGGGCCATTGCTGGGCCTTCAGTTCCACACTGGCATGTGTGCTGTGCCCTTGGGTGCCTTTGGCTCCTGTTGGTCAGGAGATAACTGTCCCAGTGGGCCTCTGGTGGCCCAAGGACAGCATCAGGAAAACCAAAGGACTGCAGCTGCAGGGAGATAGGCCCTAAGCCTCACTGCCTTCCCTTGTCCATGTAATTGTGTCATCAAAAATCCAATGAGCAGCCTTTGCTTGGTGACCATTTGGTTGTGTAATAGTGTTCAGAGACTACTCTGTCCCTAGTTCATTTTGTCCCATTTAAGTCTCTGGACTCAGACACAGCCCTGCCAGTACTTTCTGAAGCAAAGCCACAGTCCAGGGAGGAAGCTGCTTTCTGTAGGCCCAAGGCTCAGCCCAGAAGCCCCCAGGTCCCCTCCAAGGGGAACTGGACCCCTCAGCTCTGCGGGTAATCCAGCAACCCCACAACTCTGGAACTGAGCATCCGCCCTGGAGAGTTGAGTGAGGGACACTGCTCTCCCATGAGGCTTTCCCTTACTTCAGTCAAAGAAATGGTCTTTAGTTGTGTACTTTTCCAGAAAATTTCCTGGGTTCTCCTGTCAGTTGCTTCCTAGAGTCTCCTGAGACTTGTGTGTGTGTGTGGTTGTTGGCTTTTTCTGTGACCTTCAGGAGATAGGGCAGGTGTGGAGTGAAATATGTAATTTCACTGGAAAGGACGCATGAGTCAAAACTAACTTGGAGGGTAACTAAGCCAGAAAGCATCAGAGTTGCTGAACTAAGCCAGAGCCAAGGGACTTGCCTCAACATCCCATCATCGGTGAGAAGTGGCCATGTCACCAGTATAAGCTGTCACCTCACCCTTGCAACCATCTGCTCTTTCTGTTCATCCTCCCACGTGGCTCCCGCTACACTACTGATTGAAATCACTGCATTTTATGTGTGCATCACACTCCCACCGCCTGTCCTCTGATGCTCAAAAGCAACCTCTTCTGGGCCCAAGTCCTCTGTGGTCCTGTCAGAGGCGTTGGCATTGAAGAGTGTCCTGAGCATCTGCGCTGATCCAAGGATTCTTGGATTGGGCCTCTTCTGTTTTGGGTGGGTTGGAGAGAATGACGAGCTGTAGTAAGTTATATCCCAACCCTGTTGTGGTTGAGTGTGTGTGCATGGGTGTGTGTATTCTCTTTCTAAGCAGAGCTTGGGTGAGGGCAGGCAGTGGTGGTGACTCTCTCTGTGTCCAGTTGCAGGCCCCGGGCATTCTGTCTGGCAGACAGCGATGAGGAATCCTCCAGCGCTGGCTCCTCCGAGGAAGACGATGCCCCAGAGCCCAGCGGGGGAGACAAACAGCTCCTCCCAGGGACCGAAGGGTGAGTGGATCAGTGCTTCTGTGTCTCTGAGTCTCCAGGGATCAGGACAGCAAGTTAGGAGTGAGCCTTGTTTCCCTTCCTTCCTCTGTGATCTTCCTTCCTCTTTCATGTTGAGTAGATGGTTTTTGTGTTAACATCCCAGGTCAGTGGTCTGTTTAAATTCCAGGCCCCCAAGTGAAAAGACCCATATAGCTTTCCTTACTAAAATGGCTTTCTGTTGCTGTTTGATTAAATAATAGAGAAGTTGAAGGGCGTGCTGATGATGAAAAGCATCGCCCTGAGCCTTTAGAAGGAGCGGAGCACATGCCTCCTCCCCCTGGAGCCAGCGGAGAGCCTCCCTCCCCTCAGCTTCAGCTGGAGTGCATTTGTTTCTGTTGAGCTGCAAGTTCCTGCAAAGCAGAAACGTTCAGATGATTTTCTTTGGCGAATTTTGAAAGCACTGATAACTAAGCTGATCTTTTGGATCATGAACTTCATTTGGAGGGGGGCACTCTTTGCCTGTTATTTGGGCTGTGAAATGAGCAAAGTGCTTAAACAGCCTATCCACAAGGATCTTTTAATTACATAAAGTGACTTGAAGACACTGAGATTATAAGGAACCAAATAATTCAGAAACTTTTATAAGAAAAAACCAACCTATTCACTTTTGAAATCCTACAGGAGATGAGAATTCAGATGTTTGAGGAGTTGGTGCCAACGTTTGTGTGTATTATTTAGTCGAGCTGCTTGACCTACTTAAGAATGATTGCTGTTCCCTGAACACATACTATTCCTCATATTCTGGAACTGTGGGGGATTTTAAAAAGCAAATATCCTTTTTCCCGAGGGCAGCCTCATGGTACATGTAACCTGATACCACAGCTTATTTTCTTGGCCTGTGAGCACGTCAGCTTGGTGTAGCATTTTGTTTTCTTGAGATGGCGTCTTGCTTTGTCACCCAGGCCTGGAGTGCAGTGGCACGATCATAGCTTACTGCAGCCTCAACCTTCTCGGCTCAGGTGATCCTCCCACTTTAGTCTCCCGAGGAACTGGGACTACAGGTGCACACCAGCACTCCTGGCTAATTTTCTGTTTGTTTTTTGTAGAGATGGGGGACTCACTGTGTTGCCCAGGCTGCATTTTTCTTTAAGAAGTTCCAAGCCCTTTGAAAACTAATTGCCACTCAGGGTAGCCATGTGACACCACCTAAAGACAGTCTGTTAATTACCGATGTTTCCTATTGATGCAGCATGATTTATTACTTGCTCCATGGAGATTATGAGATTGATATGTCATTGGATTTCTGTCTGGTATTGGAGTAGTGTAAAAGAGGACAGGTGAGAAACCTCTGCATGAGGACTTTGTCCAGCTCTCCATTGTCAACATTTGGGCTGTTTCAGACATTTACACCTTCTCTAAAGTAGTAGTTCTCAACTGGGGGTGATTTGGGCCCCCAGAGGACATTTGCTGATGTCTGGCGACATTTTTTATTGTCATAACTAGGGGGAGTGCTACTGGCATCTGCTAGGTAGAGACCAGGGATGCTGCTGAACACCCTGCAGTGCACAGGATGCCGCCCACCCCAACACAGAATCACCCTATCCAAAACATCGACTAAGGGGAACGAAGAGCCACAGGTTTTTGTCTGTGAAAGAGTGAAGTCCATGCTAACCGCCCTTTGTGTTCCACATTTGAAGGTACGTTGGAGGTCATCGAACAAGTAAGATTATGAGGTTTGTTGATAAAATTACCAAGTCAAAATATTTCCAAAAAGCAACAGAGACAGAGTTTATTAAAAAGAAGATCGAAGAAGTCTCCAACACACCCCTGCTGCTCACTGTTGAAGTACAAGAATGTAGAGGAACCTTGGCGGTCAACATTCCACCACCCCCGACTGACCGAGTATGGTACGTAGAGGGCCCTCAGGGACAACAAGTGATTCCTCTTATTGCGTGGCCACAAAAATCCCAGACTGCTTAACCTTGAGGTTATGGAAAGTACCGTCTCCCGGGCAGAAGCGCTTCCAAACATTTTTCATGGGACCTTAATATTAGTTGCAAATCTGATGGTACTTTCTTCTGTGAGTGGTGAATTCACGTTCAAGAATTCATCTTCACATGGTAGGAAAAGTTAATACATGAAGTTTATGAGATAAGCTGTTTCTATTCTTGGTCTTCCTCCTCTGGAAAGCCAACTGTTCTGCCAGTAATAACAGCTGTCATTTGTAGATAGCACCTTTATTCTCTGCCTGGCCCTGGTTGTAATTGCATTACCTGATTAGTCCTCATAGCATCCTGTTGAGGTCGATGCCATTGTTATCCCTACTTTAAAGATGGGGATCACACATCCAACAGAGTCTGGGAAGTCAGGGAGACTTCCTGAGTTAGGCCTCGATGCTGAGGAGTCAGGAGCGTGTGCCTCTGGTGTCTGAGGACTTGATTATCAGCACCAGCTGCATGTTAAAATCACCTGGGGACTTGCTAAAAATATAGATGTGCCTGGCCTATTCCCCGGGATTTCAGGGGTGAGGGGTGATGAAGCCAGGGTTGAGAGTCACTGAAATAAATTACTGATAAGTTCAGCATCACTGTCTGTGAGTCTCAATTTAAAATTGACATGCTAAGTCCTAAAAAATGGGCATAAGTGTAAATAGTGATTGCATAAGAGATCTCATTGTACCATAAACTACACTCATAACAAAAACATAGCTCTGTTCTATCATAGAATGAAACCAACGTGCTAGTACATATCATTGGTATTCAGAAGGATTCCTAGGAATGATCAGACGAGGGTTTTTGAATTGACTAACCATTTAACGATAATGTTGCTATTTCCCAATAAAACTTTAAAATGCCTTTTCATACTTTTTTTTAAAGTAATATTTTCATTGTAAAAAAAAAAAAAAAGAGAGAGAGAGAGATTGGGAAAAGGTGAAAAATAAATAAATAAATAAATACCCATAATCTCACCATCCAGAAATAACCACTGTTAATATATTGTATGGTCTTTCAAACCTTAAAAAAAAAATTTAATAGTAAAAGTTGATACATTTCTTCTCCTTCCTGCCAGTTCTTTAGATTTATCAGTTTTAAATGCCTCTGCAGGGGGAGATAAAATAAAAGGGCTCTAGGATAGTGCTACCCAAGGCATGCTCAAATGCTGACCTATGTGTTATTGATCTATAAAGGTAAGTATAGATATTGAGAGTGTTTAGAAATATTTATGGCAACTTGACATTTTTGCTGTATTTCCAAAAGCACTGGTCCATGACAGATGTAAGGTTTTAGTTGATAGCACACATGGTCTTGTCTGGATACTTTGCCAACAGTTCTGATTGCCAGTCTGCTCCCTCGGGAAGTCATAAAGAGCATATTGTTGGGGTGTAGGGTGAAAAAACAGAACCTTACCGATCAACATATGCACAGTAGAATGTAAGGGGAGTTGACCCCACTTCTGTCCGTGGTCCTCTCTTGGGGGTGACATTCAGAGAGAGGCAGTGTATCTTTCACTCTCTGCTTTATCTGCTTGAATGTATGTTTTGTTTTTGTAATGTACATATACTACTTTTATAAAAATTGAAAGAAGAAAGGTTATTGCCATTTTAGAAAAACACAAAAACCAGTGCCCAGGTCATGGGTTTTTCTAGTGTGCTTCCTGGCTTTCCGTTTGTCAGAACTGTTCTAAATCCACCACAGCCCTGACACCATCTAGGGAACACAGGGGGTTCACAATTCAAACTTTGTGTGTGGAATATTTTTAGAGGGCATTTTCAGAAGAAAATAACATTTTAAGTAGTGATAAAGCCCCATGTAAATGAGGAATGTGTGCTGTCAGTGCCTCATTCCTTGCTTTGCTTCTAAATGTGGTTATTACTTATCTTCAAAAAGGTATGGTTTCCGAAAGCCACCACATGTGGAGCTGAAAGCTCGGCCAAAACTTGGAGAGAGAGAAGTGACTTTAGTTCATGTGACAGACTGGATAGAGAAGAAACTGGAGCAAGAGTTTCAGGTAAACCTCTGGTGTTATCTAGTATTTCACACCAAGTACAGAAGCTCTGGGTAGAACCGAGGTTCTGAACCTCAGCTGGGTCAGGATCCTCTTTTGAAAATCTGATGATGACCTTCATCCCGGAAGAGTATTACATTTGATCAAATATGGGAATAAAGTTTTAGGTACAGTGTCAAAGCCCTGAAACTTATCCACAGAACATTACTAAGTCATCTTCAGAGGAAACCCAAAAGATGTGGGTCAGAGCAAAATGATGACGTCTTTTCCCAGCAAGCCTGCTGGGACTCTCAGGCTTTGTTTTCTCTTATGCAAGGCCTGGCCTTGCCCAACTTTTAGCACCCCACCTGTGGGCAGGGAGGCTGCCCCCCTGTTCTTGTGTGCTGTTCACCTTGCTCATTTTGATCAGTTCAACAAACTTTCCTGGAAACCCTTCTGTATGCCAGGTACCGCCTGCCCTGGGAGTCCAAAGATGAATCAGGCCTCTCCCTCCCCTGGGTAGCTTCTAGTGTAGTCTGGGAGTTTAAGCCAGAGCTTACTCTCTCAGCTTGTTTTTGTGCATTTGGCCACCAAAGGTAATATCAGTATAGCTGAGGCCCTGGGATGAGCTATTTCCATCAAACTTTTATCAGATATTTGAAGCACAGTTGTCTGTCAGGGTTTTATGGATTAGCAAACTATTTACTTTTAATGAAATTCACCTTTTGAAGAAGACCTACGTTCTTTTTGCAGTGGTGTATTTTGAGTTACTGCCTTAAAAAAAAAAATCCTCTTATTTAAAAACTAGAGATTAAACATAACTGATAACCAATTTCTGAAAAAGCTTAATGTCATCACCAAATAGAAAAGTACTTTGAACCTAGTGAGGGGAAAGAATATCATGCCTTATAGTTTCCCCTTTTTCTTTTCTTTCTTTCTTTCTTTCTTTTTTTTTTTTTGAGACAGAGTCTTGCTGTGTCACCCAGGCTGGAGTGCAGTGGCGCCATCTCGGCTCACTGCAAACTCTGCCCCACTGGATTCACACCATTCTCCTGCCTCAGCCTCCCGAGTAGCTGGGACTACAGGTGCCCGCCACCACACCCGGCTAATTTTTTGTATTTTTAGTAAAGATGGGGTTTCATCGTGTTAGCCAGGATGGTCTCCATCTCCTAACCTTGTGATCTGCCCACTTCAGCCTCCCAAAGTGCTGGGATTACAGGCGTGAGCCACTGCGCCCGGCCTAATTTTTTTGTATTTTTAGTTGAGACAGGGTTTCACCATGTTGGCCAGGCTTGTCTTGAACCCTGGACCTCAGGTGATCCGCCTGCCTTGGCCTCCCAAAGTACTGGGATTACAGGCGTGAGCCATTGCGCCCGGCCATTAGCTTACATTTTATTGCTAGGATTTATTAACAAAAGGATAATTTACATGGAATATGTGTTCTAGACATAGTAGCTGGGAACTGCTGTGAACAGCTTAAGCCAATTCTTTTAAATTGTTGGATATATATCAGTGTATATGGGCAATCTTATTAAATGTACACCAAATCAAAGGCCACTTCTGCCTCCAAGCTGATAGATTAGAGGATTCTCGTAGCCACGCACTGGTATGATTCCTCAACTCTTTCTGAAGTATGTATGGTGGGATAATTAGTTTGGAATGCGTAGGAAGTTTTTATATGTATTTTTAAAAATTTGTCTAAGGCCTAAAATTATCAGAACAAAGGAGGGTGACAGCCTGGCAAGGCATTCTTCCACATAGCTCTTCTTTAATATCTTCCTACAGAAAGTTTTTGTTATGCCAAACATGGATGATGTTTATATCACTATAATGCACTCAGCCATGGACCCTCGCTCCACTTCCTGCCTCCTGAAAGACCCACCTGTGGAGGCTGCTGATCAGCCATGATGGGAGATGTCAGATGTTCCCCGTATTGTGACATCCAGCTGGACGTGTGGGGTTCTTGGCCGCCATCTGTACTGTAGCACTGGCCTCTGTGCCACAGCTACTCTTTCTTAAAGGACTGCTTCTGCCCTCTGCCTGCCAGTGCCCATTCCACTGTGAGGTGTCATTCCCCGCATCCAGTGACAATTGTCTGGATTGCCTGCTGCAAAGCTTTGATTTGGCAAAGGAGACCATGGAAGAATCATGGTGGATCCAGAAGTTACAGGTGACCCACACCATGGCTTTTAAGTCTACCCAGTTTTATGGCAGCAAATGAGCATAGTAAGAGCAAAGCTGAACAACTTGCCTCCTCTACTCCTCCAAAGCTTTTCTTCAGGCAGCCGGTGCACAGTGGGACTTTTTCACTTCTACACTTTGTATGCAGCCTTCCACACTTCCAGAGAATGTCAGTGTGCAATGTGTCTGGAGGGTGGGGAGAGGAATTCTGTGAGCCTTTTCATTTCGGTGACAGAAAAGATGGGCAGAGCAACTTACTTTTTTTCACATTAAATTGTGCATTTGGGAAGCAAGTAGCCATAGAACACACACACACAATAACACGCTATCAGCTTGGGTAAGGACAGTGGAACTTATGTGAACATCAGGCAAAGCCATGAGATCAAACCATCCCAAGCCTTTTACCAATGAGGTACAACCACCTGGCTGCTAGGTAATCTTGAATGTTTTCCTGAGACAGGAGCGTATGTGAAAACATCAAACACTGCACAGAATGACAGGATGGCTCCTCTCGTACAGATGGGTGGGGCCAGAAAGCCAGAACCACAACTTTTCCATCTGGCGTTTCCTATATCCTCCAGGTTTTATATGGGAATCGAAAGTTTGTTAATCTGATTGGGAGAGTTCTACGGGCAGATTTCCCTTCCTGAAGGCCAAAACGGAGAACTGCTCTCTTAAATTATTTCAAGAGTCAAGACCAAAAGTTTGCTCAGCATCACACTACATCTCAAAATTAATGTTGCCAACTTAATTTTGTGCATTTGTGTCAGAATGCTTAGTTTACAAGGTTGGGGGCTCTCTTATTGTATAATTTGCTTCAAGAAGTAAACCTAATACCATTTTTTATTGTTTAAAGTTGCATTCAACGTCAGAATTACCTAGGGTAACTTTTGATAACTTACATCTGTGGACAAAGCTAATAGTGGTTTTTTAAACAGCACCTTGCCTGAACATGACTTTAAAGAAATTAATATATTGAAAACATGTTTGAATCCTTGATTATTTTAATTGCACCATTAAAACATTTGACTTAAATTGTTTGACCATTCCAGTTGGTGTACTGTTGATTTTTCATTGTGTAGGCCAATCTGCCTGTCACAGTCTGTGTGTCCTGGTCACTGGTCTTTATAATTGTTGTGCAATAACTAAAGGCTAAGGACTAGATGCACTATCGTGTAAAGAGATTACACATGACTGTACCATGTTGCACTTAATCAAATAGTATGTGGGGATTTAAAATCGCTTGCATTGTTTCACAAAATAAATATCTCATGTCGAATACTAGATAAGCATCTAAGTCATTTCTACTGAATCCTGTTCAGATAGGGGCACAAGTGACTACGGAGCACCGGGGCCCTCACCTGGCAATGGCAGCTTTCACTTAACTGGTTTGGATCACTGCCCAGTCTTAAGGCTGCAAAGCCATCCTCACCACATCCCTTCAAATTATGTGCCATTATCTTCAGCCCACATTTAAAGAATCCAGTGAAAGTTCATAACTGAGGGGGTAGGACAGTGGTGCTCCTGGGCTTGTTTATACCCTTCATCGTCTGGTTATCTTCATTCGGGACATCTTCATTCATCGAATGCCCATGCAGTGAACGCGTACGTGCATCCTTGCCCACCACTGCTGCCTTGTACTCAGAACTGATGCACATTTCACTGGAGCCCTTGTGCAAGATATTTTACCAACCATAGAATCTGGACTGTGTAACTAGGTGTCTGTGTTGTCCCCAACTATATATAAAATCTAATTCATCTTCACAACCGCCCTATAATTTTGAACTGTTTAGGAGTGACAGATTAACCTGCTCGAAGCTTTAGTCCCATGCTTGTCACACATACTCCTGCATGGTGGTTGTTTGTAAAGAGGTCGATTACCCCTTTAGTCAGGAGTTAACTCATGCAGTTCCACACTGAATCCGTTTATGTCAAGTACACAGCAGCCCTGCAGACGCCATTCCAAGCTGCCTTCAACTAAATCTGCGCGTCTGATGGCAGACACGACAGCTTGGGACTTATGTCGAACTCATGGCAAAGGCACAGCGCGCGCGATGCACTCCGGGAGGGCTGGGCTGGGGAACGCAGGGGAGCACAGAAGGGCACTCACTACGCAGCAGAGTCCGCGTGTCCCCGTCAGTCACCGTCCCCCTCACACGCCATTCCAACCTTGGTATTACGGGCTGAGGCCTGTCGTGGCAAAACCCCTGGAAAATTGCCCAGCCTAGCAGCCGGACAGTCAGGTCACTTACTGTCGCTCGCGGTTAAAAGGACCGCCCGCGGGGGGCCAAGCGGCCCCAGTTATGCGCAAGCACATGCTCTAGCGCTGCAGATTGACCCCCGGCGCCACGAGGAGGCTCGGCGGGGGCTCAAAGACAGCGCGTCGCCAACGACACACACCGACACCAGGGTTGGGTTCAAAACGCTTTATTGAGGGGAATGGGGTGGCAAAGCAGCAAGGACGATAAGACCCGACGTCCTCGGCTGGGAGCTACAAGAAAAGGAGAGTGATGGATGAGCGGGTGTGCGCTCGCCCGCCCACCGGCCCCCTCCCTGCTTCGCTCGGGCCGGCTCAGACTCCAGTTCGCATCACCCGCGTCAGCAGTCTAACACGTGCTTTAATTGGAATGTCATCACAGCAGGCCGGCCTCCCCCGCCTCCCTGCTCCCAGGCCCCGAGCCCTGGCCACACGGCCCGCCTGGCAAAACAACCTCACCTCCCGGAATCTGCAGGCGGTGAAAGACTGGGGAAACGGTGATGGCTTGCTCTTAAAGGAGCCGACCAGAGCTGGTGGGCGGGCTTTACTGCCATTAACCAATAGCAAGTTCAACTTGTGAGCACGTGCATGTAAAGTTGTCTGGTGATTGGTAGTCCTTGCTGAATCCTCCAGAGGATAGATGGGTCACATACCAACCATAGAGATGAGAGCCGCTCAGTCTCAAGTCTTTTGCGTTTCAGCATCTCGATGGCCACCTGCTAATGAGCGCATTTCTCTGCAGTACGCAAAAGAAAACTTTACCAAGAGCAGGGGACAAGTGATGCCTAACTTGGATGATATGTTCTGTGCCAGGAGCTAGGATACGAGTTGAGAATGTAAAGTTGAAAACTGCCCCCGAGTGCAAAGTAACCTGTTGTGGTAGAAAGAGCTTGTATTGAAAGTGGACCGAAATGCACCACATCCTGACTTTGTGATGCGTTCGCTCTGTGACCTTGCTCAGTTAACCTTTCTGAGCTTCAATTTCTGGAGATTAAGAATACCCCGCTCCCCTCCCCCCCCCACCCCCGTGCACACACCGCGGAGGGAAAAAAAAAAATTGGAAGGATTAGGTGAATTAATTCCAATTGCCTGGCACGTTCTAAGTGGTAAACAAAGGTTTTCAAAGGGCAGGGTGATGTGGAAAACTTCCTGGGACTGCAAAACGTTAATAAATACTAAAATAGAGCTATGAACAGCCTACTGTAGAATCCCAAAGGACAGAAACTTTGGGAAAGTTTCTCAGAGTTGATTGAGCCCATTCACTGGAAATACAGGTGGCTGAATGAGAGTTTGCTTAACTGGGTGGGGACACAGTACACCAGCAGTCACAATCGCTGGTTATCTTTATTGCCTTCCTGTTTTCCTTGGAAATTCTTTTCCTTTTTTTGCTCTTAATACAGGAAATTTATGTTTTGTGTGTGTGTGTGTGTGTGTGATAGTGAAACCGTTTCACCTTATGAGTTTGTAGTTCAATGGGCTCTTATTTTCATTATTTTCTATATAGACTTTAAATTCAAACAATTCCTCTTTGGCCGGGAGCGGTGACTCACACCTGTAATCCCAGCACTCTGGGAGACCGAGGCGGATGGATCACCTGGGGTCAGGAGTTCAAGAACAGCCTGGCTAACATGGCGAAACCCCGTCTCCACTAAAAATACAAAAATTAGCCGGGCGAGGTGGTGGGCGCCTGTAATCCCAGCTACTCGGGAAGCTGAGGCAGGAGAATCGCTTGAACCCGGGAGGCGGAGGTTGCAGTGAGCTGAGATCGTGCCATTGCACTCTAACCTGAGCAACAGAGCAAGACTCCGTCTCAAAAAAAATCCTCTTTAATCCAAAGCAATAATGACTTTGACAAGTGTTTAGTACCCTCTAGATTATTTTTGTTGCTGTTTTAACTTTTGTTATTCAACATTTATTACATTATGGTACAGTTTCTACATTGGGCAGTGTATGAAAGTTTTCTTTGTGATCTAAAGTATCAGTTTTTATAAGTGTTCCACAGATTGTTGAAATGAAGATGTTTTCACTATCAAGTACAAATATGGTATAAAATATTTATTTATTAATTCACCCTTAGTTGTGTTGTAATTACTTGGTCCACAGCTCTATTTTGTGTATTATGTACTTGCTTGGAAGTTGGTGGTTGGCTTTGATTGTGATGTGTTAAGATTAGGCCTCAAATACCAAATGCCAATGAGGATGTGGAGCAACAGCTTTGCTCCATTACTTTTTTTGTTTTGTCTTGTTTTGTTTTTTGAGACAGTCTCACTCTGTCGCCCAGGCTGGAGTTCAGTGGCACAATCTTGGCTCACTGCAACCTCCGCCTCCCAACTTCAAGCGATTCTCCTGCCTCAGCCTCCCGAGTAGCTGGAATTACAGGTGTGCACAATCACGTCCGGCTACTTTTTGTATTTTTAGTAGAAACAGGGTTTCACCATATTGGCCAGGCTGGTCTCGAACTCTTGACCTCATGATTCTCCCACCTTGGCCTCCCAAAGTGCTGGGATTACAGGCATGAGCCACCGCGCCTGGCCTGCTTTCTTTTCTTTTCTTTTTTTGAGACAGTCTGGCTCTGTCGCCCAGGCTGGAGTATAGTGGCAGTATCTCGGCTCACTGCAACCTCTACCACCTGGGTTCAAGTGATTCTCCTGCCTCGGCCTCCCTAGTAGCTGGGACTACAGGCACGGACCACCATGCTTGACTAATTTTTGTATTTTTAGTAGAGACAGGGTTTCACCATGTTGGCCAGGCTGGTCTTGAACTCCTGACCTCAAGTGATCCAACTGCCTCGGCCTCCCAAAGTGGGGATTATAGGTGTGAGCCACTGTGCCCAGACTGCTTTTTTATTTTCTTGACAGTGTCTTTCAAAGAGGAGAAGTTTTTAATTTTGATGAAAATCTAATTTATCAATTTTTTTATAGGTAGTGCTTCTGGTTTCATATCTAAGAAATCTTGGCCTAATACAGATTTTTCTTTTATATGGTTTCTTCTAGAAGTTTAATTTAATTTAATTTAATTTTTTTTTTTTTTTTTTTTTTTTTGAGATGGAGTCTTGCTCTGTCACCCAGTCTGGAGTGCAGTGGCCAGATCTCAGCTCACTACAAGCTCTGCCTCCTGGGTTCACGCCATTCTCCTGCCTCAGCCTCCTGAGTAGCTGGGACTACAGGCGCCCGCCACCTTGCCTGGCTAGTTTTTTTGTATTTTTTAGTAGAGACGGGGTTTCACCGTGTTAGCCAGGATGGTCTCGATCTCCTGACCTTGTGATCCGCCCGTCTCGGCCTCCCAAAGTGCTGGGATTACAGGCTTGAGCCACCGCGCCCGGCCTAATTTAATTTAATTTTTGAGACAAAGTCTCACTCTGTCACCAGACTGGAGTGCAGTGGCGCGATCTCAGCTCACTACAACCTCTGTCTACTGGGTTCAAGTGATTCTCCTGCCTCAGCCTCCCAAGTAGCTGGGATTGCAGGTGCATGCCACCATGCCCAGCTAATTTTTGTATTTTTGGTAGAGACAGGATTTCACCATGTTAGCCAGGATGGTCTCAATCTCTTGACCTCATGTTACGCCCACCTCGGCCTCCCAAAGTGCTGGGATTACAGGCGTGAGCCACTGTGCCCGCTCTTCTAGAAGTTTTATAGTGTTTGCTCTCGCATTCAGGTCTATTATCTTTTTCAAGTTAATTTTTGTGTCCAGTGTGAGACAAGAGTTAGGTTCATTTGTGTATGGATATTCACTTGTTCCAGCACCGTTTGTTGAAGAGAATATCCTTTCACTTAAATTACCTTGTCATGTTTGTCAAAAAAAAAAAAAAAATTGACCATATATGAGTTGGTTTGTTTCTAAACAATATCTTCTTTTGCACTGTTATCTATCTATCCTTATGCCAATACTATATACCCTTAATTACTGTTGCTTTATAGTACATCTTAAAATCAGATATGCAAGATCTCTAACTTTGTCCTTTCTCAAAATTATTTTGGCTATTTTAGGTTGTTCGTATTTCCAGAAACATTTTAGAATCCGCTTGTCAATTTCTACAAAAGACCTGCCGGAATTTTGCCTGAAATTGTATTGAATCTGTAGCTCAGTTTGGGAATAATTGACATCTTAACAACACTCAGTCTTTCATCCCATGAATACAGTCTATTTCTTCATTTATTTTAAGTCTTATTCATTTCCCTCAGCAATGTCATAGTTTTCATTGTACAGTCTTGCATATATTTTGTGAAATTTATCCCTCAAGATTTCATTTATAATGCTATTATGAATGACACTATTTTTATTCTTTTTCTTTAGTCAAGCTTCTGAGATGAGAGATACTCTTTTTAAATTTCAATTTCTAAGAGTTTATTGCTGGTATATAGAATTGCAATTTATATTAATTTAAATCTAATTTTACTAAAATTATTTTAATAAAATTTTGTAATTTTGTAAATTTTTGTAAATTGATTCCATCTTCTATAGGGTGGGTACAATCAAGGGTGAACTTGAGAACTGGCTTCTGTTTTTTGCCCCACCTCATCACAAGCTTGTTCTCAGGTGCCCTGGAAGCAGTTGAGGCAGGAAAGGCCCATGGGTCATTTAGAAGAATTATGTTTAATTTCCAAATAGCAACCGGGTGTGGTGGCTCATGCCTGTCATCCCAGCACTTTGGGAGGCTGAGGTGGGTGGACCACAAGGTCAGGAGTTTGAGACGAGCCTGGCCAATATAGTGAAACCCCATCTCTACTAAAAATACAAAAAATTAGCAGGACATGGTGACAGACACCTGTAATCCCAGCTACTCGGGAGGCTGAGACAGAAGAATCGCTTGAACCCAGGAGGCAGAGGTTGCAGTGAGCCCAGATCGTGCCACTGCACTCCAGCCTGGGTGACAGAGCGAGACTCTGTCTCAAACAAACAAACAAACAAACAAACAAACAAAAATAGCCTGGGCATGGTGGCTCATGCCTGTAATTCCAGCACTTTTGTAATTCCACTACTCAGGAGGCTGAAGCAGAGAATTGCTTGAACCTGGGAGGTGGAGATTGCAGTGAGCTGAGATCGCACCACTGCACTCCAGCCTGGTCAACAGAGTGAGACTCGGTCTCAAAAAATAAACAGAAATTAAAAATAGAATTTTCTAGTTCTAATGTTTTACTAATATCAATAGATATTAGAATTTTCTAGTTTCTAATGTTTTACTAATATCAATGGAATGTTTTACTAATATCTAGTTTAATTCTGTTGTGGTCAGAGAATATGCTTTGTACAATTTCAGTCCTTTTAATTATTTTGTGTATCAACTTCTTTATTACTGCATAACAAATTAATTACCCTGGAGCCTGGTGTGGTTTAAAACAACAGGCATTTATTATCTCACAGCTTCTGTGAGTCAGAAATTGGGGAGCACCTTAGTGCTGTGATTCTGGCTTAGGGTCTCTTATGAGGCTGTAATCAGGATGTCACCCAGGTCTGTAGGCTTGTCTAGAGCATCTACTTCCAGCCTCATTCAGATGCTGTTGGTAAGAGGCCCCCATCCCTCACCGTGCGGGCCTCGCCTTCACACCACTTGTGACATGGCAGTTGGACAGTGTCCCGCAGAGTAAGTGCTCCTGCGAGATGGGGAGGATGGGGGGACACGATCTGTGATGTCTTTTATAATCCATCTTGGAAGGGGCATCATCACTTCCCACATTCTGTTGGTCACTTAGACCAGCTCTGGTACCATGTGGGCAAGGACTATACCAGGGCATGACTACCAGGAGTTAGGGATTTGGGGGAGCCATCTTAGAGGCTGGCTATCATATTGAGACTTATTTTATTGCCCAGCATATGGTCTATCTTGCACTTGAAAAGAAATTTTCATTTCGAATATATTTATTTATTTAAGACAGAGTCTTTTTTTTTTTTGTTTGTTTTTTTTTAGAGACGGAGTCTTGCTCTGTCGCCCGGACTGGAGTGCAGTGGCCAGATCTCAGCTCACTGCAAGCTCCGCCTCCCGGGTTTACGCCATTCTCCTGCCTCAGCCTCCGGAGTAGCTGGGACTACAGGCGCCTGCCACTTCGCCCGGCTAGTTTTTTGTATTTTTAGTAGAGACGGGGTTTCACCGTGTTAGCCAGGATGGTCTCGATCTCCTGACCTCGTGATCCGCCCGTCTCGGCCTCCCAAAGTGCTGGGATTACAGGCTTGAGCCACCGCGCCCGGCTAAGACAGAGTCTTACTCCATTGCCCAGGCTGGAGTGCAATGAAGCAATCTCAGCTCACTGCAACCTCTACCTCCTGGGTTCAAGCAATTCTCATGCCTCAGCCTCCTAAGTAGTTGTGATTATTACAGGCATGCACCACCACGCCCAGCTAATTTTTTTTTTTATTTTTAGTAAAGACAGGATTTTACCGTGTTGGCCAAGCTGGTCTTGAACTCCTGACCTCAAGTGATCCACCCACCTTGGACTCCCCAAGTGCTGGGATTATAGGCATGAGCCACTGCACCTGGCCTATATTTTTAAAGATTTATTTATTTGTTTTTATTTTATTTTTGAGACAGGGTCTCACTCTGTCACCCAGGCTGGAGTGGAGTGCAGTGGTGCAATCATGGCTCACTGCAGCCTTGACCTCCTGGACTCGAGAGATCCCTGGGCCTCAGCCTCCTGAGTAGCTGGGACTACAGGTGTGCACTACCCTGCCCGGCTAGGTTTTTAAATTTTATTTTAGAGATAGAGTCTCATTATGCTGGTCATGCTGGTCTTGAACTCCCAGTCTCAGGCAATCCTTCCACCTCTGCCTTCCAAAGTGCTGGGATTACAGGTGTGAGCCACTGCGCCACCCTCTTTTTCTTCTCTTTCTTCTTTTTTTTTAATTGGGCAACACTTCATTCCATAAAATAGAATAAGTGTTTCCAGAATGTGTATTATTTTGTTGTTGGGTATAATGTTTTGTAAGTGTAAGGGAGATCAAGGTAGTTGATAGTGTTATTTGAATCTCAATGGAGCCTGGCGATTTTGCCATCCAGGGGACATTTGGCAATATCTGGAGACACTTTTGGTTTTCACAACTAGGAGGGATGCCACTGACACCTATTAGGTGGTGTTATGGGTTGTGTCCTCCAAAAGGAAATGCTGAAGCCGGCCAGGCATGGTGGCTCATGCTTGTAATCTCAGCACTTTGGGAAGCCGAGGCAGGAGAATTGCTTGAGGCTAGGATTTCAAGACCAGCCTGGGCAACAAGCAAGACCCCGATCTCTACAAAAAAATTTAAAAAGTTAGTCAGCCACAGTGATTTGTGCCTGTAGTCCCAGCTACTCAGGAGGCTGAGGCAGGAGGATGGCTTGAATCTAGGAGTTGGAGGCTGCAGTGAGCCATGATCGTGCCACTGCACTCAAGCCTGGGTGACAGAGTGAAACTCTGTGTCAAAAAAAAAAAAAAAGTTGTAACCCTAACCCCCATCACCTGTGAAAGTGACCTTATTTGGAAACAGGGTCTTTATAGATATAATCAAGGTGAGTTCATAGGATGGGCCCTAATCCAATGTGATTGGTGTTCTTATAAGAAGTGGGAAATTTGGACACAGAGACACCTGAGGAGAAAACAGTCATTTGAGGACAGAGGTAGAGACTGGAGTTAGTCTGCACAAGCCAAGGATACCTGGGGCTCCCAGAAGCTGGAAGACACACGGGAGGACCCTTCTCTAGAGGATTCGGAGACAGCGTGGCCCTGCCAACACTTTTATCTCAGACTTCTAGCCCAAAAACTGTGAAAGAATAAATTTCTGTTGTTTTGATCCACCCAGTCTGCAGTACTTTGATGTGGCTGCCCTAGGTAACTCATACCGATAAAGACCAGGGATACTGCTAAACATTCATATATACGTTTGTTTGTTTGTTTGTTTGTTTCTTTATTTTTGTAGAGACGAGGTTTCACCATGTTGCCTAGGCTGGTCTCAAACTCCTGGACTCAAGCGATTCCCTCTCCTTGGCCTCGCAAAGTGCTAGGATTACAGGCGTGAGCCACCACACCTGGCCCGCTGCTAAACATTCCACGATGCACAAGACAGCCCCCAACAACGAAGACTGAGCTGGGACAAGTACAAATAAAATTAAAAACTTGTCAGGCACGGTGGCTCATGCCTGTAATCCCAGCACTTTGGGAGGCTGAGGTGGGCGGATCCCCTGAGGTCAGGAGTTCAAGAACAGCCTGGTCAACATGGCGAAACCCCGTCTCTACTAAAAATACAAAAATTAGCCAGGCATGGTGGCGCACCTATAGTCCCAGCTACTCAGGAGGCTGAGGCAGAAAAATCACTTGAAACCAGGAGGCAGAGGTCGCAGTGAGCCGAGATTGCGCCACTGCACACTAGCCTGGGCGACAGAGTGAGACGCCATCTCAAATAAATACATACATACATACATAAACTTAAATTATCTGGCCAAAAATGTCAGTAACACAGAGGCTGAAAATCTTGTCTTATAATTTAGTGTTTGCCTACTTATCCTATCAGTAAATGAGTGTTGAAATCTAATCTAATTGTGGGTTTATTTTTTTCACCCATCAGTTGCTTCAATTTTTGCTTCATGTATTTTCAAACTGTTTTTAGGCATTTACACGTTTAGGATCACTATGTTTTGTTCATGAATAGACTCTTTTATCATTGTGAAATGCCGCTTTTTATCTCTGGTAACATTCCTTGTATTAAAGTCGGTTTGGCCAATGTCAGTATAACCTTTCCAACTGTCTTATCATTTTCACAAGGTCTATCTTATTTTTCTCCATCTTTTCACTTTTAGCCTACCTATGCCTTTGTATCTGAAGCTTAAGTTTTGTAGTCATCATATAATGGTCTTGATTTTTTTCAGCTTGGTCATTTTTAGCCTTTTACTTGGCCTGTATAGACCATTTACATTTTTATAATAGCTTTATTGAAGAATAATTTACATACCATACAATGAACTCATTCAGGTTAAAAATTCAGACTGGGCAGCGTGGCTCATGGCTGTAATCCCAGCACTTTGAGAGACCAAGGTGGGAGGATCGCTTGAGCCCAGGAGTTGGAAACCAACCGGGGCAACATAGCGAGACCTCATCTCTACAAATAATAATAAAAAAAAAATTAGCCAGGCACGGTGGTGGGGCACCTGTAGTCCCAGTTACTCAGAAGGCTGAAGCAGGAGAATTGCTTAAGCCCAGGAGGGTGAGGCTGTAATGAGCCATGATCATTGTGTTCATAGAGAGCACCACTGCACTCTAGCCTGGGCAACAAAGTGAAACTTCATCTCAAAGAAAATAAATAAACTACAACTTCAATGGCTTTGGTGTATTAACGGAGTTATGCAGCCATCACTGCAATCGACTTCGAAATATTTTCATTAACCCAAAAAGACATCCACACTTCTTTATCACCACTCTCCAGTCTTCCCCGTCTGCTTCCCCTACCCTAAGCAACCACTCATCTACTTTCCATCTTTTCAGATTTGGAGATTTATATACACAGACTGGTATAACATGTGGTCTTTTGTGACTGGCTTCTTTCACTAAGCATAATGTCCTCAAGGTTCATCCCTATTAGAGCATGTATCAATACTCCATTGCTTTTCAGTTGTCAAATATTCCACTAAATAGATAATGCCATATTTTGTTGATCCATTTTGGTTGATGGACACTTGGGTTGGTTCCACTTTTTGACTATTATGAACGATGCTGCCATGAGCATTTGTGCACAAGTTTTTGTATGGGTGTGTATTTTCATTTCTCTTGGGGAAGTATTTGCTTTTTAATTGGGAAGTTTCCCTCATTTTTTTTTTTTTTTTTTGCAATCTACTATGCTGACTATGTTTTGTTTCATTTTGTTTCATCTTCTGTAGTAATTTGTAATCAAGCCACCTTTTAAAATTTTCTAAGTTCTCTCTAGTGCTGTTAGTAATATATATATAAATTATATATCTAATTTCAGAATGCTTTTTATTTTAATGGAAAACATAAAGTAACTAACCAGCTCACACAACTTGAAAACCCAGAGGAACCACAGCCAGGTGCAGTGACTCATACCTGTAATCCCAGCATTTTGGGAGACTGAAGTGGGCGGATCACTTGAGGTCAGGAGTTTGAGACCAGCCTGACCAACACGGTGGAATCCCATCTCTACTAAACACACAAATTAGCTGGGCATGGTGGCATACACCTGTAGTCCCAGCTACTTGGGAGGTTAAGGCACGAGAATCGCTTGAACCCAGGAGGCAGAGGTTGCAGCGAGATGAGATTGTGCCATTCCACTCCAGCCATGGTGACAGAGCAAGACTCCATCTAAGAAAACAAACAAACAAAAAAACCAAGGAGCCAGACTCCAGGCAACACTTGCCCCATGGCCGCACTCAGCCACCATGCTAACAGCATCATCCTAAGGGAAGACCCAGCAGCTCCTGGGCTCCCTGCTCCCTCACATGCATTCCCCCTGAAGGTTTTTCATGTCATGGGCTCACCCTGAACCGATTACTGTGGAAAGGGCCTTCATGAAGTTACTCAGCGCTTTCCTTTCCCCAGGCCTTTGTTCAGATCCTCCTTATCCCCCTAGAATGTCCTTTCCAGTCGGATCTGACAGATGGCACATTCCAGACATCACTTCTTCCATGAAGCCCTCCCTGCTGTATCCATTCACCACCTTCCTTCCTGATCTCTCTCGATGACCGAAGTTCTGTTTCTCTAAGTTTATTCCCTCCCTCTTGTGCTTTTCACAGGTAGTCATTATTATTATTATTATTATTATTATTATTATTATTATTATTTTAGATGAAGTTTTGCTCTTGTCGCCCAGGCTAGAGTGCAATGGCACGATCTTGGCTCACTGCAACCTCTGCCTCCTGGGGTTCAAGTGATTCTCCTGCCTCAGTCTCCCAAGTAGCTGGGACTAAAGGCGTCTGCCACCATGTCCGGATAATTTTTGTATTTTTAACAGAGACAGGGTTTCACCATGTTGGTCAGGCTGATCTCAGACTCCTGACCTCAGGTGATCTGCCTGCGTTGGTCTACCAAAGTGCTGGGACCCCACCACCAGCCCTCCCCCACCCCCCCAAAAAAACAAACAAAACACAGAATCTGGAAGGAGGAAATAAAAAGCAGAGACATAGGAAGAAAGCCAGAAAATGGTAATATCCAAGGAGGAAAAGTTCCAGAGGAAAGAACCCTTAATATACCTTAACTGAAAAGAAGCCCAGTGGGGGGTGGGGGGGTGGGGGGGGGAACAAATCCAGGAATTAGGTCCAATGGGATTTTAAAAGAGGAAGAATGTTTATGAGGTGCTTGAGAGAAGTTTCCAGAGAGTTCTATGGAATTAAGCCAGACCTCAGGGGATTAGGACGGCCTGGCCAGTGAGGAAGTAGAGGTACTGTGAGAGATGGCCATTTCCATCTTGGTGCTGCCTTGGCCCTTTGAGAATATTAATGTACTGTAAACTGGGGACACTGGAAACTTTCTGTGGCCGCGTATAGACTTGGCACAAGTGGGTGTGAAATTCAACACCCAGAGACAAGTGAACAAATAACCAGTCAGGATTAGCCTAAGCTACCCCACAGGGTAGAACCTGGGAGTGGGGTGGTGAGTGATGGGTGCCAGGTAGTGGGGGAGGGGCCTTGTCTCTTAAAATTAAATAACGTCCACTACATCAGGCAAAGGTCATGATCTTAGAGTAAAGATAAGACAAGACAATACCATAAAGCATGTAGTTGCATATTTCCAAACAGCAAACAGCCAATAAAAAAAATAAGAAATAATCACTTTTTACTCCTTATGGTATAATGTGAAAAAAAATAAATAATCAGTTTTGCAACCTAAGAAAGTGTGTAGTGAGTGAGATTCTGTGGTAAAGGGAAGTTCTTAGAATGAGTGTCACAATCTTTTCAAATCCAGTCATCCTAGAACAGGAAGAGCCAAAGTCCTATTTACCTAAAAACCAAAGTGCTCACGGTGAGAACAACTTTTAAAATGTCCGTTAAACTTGAGGGGAGGACGGAGATAAGAATTTAGCTTGCTATCAGAGACTCTTGATTCATTGTTGTTTGTTTGTTTTTGTTTGTTTGTTTGTTCATTTTGTTTTGAGACAGGGTCTCACTCTGCTGCCCAGGCTGGAGTGCAGTGGTGCGATCACAGCTCACTGCAGCCTCCACCTCTTAGGCTCAAGTGATCCTCTCACCTCAGCTTCCAGAGAAGCTGGGACTACAGGTGTGCACCACCGCACCTGACTAATTATTTTATTTTTTTGTAGGGAGTAGGGACAAGGTGTCACTATGTTGCCCAGACTGGTTTCAAACTCTTAGGCTCAAGATATCTGCCACCTCAGCCACCCAAAGTGCTGGGATTATAGGTGTAAGTCACAGCGCCTGGCCCCTTTATTGTTGTATTAATATTTATCCCATAACTACTCCACACACACTGTAAGTTCAGTTCTAGAAGCAGCAGCAGCGATATCACTAAAAAAAAAAAAAAAAAAAATCTGACTTGATTTATTCTGATAAAGATACCGTTCCTTTGAAATGTTACTGGAGTTTTCAACCATGACCTTTCTTTCTGGTTTTACTAGATTTTTCTTTCAAGTCTCCTCCTTCAAAGGTATCTATCCTCTCACCAGCTATCTGCAAATCAACCTCACAAGCATTTTTAAATGAGATTTGAAAGGGTTTTAAACACAAATGAGACAGGCACAAACTCCTTTTTGGGTCATAATTTATTCCACTAGAGGGCGACATTTGCTAAACTAAAAGGGATTCATGGCTGCAGGGATCAAGGCTGGACATCAAGATTGAACTGGAGCCCTGGATCTTGACTGCCTTCAGTGCACAGTGGAAACTGTAAAACGCACAGGTATCTGGGCTCTGCCCCTGGACACTGTGAATCAGTCAGGGAAAGGGGTACAAGAAATTATTGGAAATAGGTTTTCTCTTTCTTTCTTTTTTTTTTTTTTTTTGAGGTGCAGTCTCACTCTCTCGCCCAGGCTGCAGTGCAGTGGTGCAGTCTTGGCTCACTGCAACCTCTGCCTCCTGGGTTCAAGCGATTTTTCTGCCTCAGCCTCCCAAGCAGCTGAGACTACAGGCGCACACCACCACGCCTGGCTAATTTTTGTATTTTTAGTTGAGAGGGGGTTTCACCATGTTGCTCAGGCTGGTCTTGAACTCCTGACCTCGTGATCCACCCGCCTTGTCCTCCCAAAGTGCTGGGATTACAGGTGTGAGCCACCATGCCCAGCTTTTTATTTCTATTTTTTGGAGACAGGGTCTTGCTCTGTCGCCCAGGCTGGAGTGCCATGTCACGATCAAAGCTCACTGCAGCCTTGACCTCCCGGCTCAAGCCATCTTCCTGCCTCAGCTTCCCAAGTCACTGGAACTACAGGTGTGAACCACCATGCCTGACTAATTTTTTGTTTTTGTTTTTGTTTTTTTTTTTTACAGAAACAGTGTCTCACTATGTTCCCCAGGCTGGTCTTGCTCTCAAGCAATCCTCCTGCCTTGGCCTTCCAAAGTGCTGGGATTACAGGTGTGAGCCACCATGACTGGCCTGGAAATCTATTTTTGTTGTTGTTGTTGTTTGTGTGTGTGTGGGTTTTTAATTTTGTTTTGTTTTTGTTTTTGTATTTTTTTCCTTTTTTTTTTTTTGCTCTCCAAGTTTGGGAACCAGTGGTTTAAAGAGAGGTTAAGTGAAAATAAGATTTTCTTCCACTTCCCCATAGTCAGGTCCTGCTGCAGTTCTTTGTTGAATCTGATGTATATATGTTTTTTACACTGGTGGAAAAAGGGGCTTATCTTTACACTGAGACCATGACCTTTGCTTTATTCAGTGGATGTTATTTAATGCGACTTCCAGAAAGGTCATTTACTGCCCATTTTCAGGTCTTTTATACGGGCAGGTCCACTTCAAAGGCATCCTACAAAATATTCCATTTCTGTTTGTGTTTATCAGCGCTGCCAGCTTTTACTTTATCATAAGCAAAAAGCTGCCTAAAGAAATACTTGACTGTGGAGCAAGGTTATAGGCAATGCCACCATAAATAAAACCAGTGCTTATCAGTCTGGATTGCCAAGCAAGTGGAGAAGTGCATGAAGTATGTGGACGATATATAAGAAATTCAGAGAACGGGGCTGGGTGCAGTGGCTCACGCCTGTAATCCCAGCACTTTAGGAGGCGGGGCGGGCGGATCACGAGGTCAGGAGTTCGAGACCAGGCTGGCCAACATGGTGAAACCCCGTCTCTACTAAAAATACAAAAATTAGCCAGGTATGGTGGTGGGCGCCTGTAATCCCAGCTACTTGGGAGTCTCAGGCAGGAGAATCGCTTGAAACCGAAAGGGCAGAGGTTGCAGTGAGCCAAGATCATGCCACTGCACTCCAGCCTGGGCAAAAGAGTGAAATTCCATCTCAAAAAAAAAAAAAGAAAAAAAAGAAAAAAAAAAATTCAGAGAACATGTAACAGTGCAATTAAGCCCTGGGGATTTAGTCCAACTGAGTGTAAGACAAATAATACCTACCTGGCCAGGCTTCTTGGAACAGATTTTTTTTTTTTCTTTCTAAGATCTTTAAAACTGATTTATGAGTGAAATTGAGGTCAGCCTTCCCCTTTGTGTTTCATCTGCTGATGTTACAGGGTCACAGTGACATTTTTAATTGCTGCCAGAGTTCCAGTACAGTGAATTTTTCCCTCGTAGACTTACTCTGAGAAAAAGCACCGGCGGGGGGATGTGAAAGTGACATTTTTCAGTCAAGCTTCTCTTTTAAGTTAAGTATACACGGTCTAACAGATGCTGTTGTCAGCTGGCAAACTGGACAGGTAATCATTAAAGAGGTCCTCCCAAGCCAGGTGTCATGGGGCACACCTGTAGTCCCAGCTACTGGGGAGGATCTCTTGAGCCCAGGAGTTCGAGAGCAGCCTGGGCAACATAGTGAGACCTCATCTCTAAAAAGAAAAGATAAAAGGTCAAGAAATAAAGAGCTCCTCCCAGTTTCAGGGTTGTAGGCCTCTCCGGACACCCGGCTACATTGCTCAGGAGTGCTGGGTCTCTCAGTACATCTCTCTGCCAATCCCAAACCTCTGTTTGCACTTAGACATGCAGGTAACACTTTTCAAAATGTTTCTGCTGTTTTCACAGTTGCCAAGATTCTTCCCACTCTTACAGAGATGCGTTGGAGTCTCCAGCGTGCGGTAGGGATTAGTCCCTTCATTGTAATCCAGGCCTAGGGGGTTAGGAATGGGGAGTTCTATTTGCACGATTTGGACTTACTATCATTTTGGTCTGTTTTAGTTGGATAAGATTGACCACAATGCACACAGACTGGACATTTGGCCAGTCCCCCACTACTACTTTGTTGTTTTGTCTAGAACTGCTTATTCTTTTCCTTCAAATTCGAAAAATCTTAGGCTCTCATATGAGCAAGTCAGGAAAAATTAGAGAATGTCATAGCCCTGTTTTCTTTTTCCCCTAGGATAAGTTAGATAACTTTCCTTGGGTTCCAAATCTCAGTTTACTCTCCTTCCTTGCAAAAGACGTGTCCTCCGTCCCCATGGCCCTCTCAGTGGAGGCCAGTGCCAGTGACCAAAAAGCTGCCGAGCTCTTGAACTCTAATTAGTAGTCCACACCCTCACACAGACCTTGCAGGAGGCCTCAGCCCACCCACTCCCTCCAACGAGTAGTGACGCAGGCCATCTCAAACTTCACATCCACACGTGTCACATCAACGCACGTGACACAAGTGGCCGAATTGGTTTCCTCCTTATAATTTTTGGTGAGTGACTTGGCCGTGGTTCATTCCAAACGGAACTGATGGCTGTTGGATATGACTTGAGGGGAATTCCTGAGGGCAAGGAAAAGGAAGAAAGAGGCCCTGGAGGAGACGAGGCACAGCTGGAGAACTCTACGGCTGTGAACACTGCGACTGCCGCGCGGGGCAGCTGAGCCGTGTTTGCTGGAAGCCTCAGGTAGCTGCTGAAACCTTCGCTCCGGAGGTCGCCTCAATAAACCTCGCCGATGAGTCCACCACGGCGGAAAGACGAAAAGGGGGCTTCTAGGCACCCGGGACCGCCCGTGTCCCGCCTTTTTCCCCATGAAGTCTGACGCGGCAGGTCCCTTGGCAGGGTTAATGGGACCACCTGGTGGGGCATTGCCGGTCTTTCCCAGCCACAGACAAGCTTCGCGCCTCGATCACCCAGCGCCCCCAGACGCTGGATGCCGAGGCCTGGTCCTTCATAGCCGCCACTGCCTCCTCAGGAGCGAAGCCAACCAGATGCCAGCACCGCCTTCGGCCCCGCCCCGAGCCAGCCTCCTCCCCCCACCCCCCGGGTCACGCCCTCGGGCCGCCCTCATCCCCGCCCTCATCTCCGCCCCGAACACGCCCCTGGATTGGCCCCGCCCCCGTCCCCGCCCCCAACCCCGCCCCGACCGGAAGAAGCCGAGGTACCCGGCGCTTATAGGGCCGGGAATGGGGGTGCCGCCGTCGCCTAGTCAGCTCTGCGTCCGCTGAGGCTAGGTCGCCGCCTCGCTGTCGTCGCGGCACCCCCGCCCCGTCCTCTGTCCGTACCGCCCCCGGAGTCAGGGCCGAGTCCTCGCCATGCCGGCCCGGCGGCTGCTGCTGCTGCTGCTGACGCTGCTGCTGCCCGGCCTCGGGGTGAGTGACCCGGGAGCGTG
Source organism: Piliocolobus tephrosceles (assembly GCF_002776525.5). Lineage (NCBI taxonomy): Eukaryota > Metazoa > Chordata > Mammalia > Primates > Cercopithecidae > Piliocolobus > Piliocolobus tephrosceles. The sequence continues at coordinate 57,941,679 of NC_045449.1, read as the reverse complement.
GGGTGGAGGACAGCTCGCGCCGGCCGGGTCGGGGCCGGGGCAGCGTCGCGCCGGCCGTCGGGGCTGGAGTCCGAGCTGGGAGCGCGGCGGCGGCCAGAGGCCCCGTGCGCCCCGCCGAGGGAGGGTCGGGCCGGGCGTAGAAGGCGGCGCCGGGCCGGGAGAGCTTTCCTGACTGGAGTCGCGGCCCCACCGAGGTGTCGGCCGCCCGAAGAGCCTCCCAAGCCAGCGCGGCTTCCCGGACCCCGCGGGTTCGGGCGCAACTTCGTGGCGCCCTGGACGGCACCTGGGGGTCCCAGAGGGTCCCGGCCTGGGGAGGCCGCCCACCTGCGGGACCCTCGTCCTCGCGGGTGGGCGCCGGCGCTGCCGGGCGGGGGTCGCGGGAGGAGCCGAAAGGGCGCTGGGATCCAGGGGAAGGGTCTGTCCTGCGCTTCGAATCCGTGTTTGAACTTTTTAAAAATTCGAAAACTTTGGGGAACGAATGCAACAGGGAGTAAGGACTCTCACCCGAGAGCTGGCTTCTGCCACTTGCCCTGCCGGTTTCTTGGTACTGGGAGGCTGCAGGCTTCCTTCTGTGCACCGAGACTTCCTTGAGCAAGTGGAGCTGTGGGAATTGCACTCTTGGAAGATCCCACATGGGTTCGAGGTGAGGCCACTTCAGAACCTCAAATGAAAGACTGTCTCCTCGTGGGAGAGCACCTGGGGTCATCAGAAATGTCTTTTCATCTTTTTCTGGAGGAGACGAATGATAGGGCCTGGTTTACATTCATTTAACTATTTATGACCTTCACTCAGCTGTGGATTTGGAGATATTTTGTGGGAGACTTGGCTTTTTTTTTTTTTTTTCTGGTTGGAAGAACCTAAATTAGCGAGTGTTTTTTACAAAATATATTGTTCAGGATGTGAGCGTGGCAAATTTGTCCGTGTTCTGTTTAATGACCTCTTTAAACGTACTGTGTACTCTTTAATAGGGATATCATGTACCAAGTGTCCCAGTAGAACACTGACATGTGTGTGCCTGCGTGCCAGCCACCGCGTGAACTCTTTGGAGGTTTTGCATTTTAGGTAAATAACTGTCTGTACTCTTGGAGTAACAAGAATTTGGAAACAGAAGAAGTAAATAAATAAGGTCACCTTTTTCAAATTCGGGTTTTTTTGGTGTGTGTTTTTTTTTTTAATAAAGGAAAATTTGTAGATACTTTCTTTATAATAGAACTTGTGGAAGTTAAGTTTTTCTTTAAAATAAAAACCCCACTTCTACAACTAAGGTCAGGTTCTGAACTTGAGCATCTCACTTTGGATTGGTAACTACTGCCTGGCATCTGTTCACAAATGAGGGTGTAAGTAGAATGACCAAATGTTAGACATGAAATTCGATCATTACATATCGTCAAGGGATAGGTGTATATGGTTTCCTTTGCCACATCTTTCCTTTTGCTACTTTTTCACTGGCTTCAAGTGTTTGGTTATTGAATAACTTAGGCTAAAGAGCCAAAAATAATGATTTAGCTTTAGTTGGAACTATAGTTTCAGTTCGTGTAAATATTTCCAATTTGTATTTAGAAATCCAAACTTCTCAGAGTTCATGATAAAATATTCTATACCCTTATGAAAAGGTTATAGTTTAGTGTAACTACTATTTAGGTGAAAAGTCAGGCTGGGCACATTGGCTCACGCCTGTAATCCCAGCACTTTGGAAGGCTGAGGTGGGTGGATCACTTGAGGTCAGGAGTTCGAGACCAGCCTGGCCAGCTTGGTGAAACCTTGTCTCTACTAAAAATACAAAATAAATAAATAAATAAATAAATAAGCAAAATGAAAATTAGCCAGGCTAATGTGCAGGTAGCACAGGCCAGTAATCCCAACTACTGGGGAGGCTAAGGTAGGAGAAGCACCCAAACCTGGGAGGCGGAGGTTGCAGAGATCGAGCCACTGTGCTCCAGCCTGGGGGACAGAGCAAGACTGTCTCAAAAAAAAAAAAAAAAAAGGTCAGAATTTCACTCCTAGAATTTTCTCTCAAGAGTTTTCATCCCCAAACATAATAAAAATTATTATTTTAAAATTGTGAATGAAACTCATAGCAAAGTTTGCAGTTAAACCAGGCAACAGTGATGTGCAGAACGCAGTGGGTATAAAATCAGACAAACCTGAGTTCTAACTGGTCACTTGCTAGCTGTGCCCTAGGCATATTCTTTTACTACTACTTCTTCTTTTTCTTTCTTTTTTGATATGGAGTTTCTTCACTCTTGTTGCCCAGGCTGGAGTGCAATGGTGTGGTCTCGGCTCACTGCAACCTCCGCCTCCTGGGTTCAAGTGATTCTTCTGCCTCAGTCTCCCAAGTAGCTGAGATTACAGGTGCCTGCCACCACACCCAGCTAATTTTTGTATTTTTAGTAGAGACGTGGTTTCACCCTGTTGGCCAGGCTGGTCTCGAACTCCTGACCTCAAGTGATCCACCCACCTTGGCCTTCCAAAGTGCTGGGATTACAGGCGTGAGCCACCGCGCCCGGCTGTGATTTTACTTCTTAGAGACTGCTTCCTGACAGGTGAAATTGGGACAGCTAACATGTGAAAGAAGGCACCACCTTCACACATACTTAATAGATAATAAATGTAAATTCTCTTTACCCTCCAAAGATGCTTTTTACTCTACGTCATCATTTTTTGAATGTTATACCATGCCTCTGCAAGAAATAGTTTTTGATGTTTCTTTTTGATTGATGGAGTAACTGTGGCATTGGAGGCAATACTGTGATTTTCTTTCAGTGTGTGTCTTTTTGAGCCAGACATTGACTCATTATGAGTTGAGACTTTAGGCTACCAGATCCAAAACGCAATAACATTGGCATTATTAAGCACTTGAGGCTGTCTTTTGTTAATCCAGAATGTGCTTATTTAGTCAGTGAGTTTCTCCTTTCTTCCTAGACCTATATCTTGCTCCTAGAGTTGGTTAGTGTTACATCATCACTGTCAGCAGTCCTCATTTTATGGTGTTTAGGTGCCACATCTCTCAGTTATCAAAGAGATCAGTACGATGTGAGGCAAAGTACCTTTTTAAAAAAAGCTATATCAAATTTCTTTCATTTAGCCAATATTTTGGTTTTAGAGGGAGGTTTTTAAAAAGTCACCAAGAACTGAGGATCACATGTGTACAGAAACACTGTAATCTGATAGATGAGTCTTAACTAGCAATGTCTTTGCTTATCATTTATTCTGACAGTGATCACCTGCATGCATTATCCTAATAGGCGATATCAAGTGTTTATACTGAGGCCACAAGTAGAATGTTTCGTTGAGTTTGTTATCAGGGCTGCTGATCATGAAATTAAACTGTAGTTGTGCACATGTGTATTGTTTCATTAACTTGCCTGCCTACTCGGCCTTCTGCAGTAATGTAGCTTCTCAGAGCACGGGAGAAAAATGTATCTGAGAGTTATTCGAGAGAGAGTTCAACAATAGACCATGTTTCCGAGCATAAATCCAGTGAACCACATAAAAATTTCTTTGTGTCTGGATGGAATAGTGTCACTTGCATGGGTCTGAGGGTTTCATTATTTGCCTGCCCCAGATTTGGACTCCATTTTTCAGGTGAAAGAATACTTGGATAACTGTTTCATTTTCATAGGAAACCTCTTTGGTTTCGGGATCCAAAGTAATATGTAGGTTCAATATTTTGTAGGTTTTATAATCAAATATTCTCCCTAAAGAGATGACATGGCCGGGCGCGGTGGCTCAAGCCTGTAATCCCAGCACTTTGGGAGGCCGAGACGGGCGGATCACAAGGTCAGGAGATCGAGACCATCCTGGCTAACACGGTGAAACCCCGTCTCTACTAAAATACAAAAAATTAGCCGGGCGTGTTGGCGGGCGCCTGTAGTCCCAGCTACTCGGGAGGCTGAGGCAGAAGAATGGCGTGAACCCAGGAGGCGGAGCTTGCAGTGAGCTGAGATCCGGCCACTGCACTCCAGCCTGGGCGACAGAGCGAGACTCCGTCTCAAAAAAAAAAAAAAAAAAAAAAAAAGAGAGATGACATAGGGGAGAAAAGCCTAATGTATCATCTTAATGGATTCAGTTTTTATTATGCACAAACTCTGGGCTTGTAACCTAGGAATATGATTAGAGTGTGATGCTGGCTTAAAAAATAGGACTGGTGAATCACAGTTTGTGAATAATAAACATACTGGTTGGAAATATTTCCCAGAAGCAGTTTTTTTTTTTTTTTCACGTCTATCTTTACCTATATCCCATGTTTGGTTTCAAACTTCCCTGCCTTAGAGCAACACAGCTGGTTTTAGACAGTCTCTATATCACTATCTTATGATCTTTGCTCATGTACAAACATACAGCAAATACAACAGTATAAAAATATGTGATCTATTTTTGTTCACTTTTTCCCCACAGAACGTCTTCTCTAACCCGATAGGAAATGTTCTGAGTACACCATCACATTTGTCATTTTAGTAGCACCTCAGTAAACCATCATCCATGTGAAAAACATTGAGCTTCTCAACCGGGCGTGGTGGCTTGCACCTGTAATCCTGGCACTTTAGGAGGCCAAGGCGGGCGCATCACTTGAGGTCAGGCGTTCGAGACCAACCTGGCCAACATGGCAAAACTCTGTCTCTACTAAAAATACAAAAATTGGCTGGGCACAGTGGCATGCACCTGTAATCCCAGCTACTCAGGAGGCCGAGGCAGGAGAATTGCTTGAACCTGGGAGGTAGAGGTTGCAGTGAGCTGAGATCGCACCACTACACTGCAGCGTGGGCAACAGAGCAAGACTCTTGTCTCAAGAAGAAAAAAAAAAAACCTTGAGCTTCTGTGCCCAACCATGGGTTGGGGACTGGGGCTGTAACTGATCAGGGTTGATGCGGTAATAAGCCGAGCTTTGCCTGCCAGTCATCTTGCTGTGGCCATAGGGATCATAAGGAAAAGGGTATTTTCATTTTTTCAGTTATTTTGGGTTTGATGCTTTCTGTGTGATAACAGGGGAAGTTTTTTTTTTTTTTTTTTTGAGGCATTGTCTCAAAGTAATCATATTCATTGTAGAAAAATATTTTTAAAAAATAAAAACAAGGCTCCTATTATCTTATTTTCCAAACATTACCTCTACGTAGATTTTTAACAATTTTATTGAGATATAATTCATCTGTCATCACAATTCACCCATTTAAAGTATATAATTCAGTGGGTTTTAGTTTATTCCCAGAATTCTGCAGTCATCACCACAGTCCATTTTAGAACATTTTCATCATCCCAGAAATAAACTTCATACCTATTAGCTGTTACACACCGTTTCCCCCCAAACCTCCTAGTCCTTGGCAACCACAAATCTACTTTCTGTCTATAAATTTGCCTATTCTGGACATCTTTATATAAGATATAAATGGAATCATACATTATGTGGTCTTTTGTAACTGGCCTCTTTAACTTACTATCATGTTCTCAAGGTTCATCCATGTTGTATAATAGCATGTGTCAGTACTTTGTTCCTTTTTATTGCTGAATAATATTCCATTATATGAATATACCACATTTTATTTATCCATTGTATTAGTCCATTTTCATGCTGCTGATAAAGACATACCCGAGACTGGGCAATTGACAAAAGAAATAGGTTTAATGGACTTACAGTTCCACGTGGCTGGGGAGGCCTCACAATCATGAAGGAGGAGCAAGTCACATCTTACTGACATTGATGGCAGCAGGCAAAGAGAGATCTTGTGCAGGGAGTCTCCCATTTTTAATACCATCAGATCTCGCGAGACTTATTCACTATCACAAGAGCAGCACGGGAAAGACCCACCCCCATGAGTCAGTTATCTACCACCGGCTGCCTCCAACAGCACATGGGAATAATGGGAGCTACAAGATGAGATTTGGGTGGGGACACAGAGCCACTTTAGATCAAAACCATATCACCCATCCATTGAGGGACATTTAGATTGTTTCTGCTTTGGGACCATTAATAATTCTGCCATGAACATTCGTGTACAAATTTTTGAGTGGGCATTTATTTTCACTCTTCTCGGGCATGTGTCTAGGAATGAGATTGCTGGGTCATATGGTAACTTTTTGTTTAACCTTTCAAGGAACTGCCTGTTTTCCAAAGCAGCTGCACTGTTTTACATTCCCACCTGCAATGTAGGAGGGTTACAGTGTCTCTTATTCCCTAACCGTTATTACCTATCTTTTTTAATTTTAGCCATCCTGGTGGATGTGGAGTGGTAACTCATTATAACTTTGATTTGCATTTCTCTAGTGACTAATCTACTAATATCTTGACATATGTTCTTTCAGATGCTTTTTCTGTGCACATATTTACAGGTAATACTTTTCTTCCCCACACTGGAACATATAGATCTATGTCAATACACTTAATTCTGCAACATTATTCTTAATTGACTGCATAGTATGTCTCTGAATGGAATGGATGTACCATAATTTGACCACTCAATCATTTAGGTATTGTGGCTGTTTTTATTTTATTTTTAAAATTTTTTTCACTACACAGATGTTTTCATTTTCATTATAAAAATTGTAACAATGTAATGAACTTTCTTGTTGCTAAACTCTTGAATGAGTTTTAACTACTTAGTTATTTCCTTGAATTCAAGGAAATTCCTAGAACTGAAATTTGCTGATTGTATGTAGTATTTTACAGCCCTCTCCCCCAGCCCCTAAGCAATATTGAATGTTTTAAAAACCACAAAACTAACCTTAAATTGTTTTTATGACAGGCAGTTTAAAGTATACCATTTTCTTTTATCAGTGGCCACTTTCTTTTAGGAGTGTGGACTTTAAGTTGGATGAAAACAGAATGTTTACATTTTGTTTATATTTTAAAGATGTAAATAAACCAGGGCAGTTCTCTGGATGACACCTTTTGTACCTAAAAGCTGTTGAGAGAATGTTTTATTTGGATTTGCTAAATAACTCACTTGTGGGGTCCTTTGGTTTGCAGTGGTTTCAGATCAGCTTTCTAGCAGATGTGGCTCCCGTGAGCACCCTGAACTACCTCAGGATAATTCTCTGGTTTTGAGGGTTGCCCGCCTCCTGCAGATAAGATTCTTTGTATGGTCAGTTGTGAGGCCATTTAAAATTTTGCCTCAAGACTGTTCATAAATCAGAGTTGATACATTGATTGTCCCTTTTGGAGGCTGCAGTTCTTACAACATGTGACTGTTCTTCCTAGGAATATTAAAGTGCCACTTGATAATAAAGTAATACCTTTTGCTGAGGTTATCTACCTGGAAAAATAAAAAAATAAATGTAATATCTGTGGTGGTTTATTTTTTGTTTTGTTTTGCTTTTCCTACAAATGTACCTGAATTTATTCTTCCAAAACAATATGTCCCTTTCAAAATAATCACCCTTTGGCATGAGTTTGCATGTTATGGAAATCAGTCTTTAAAAAAGAATTTCCAGTTAAATTTAATAACTTGTCTAACCCATTTAATAATTCAACTTTAAAACAAAAACGAACCTTTAAAAACAAATATTTACTCTTAAGCCAGTTATCCTTATATAAGTTAAAACATTCTCCAGTTCCTTCCAGTCTTTGCTTAATAGTACTTTTACATGATTCACACTGCACTTTTGATCAAAATAGTTATTACCCAGTTTGATCACACGATTTATTGAGGACACTTGGATTTGATTTTCAACTATTTATTAAAATGAAACCCATCCTAAAGTGAGCAGGATTTTGCCATTTAGGGGATTCAAAAGTATATTCTTTGAAGGGAATTTCCAAAGAATTCCAGAAATATTTTGAGCCCTAGAAGCATGTATAAATAGATGTGTAGCCTCCCAAGATAACTGGAATCAGAGTGCATTAGACTGCTTGATGGGCTCTCGGCCATGTAGTCCAATGAGTCTCAATTTTTTCCCCCTCCAGCTGCACATAAGAAATATGATGCACATCCCTCAGTAACAGTATGAGCACATCAGAACCTAGGAGGGTGGTATTTGGGCCACCCTCTCTCAGGCATTACCCTCCTCTCCCAAGCTGAAAAAAATTACTACCCTCCTCTGTCTTCCAGAACAGACAGATAGGAAAAGCCAACCAGCAAGGGATGGTGACCTGTCCAAGGTCATGTGTGAGTGGCAGAACCAAACCTTAAACTAGATCCTCCTACCTCCCTTTGAAGAGCGGCCCCTGCAGTGCTTATGTTCTGGTGTGTGTGTTGGGATAAACCAGTCTGGCTGCCCTCAGTCATACCCTGAGGAGCTGACCAAGCTACGTGGCCATGAGACAAGGATCTAGAGAAGCTCTAGGCCAGTAGGCTTTCTTGTAAGCTTCAGGAAAATACCCAGATAATGCTCTTTTTCCTCCGTCAAGAATCATGGCCTTCTGTTGCAGTTGTGCGAAGATGCTGTTTTGAGATGGGCTGCCTTCACCTGAGAGTCTCCGTAAGGAAAATTGACCATTTTCAACTGTAGAGTCAAATCCAGTAATCATGGAAAGAGTAGGGATTAACAGCCTGCTAGGTCAGGCATGGTGGCTCACGCCTGTAATCCCAGCACTTTCAGAAGCTGAGGCAGGCAGATCACAAGGTCAGGAGTTCAAGACCAGCCTGGCCAACATGGTGAAACCCCATCTCTACAAAAATACAAAAGTTAGCCGGGCATTGTGGCGGGCACCTGTAATCCCAGCTACTTGTGAGGCTGAGGCAGAAGAATTGCTTGAACCTGGGAGGCAGAGGTTGCAGTGAGCCAAGATCCTGCCATTGCACTCCAGCCTGGGCGACAGAGCGAGACTCCATCACAAAAAAAAAAAAAAAAAAAAAAAAAAAGCCTGCTAAGCCTAATTCATAGTTTAAGCTCATTTCTTTGCTTGAAGTCTAATAATATCCAAGCAGGTGCATGTTTTCAGTAACATCTCGCCTAGTCATATGTCTGAAAGAACAAAACTGAAAGTTCTTTCCTTAGAGGCTTTTAACCAAAGCCTCTCTTGTCTGGCTCAGTCACAGCCTTCACTAAGAAATCCTGAAACTTTTGCATTACCATGCTGGTTCTGGGTATTTGCCTTTGCAGAGGCCCCACCTGCCAAGCAGTTCTGGCACCAGGGAGCAGGTCTGTGATGACAGGAGAGAGACAGTGGCCGTGACTGTGGCTCTTAAACCACAATGGAGGGATTCGAGTTAGCTTAGGTGGCTCTCAGAAGAGACTAATGAGGGAAAGAAGGAGCAAGGGGGCCAGGAAGGTGCCCCTGGGAGTGTGTCTCACTTCCCTTGCTGGTTCATACTAGAAGGCAGGGACCCTGGCTTGCTGTTGGTTGTATCCTCTGTGGCATTTAACATGGCATGCTGGTTATAACCACTGTAGTGGGCACTCAGCAGATATTTATTGAATTCCTTTTTGAGACTGATTAAGACCAATAAAACAAGGGGCTGTATTATCATCAATCAAGTGGGTATGGATGGGGGTGGGAGGTGTTGCTTCAGCTATATTTTATATTCTTTAATGGGATTGTACCAGTTGTGTGTCTTTCTACAGAATTAGAGGAGCTTTCAGGATATTTGCTTGGGTGGACGTGACCCATAGTGTGTAGTGTTCTTTTGGTGGGCTCTTCTTATCAGTAGTGAGATTAATTTTTCCATTGCCAAACCCCATGAGGTAAATGGTTTGTGATTATTCCATGTCAGTTTCATTTTTCACTCAGCATGATGTTTCACTGTTAAAAAAATGAACCTTGGCCCAGAGTTGTCCTCTCATGTATTTAACATGACTTCCTTTGTTAGTAGACTAATTTATAATTATAATTCCAAACCATACCATTCTCCGGTGGATCATTTCCCCCCTCTATGTCAGATGAGGGAATAATTGTTTGTCTGGGCTGTAGGAGTGTCTGTCATGGAAACCGAATTTTTCTGTACATTCTCTGAACAAACAGTGCTGTCACCCCTAGAACCTGACATCGTCATTGATCTCCAGTTGAGTCAGAGGAGTTTGTTGACCAAGGTAAATCAGATCTCTCTTCTCTTAAAGCAAATGGCCCGTGACTCCTGAGAGGCCTCTAGGAGTGAGAGAATCATCTGTACCGGGAGCCACAGTTGTGGCTAGGAATGTGTTACTTGAGGCAGTGCTTCCCAGCCATGACTCAGTCACCTGGGGAGCTTTTTAAAAACCCTATGCTGAGGCCCCATCCTAGGTGAATGAAATTGGAATCTCTGGGAGTGAGGGCCAGCATCTTTTCTTTTTTTAAAAAAAAACAAAGTTTAAGGCGAGGTGCAGTGGCTCACACCTGTATCCCAGCACTTTGGGAGGCCAAGACAGGAAGATCACTTGAAGTCAGGAGTTTGAGACCAGACTGGGCAACAATGAGAGACCCCATCTCTACCAAACAAACCAACAAAAAATGTTTTAAGGCCCAAGTGACTCAGATGTGCAGCCAGGATGAGGCCTTCAAGTAATTTTTGTAGCTTAATCCTGGAAAGAACAAATGCTTCCCCAAATTCCCAGTCATGTCGCAGAGCACGGGACCAGACTAGAGACAGCGTTCAGCTCATTTTACAGAGGTTAGGATTGACAGAGTCCGCTAGTTAGTGTTAGAACTAGAAGAAAAGTGCCGGGCACGGTGGCTCATGCGTGTAGTCCATGCACTTTGGGAGGCTGAGGCAGGCGATCATCTGAGGTCAGGAGTTAGAGATCAGTCTGTCCAACATGGTGAAACCCCATCTCTACTCAAAAAAATACAAAAATTAGCCAGGCGTGGTGGTGTGTGCCCATAGTCCCAACTACTTGGGAAGCTGAGGCAGGAGAATTGCTTGAACCCAGGAGGCAGAGGTTGCAGTGAGCCAAGATCCCACCACTGCACTCTAGCCTGGGCAACAAGAGTGAAACTCCATCTCAAAAAAAAAAAAAGCCTAGAAAAAAAGAACCTAATATTACATTTTCTTTACTGTACTATATCATTCAACTTTTAAAGAGCAGGTAATTTAAGACTAATAGATTTTTTTCTTTGAGTACAAATGGTTGAAATTGCTTTTATCAGCTTTAACTAATGGGCCTTATATTAAAACATGTTTACTGAATTGTAAGATGTTTAAATGTTTATTTAAAGTTACCCAACTTATGCTTGTTTATTTATATATTTGTTTATTGCCTTTTCCATATATTACGAGGCTTAAGAAATCAAAACAATACTGTTTTCCAGGTTCCTTCACAGTACCCTGATGGGTAAAATAATCTTCATGGTTTTAAAAGAACCTTCTATAATAAAAGTGAAGTAGCCAGTGGGAGTGAGGAGAAGGGATTTGTAGAAGGAGTGAGTTAGTTAAAGCACAAAAAGAAGCTTGTGAACAAACAGGAACTTTCCTATCAGGGTGGGAACGTATGTTTTGGAAGCAAATGGTGGGAGGGTGCAGGCTGTGACACTCCCTTCCCCTTTTCATGTGAGAACTGGCTATTAGCCTCATTGCCTGAGTCAGGCAGAGTTCCCTGGAAGGGTTTTTATAGCAGGTGCCGAGTTGACAAGCCCAACTGTAAAACACAGGAGAGGACCAGTCAGTTGTCTCAGCCCATGGACCCATCTCAGTTGTTTCTCAGAGGATCCTTATTAGCTGGTTTAGAAACAAGAGGACACTTGCTTCCAAGCATCACATTGAGTGGGCTGGACCAAATCCAAAGCTCTGCTGGAACCAGGTTGACAAATGTCAGTAGAATTGGGAGCCTGCTCTTTGAATACAACCTCGGAATGGGGCTTGGCACCTGGCCTGAAAGCGCTATGTGGACTCCAGCACCAGGGCTGTTTCCTAATTTAACTTAATGCTTAAAGGAAATCCCAAGTGGCAGACCAGTTCTGCACTCCTTGAGCAGATAGGCAGAGTTTATCATTTTAGCTGTTTTTAAATGTAATCAGAGGGTCAGTATCTTGTTTCTATATGTGTTTTTGCTCCATGTGATGACATTGTATGTATTCTTTCAATAAGGGAAAGTCCGGAGGTTCTGTACTAGCTAACTTTGGGCAAATGAGTTATTTCCCCCTCTGCTTCCTCATCTGTAAAACAAAGCAATGGAACCAGAAAATCTCTTTGGTGGGCCTGTTTCCAAATGTCTTCCCAAATTAGGATCACCATTTAGGTGAAAGCGACTAGTCCCCAGCCACCTCTTTTTCTGGTGCAGCCTCATACTCTCACCTGGGGAGGTAGAAGATGGGAGGGCTGCTTTGCTCTGAGCCTCCCAGCTTCCTAGCTCTTGAATGTAGTGAATTTCATCTGTTCATCTGTTCGTTTATTTATCAACTTTTTGACTACATATTTTATGCCAAGCACTGTTCCAGATGCTTGGGACACATGAACAAAACAAAGACCCTCGCCCTAAAGGAACTTCTACCTAGTTGATTGGGATAGACAATAGCATGGTAAATGCATTATATAGAATGTGGCAAAGTGATAAAGTTCTGCAGGTGTTGTAGGGGAGAAACAGAGCAGAGCACGGGAAATGGAGGCCTCGTAAGTTGCCACACGCTGTGGTGTGGTTTCATTGGCTATTGCTCACCTGTCTTATATAGGGCCTAGGGCCTTCCCTGACCACTGTACTCTCCTAGACTAGATCCCTTCCTGCACTCCAAATAGCACCACCTCACTTAGTGTTGGGGTAATGTACAGGTTGGTACTCTCGTTTGTTTCTTGTCTAATCTTCTGGAGGACGGGTGTTGATAGTCCTCAGGTATGTCTGAAAATCCTGAGCAAATATGAGGGACTGAATGTGAACATTGTTGACTTTTCTTTACTTTCTTTTTCTTTTTTCTTTTCTTTTTTTTTTTTTTTGAGATAGAGTCTTGCTGTGTCGCCCACACTGGAGTGCAGTGGCATGATTTTGGCTCACTGCAACCTCTGCCTCCCGGGTTCAAGGGATTTTCGTGCTTCAACCTCCCAAGTGGCTGGGATTACAGCCATGTGCCAACACACCCAGCTAATTTTTGTATTTTTAGTAGAGACAGGGTTTCGCCATGTTGCCCAGGCGGGTCTCAAACTCCTGGCCTCGAGTCATCTGCCTGCTTTGGCCTCCCAAAGTGCTGGGATTACAGGCGTGAGCCACTGCGCCTGGCCACGTTGTTGTTGTTGTTGTTGTTGTTGTTGTTGTTGTTGTTAATTTCTATTTTTTATTTATTTTTTTTGAGATGGAGTCTCGCTCTGTTGCCCAGGCTGGAGTGCAGTGGTGAGATCTCGGCTCACTGCAAGCTCCGCCTCCTGGGTTCACACCATTCTCCTGCCTCAGCCTCCTGAGTAGCTGGGACTACAGGCACCTGCCACCTTGCCCAGCTAATTTTTTTTTTTTTTTGTATTTTTAGTAGAGACGGGGTTTCACCATGTTAGCCAGGATGGTCTCGATCTCCTGACCTTGTGATCCACCCTCCTTGGCCTCCCAAAGTGCTGGGATTACAGATGTGAGCCACTGCGCCCAGCCACATTGTTGTTTTTTAAGGATAACATGATAAGACATTAAGTCCTGTCAGGGAAATCTCAGAAAGCCCCGACAACTCAGAGGGGTCAGAACCAGCCATTCTTTGATTTTTGTGATGGCTGTGCTCCCAGATACACAAATGGGTATGTGTGTGTGTATTTTTTTTTATATTAAATAAGATTACATTGTTTTTGCCATTGTAGAAGTATTTGTAACATCTCCAGATAAATTCAAATGCTGTAAGAAAGTTGTAAGAACAAATTTGAGGAATCTGTGACCTTTAAAGGTACTGCCTCATTATGAGCAATCCAGTGACCTTATTCTAGAATTCTGTTAGGGTTCGTTTTCCACTTGCCATGGGCTGGTTTTGCAAAGAAGAAAACGGTTTCCTTTGTATGTGGAGATTAAGAACAAGTTTATCTGTAGTTTTGGTGCTCAGCTAACTGGGAACCAAGCCACAGTTGCTTGTAAAACTGACCCTAAGTTATCTTAATCTTGATGGTTCAGTGCTTGGAAATCTCTGGGGCTTTCGGTGCCTGGTAAAAGTTCAATCACTTATCTGATTTTTGGTTGGGAGAAGAAAAGGCATTGCCTTTTCAGTTTAGGAGATGGTTGATTTTAGAGTCTACAGTAGGTGTGTGTACCTAGGAGTCAGCTACCTGGTCCCACGTAACATTAGTTTCAACATAATGTTGAAAATCAACATTAGTTGATTTTCATGGTATTTTTTTTCCCTATCCTGAACCTTAAAATGACTTAGATTATTACTAATTTCTAATGTTGCAATATTTTGAGATAAGTGGAGATAAGTGAGATAAGTTGAGATAAGTGCAACTTAGATGTTGCAAGACCAGGATTGGAAATGACTATGTTCAAAGGCATCGGGACTTCTAAACTCTGAAATTCTTATGTGGATTTTGGGCATGTTTTGATTGGTTGGGGCTAGAAGAAGCTGCAGCAAAGCCTGAGGAGAGATGAGGGTCTGGTAAGTCATGGCTCGTCATGCTTCAGAGCTGCAGCCACCATCCACACCTCAGGCTTCTTACTTTCTAAAATTGGAAACTCATGCCTAGAGAAATCTAATGACTTGCCCAGAGCTCAAACCAGAACATGCATCTGTGTGCCCACCTCATCTTCTGTCAGCTTCATTCACCCCAAAAGCATCTATATGTTCCAGACTCATGAGGATACCTGAGGAACTTTGTTTTTTTTTTTTAAACCAAAGAGTTTTGAGAGGATAAAATAACAGGTTTTGGAGCTATATGGACACAGGCTAGGGCAAGGAGTAAGAAGACAGCTGAGCAGGGTAGAGTGGGCCCAGACTCTTGGAACTGCCCTGTGCAGGACCTGGGGATGATTGCCAAGTCAGCTTTCGGGAAGCTCGGCCATGGAACTTGCTGTCTTTTTTCTGCATTACACGGCTCTCCTGCTAGACGGCAAACCCCTTGAAGGTGGGAGTTTTATAGGCCTTGTGGCAGCATTGCCTTGTGTGTAACAGGACCCTTCTTTCTGTATATATGCAGGATAAGAGTCCAGCCTAGGGGTGGGGTTGGAGTAAGTGAACTAGCACATAGGAGTTGAAATAGAAGAGTCAGCCAACAAGAAGAAGTATGAGGCAGGGAATGCCTGGAAGAGACTGGCAAATCCTGAAGTCCTTGCCAGCCTGCTTGAGTAATGTGAGACCATGAGCCAATTATTTACCTTGTCCTGTAAGTTTAGTACCCCCAAGATTTCTACCTCTTATAATGAAAATAGTCCTGGCACTGACTGCAGGTACTGTGGAGATGGGGAGCCTGGAAGATTAAAAAGACAGGAGGGTACAGGTTTAACTCAGCCCTTCAGAGGGAGCTTTCTGATTCCATGCGTGATGGCTAGCCAGAGAAATGGCTCTGCCTCAAATGAGGAGTCTCAGGAAGCAAGAAAACCTGCATTGGGGTTTGTCCTGATGGCCACATTTCATCACAGAAACAGCTATATTTACTACACTCTCCTACGAAGTTCTGATGTGTTCTGCTAATATTCAGCTGTCAACCAGCTAGGCAACATCAGTCTAATGTTAGTATAAATGAAAACACTGGAGGAGACTCACCGAGAGTGTGAACAGATTGTGGTTGGTGTATTACACATCTCACCTTAGAGGGAACGCTTTTTTTTCCTTCCAGGTTGGCTTTACAACGATGTGAACAGCAGCCTTCCTGTTCTTTCCTTCAGCCGCACAGATAACAAATAAGACATGTGAAAAAAGATTCTGACCCTTGAGGCCCACTCCGTATGAGTGCATGCTGGGACTTCTCCCCTAACCCCACCGTGTCCCATATCCCCTCTGCTTTCTCTGTCCAGCTACACTGGTCCACTGGGTCCTCAAACACAACAAATTCTCTGCAGTCTCAGAATTCTGCATAGGTTATTCCTTTTGCCCAGGAAATTCTTCTTTCCTTCTTCCGTTCCTATAGATCTTAACTCAAACATCACTTCTTCAGGAAAATCTCCTTTAACACTGTGCTTCCCCCACCATCACAAGACCAGATCCTCTTCTTCTGTTATGCTGTTGCAGTTTCCAGTATGACCCTTTCATGGCACTTACTACAATTCGTCATTTTATGTTTGTGTCATTATCGATTACTGGGGTCTCCTATTGGACTGTAAGCTCCATGAAGGCAGGAATCAGATCTCTTTTGTTGTGATTAGATCCTAGTGTCTCATACAGTTCTTAATAATAATAACTGACACTTACATGATGCTTACTGTATATTAGACCCGTTCTAAGAGCTTATGTTGACTCAGCTCTCCTTGCAATAGTTTTTCTTTTTTCTTTTTAAGCATTTACTTTCTTATTAAAAGCTCATGGAATTATTCTAGGGACACAGAGGACTTTGTGGCATAGATTTAGGTAAAGGTCGCTGGGCGCGGTGGTTCATGGCTGTAATCCCAGCACTTTGGGAGGCCGAAGCAGGAGGATCACGAGGTCAGGAGTTCAAGACCAGCCTGGCCAAGATGGTGAAACTCCATCTCTACTAAAAATACAAAAATTAGCTGGGTGTGGTGGTGGGTGCCTGTAATCCCAGCTACTCGGGAGGCTGAGGCAGAGAATTGCTTGAACCCAGGAGGCAGAGGTTGCAGTGGGCCGAGATGGCACCACTGCACTCCAGCCTGGGTGACAGAATGAGACTGTGTCTCAAAAAAAAAAAAAAAAAAAACAGTTAGCTCGGCATGGTGGCTCATGCCTATAATCCCAGCTACTCCAGAGGCTGAGGCAGGAGAACTGCTGGAACCTGGGAGGCAGAGGTTGCAGTGAGCCAGGATCACGCCACTACACTCCAGCCTGGGTGACAGAGCGAGACTCTGTCTCAATAAAAAAAAAAAAAAAAAGCAAAAGATTTACATAAAGGGCAAAATGCTCTGGAAAAATAAAGTGTTAGATACCAGGGAGATTTGGCTGTAGCTGGAAATGTTTAACTCTGCAACTACTTGGAGCCACTAATTATGTATACTTGTTTTGTTTCATAATTTGTAATGTTCCAGGATAGCAAAAGTAATTTGAATGATGGTTGAATTTAATAAAATGTTTTTAACCTCATCCTAAAATATTCACTGATCTATCTCATTCAATGGCAATATGCAGTGGTTAAGGGAACATAAAAACAAACATCCACACAACTGCACAGTTTTCGTGAAAGTCTATCTCAATATTGGCGGGGGTAGCACATTTAACAGCTTAAACATATAGGTCACTGCATGACGCCGCACTGGCAACTAGATAGCCAGGGAACCAACTAACCGGTAACTGTTTAGATATTTAAAACACAGCTTTTGTTTAGATCATTCTTTGGATCACCTTCTTGGGAGAAAAGCCTGCTAGTCACAGTGGAAATATATTAAGGCCAGATCTTCTGATACCCATTCCCAGAGATTTCTTTTTTTTTTTTTTTTTTTTTTGAGATGAAGTCTTGGTCTGTCGCCCAGGCTGGGGTGCAGTGGCCGGATCTCAGCTCACTGCAAGCTCCACCTCCTGGGTTCACGCCATTCTCCTGCCTCAGCCTCCGGAGTAGCTGCGACTACAGGCGCCTGCCACCTCGCCCGGCTAGTTTTTTGTATTTTTAGTAGAGACGGGGTTTCACCGTGTTAGCCAGGATGGTCTTGATCTCCTGACCTCGTGATCTGCCTGTCTCGGCCTCCCAAAGTGCTGGGATTACAGGCTTGAGCCACCGCGCCCGGCCCCAGAGATTTCTTTCAGGTAGATTAAGCCTCCACCTCCAGAGCACACCCAAGTTTGTGCTCTCCAGCACTCATGATCTCTTGTCTACCAGAGTAGACAGTGTGAGCCTCACATCAGGCCTCAGAGTCTGCGTGTAGCCCAATCCAATTAGACTAGAGTTGGTGACTTTTGCATTTACCGGTTTATTATCAAGGATACAGATGAAGAGACTCATAGGGCAAGGCGTGCAGGAAGGAGCATGGACATCTCATGCTCTTGGGGTATGCCCCACCCATCAGGAACCTCCATGTGTTCAGCTCTCCAGAAGCTTTTCCCAAAAACTTTTTAAAGTTAGTTAGCATTATCCCTATTTTATGGGTGAGAAACTCGAGGCCCAGAGAGGTAAGTGATTGCCTTAGGTGGTCTGGCTCCAGAATCTACCCTTTTAACAACCACATTATACTGCTCAGGAGCTACACTGAGCTTAACAAGTGTCTATTGAATCGTTTAGTAGCAGCATCGTAGGTGAGTTTCCAAATGATTGAAATACAATCCTATAACTTAAAATGTAGTAATGTTTACTGACAGTCTCCCTCAGCAGTTACACTCTACTTCCTTCTTCTCCTTTTTCTTTCTTTTTTTTTTTTTTTTTTTTGAGACAGAGTCTTGCCCTGTCACCCAAACTGGAGTCCAGTGGTGCGATCTCAGCCCACTGCACCGTCCATCTCCCGGGTTCTAGTAATTCTCCTGCCTCACCCTCTCAAGGAGCTGGGATTACAAGGATGTGCCACTGTGCCCAGCTAATTTTTGAGTATTTAGTAGAGATGGGGTTTCACCATGTTGGCCAGGCTGGTCTTGAACTTCGGACCTGAAGTGATCTGCCCACCTTGGCCTCCCAAAGTGCTGGGATTATAGGCGTGAGCTACTGCGCCTGGCCACTGCTTCCTTCTTGAACACCACAAGCCAAACATATTTTAACTCTTCCTTAGTTACTCCTGATTGTCTCCTAGCACCAGTTGTTACATTATTGCTATCTGCCCATGAGGGTAAGAGATGAGGAGCAATGGAGGTTTGAGACAGAGTGGATAGTCAGGTTTTTGAGTTTTGTTTACTTCCTGATGATTTCTTTGGCTGCCACAAATTTTTTCTGTATTAAATAATCTCTTTTAATATTTGTATAACTCTTTTGAAATTCTCAATATTTATTTTGCTTTCTTAGTGTTTAGAGGGATGTTGTTATTCCTCAGTTTTTAAAAGAAAAAACAAATGTGGAAACTTAGCCACCTTGCCCCACAATCCAGATGCCCATGTCCACTTCTGGGACCTAGAGAAGTTGTCAATAAGATTGGATGACGTGGCCCGGCACGGTGGCTCATGCCTGTAATCCCAGCACTTTGGGAGGCTGAGGTGGACAGATCACCTGAGGTCAGCAGTTTGAGACCAGCCTGGCTAACATGGTGAAACCCTATTTCTACTAAAAATACAAAAAAATTAGCTGGACATGGTGGCACGTGCCTATAATCCCGGCTGCTTGGGAGGCTGAAGCAGGAGAATCGCTTGAACCTGGGAAGTGGAGGTTGCTGTGAGCCGAGATCGTGCCATTGCACTCCAGCTTGAGCAACAAGAATGAAACTCCGTCTCAAAAAAAAAAAAAAAGATTGGATGACTTCCAGGTAGGCAGAAAGCTGACCAGGGTGATGACTTCGGAAAGAGAGATTTCTGGGAAAACTGAGCATGACAGCAGAGAATGTCCTTTATAGGACCATTGTGCATTCCACCATGTATACCTGTATAGGACATTGATAGGACCATTAGCCATTCCACAATGTATACATATATCAGAACATCATGTTGTATACCATAAGTATATATAAATTTTATATGTCAGTGTAAAAAATAAAAGGAAACTTTTAAAAAATATTTTGTAGTATGGTCCCTTGCCCATTCCTGCCTGGGACAGCTGTTTTTCCCTTTTCACGAGGGAGTTCTTCCTTTGATGTCTGGAAAGTCCTCCTCTTTGAGCCCATAGGTTTGCTGTCTCCTCGTTGGTAATTCTTTCCTGCTTCTGTTTCCTGCCGACCACTTGATAAGCAGGAGAAAGCAGCGTTGTTCACTCTTAGCGGGTTCCTCATGCTTTGCGCCTATTTCTGAGTCCTGTTTTCAAGCCTCAATTCGTAAGGTTTGGTTGTGCCCACACAGTCTTCCTAGCAGTTTCTTGTGCTTACCAATCTCTATTTAAACGTGTGAGGATGCATAAAGATTGCCTGTCAGAGAAGCCTAGAAAATAGAAAACCTATGCTGAAATTACAGAAATCTGAGGTAATATTGACAAGAAAAAGTCAGTTATCAGAATATGCTTTCTTTTGTGTGAGCATCTTATTTCTACCAAGTGAAGCAGTCATAGCTTACTGTGTGAGGCCCATCAGTTTATGGTTGGTCATTAAAATGGGCCTTACAGTTCAAAGGAGTTGTGCTGTGCTGATCATAATGCGCGTTTCCTTGGCACTGACATTAAAAGAATGTTGGCTTCATCAAAGGAGTTGGCAGTGGCCACATTATCATCGTCTTCATCAAAGGACATTTTTTAAAACCATTAGAACTAGGCTGTTCAGGAGATCTATTATATAACATGGTGACTATAGTTAATAACAACATATTATATACTTGAAAATTGCTAAGAGAGTAGATTTTAAATGTTCTCACCACAAAAACATGATAAGTATGTGAGGTAATGGATATGTTAATTAGCTTGATGTAGCCATTCCACAACGTATACATATATCAGAACATCATGTTGTACACCATAAGTATAAATAATTTTTATATGTCAATGTGAAAAATAAAAATTAACAAACTTTTTTTAAAAGACTGGTTTGGGTAAATGTGTATTGTAGGAATTTTTTTTATGGTGATTAAGGCTGTGACCTTTGACTTTTTTGTGTGTTATTCCCACCCACTTAGACGTACAGTGGGATCTCAGGAATTTTCATGCTGAACATTTTTTAAGGACCCCTCCCTGTATAATTTGCAGTGCCAGTTGCTATACTGGGTTTCTATAGAGACTCTAAAAATTACATTTTGGTCTCATCCGAAAGATCCAACCCTCATATCAAAGTGGAGTGCCGATCTTCATCTACCCCAGCAGGATTCAAAGGGGGAGCTTCAGGCCTGAAGTAATTTAGGCGTTGGCTCTCAGTGAACCATGATTTAAAGTAGTGAAATTATAGTGTGGCATAGTGGGCAAGAGGACTAGACGGGGAGGCGGAGGCCTTGGTTCCAGTCCAGTGTCTATGGTTAACTGTCTGTGGTGCCCTGGGCAAGTCACTTCACCTCTCTGAGCCTTGATTTCCTTTCCTGTGAAATGAGAGGGTTGGGTAAGGTAATCTCTTCGGTCCTTTTCATCTCAAAAATTACACATCCCAGAAGCAGTAAACAGTCCCTACTGGTGGATCTGCGTTGTGTGCAGCCGCAGGGACTTAAAGGATTATCCAGCTAATTGGAGAGAGGAAGGTGATATGGTGGCCTGGGCCAGTAGAGAAGTGTGTGATCCTCAAATCAACTTCAAACAGTGGGAATCCTGGCTGGCAGAAGTCAGTCAAGCCAGATATCTCAACTTGGGTGTATTTCATAGTACTTCTAGCCTAAAGTTTGGCAACATCTGGCCAGTGTGGGTAGCAATTATGTCATAAATACAGTTGTTTGTAGGTAATTTTATTTTAACTAGAGTATTTTTCCACTTTCTACTTGACTCTCCTATCTTCTCCTCTACTGTCCCCTGCAAGAAATTCCTAACTAAATGTGAAGAGCAAAATTGACAGTTTCAGATTAGTTGCTATTACCAGGACTGAAAAAGTTGGTATGTAATTAAATTATTATTATTTTTTTCCCCTTGGGGTTTCTCCGTGAGGACTTCTTTTTTTTTTTTTCAATTTTTTTTTTTTTTTTTTTTGAGATGGAGTTTCCCTCTTGTCACCCAGGCTGGAGTGCAATGACGTAATCTCGATTCACTGCAACCTCTGCCTCCCGGGTTCAAGCAATTCTTCTGCCTCAGCCTCCCAAGTAATTGAGATTACAGGTGCCTGCCACCACGCCCAGCTAATTTTTTGTATTTTTAGTAGACATGGGGTTTCACCATGTTGACCAGGCTGGTCGCGAACTCCTGACCTCAGGTGATCCACCCGTGTCTGCCTCCCAAAGTGCTGGGATTACAGGCGTGAGCCACTGAGCCCGGCCAGGACTTCTTAATAATAGGTTTAACTACGCATGAGTAGACATACTCAAATGGCTAAAATTTGACTTTTTGTAAGGCTGATGGTGCACATACACATTTATAATCTGTTGGGCCTGTATTAGTTTAGTTTGTTTAGGATGTTTCTCCACTAAAGTAAATTAGCCCAATACATTTCTTGGTTGTTACTAGATATCAGTTGGTGCTGTTTCCCTTTAGCAAAGACAACAAAATAGAGTAGCGACACCTGCATTCTAAAGCTCAACCACTAAATGATCGTGTAACCTGGGGTTTCAGTTTTCATATCTGTAAAATGTGGGATTTGGCTTAGCTCCCCAGGGATCCTCAGGGACCTTAGGGATTTGATACCACCCTGAGAAAAAGGGCTTGTTTTCCTGACCATGGCGGGGAAAAGGATTTCATGTAGCACCTTTCGTGCCCAGATATATTTCTTCTTCCAATGATGGCAATATAAGTGGATGGCAGAGCGACCATGAACACAAACAGAACTGCAAATGATTGAACTCAGACACTCAGCCCAGGGCCCCAAAACCAGTGTGGGGGGAACTATATTCACCTATTGTGAAATTAGCATACCTTTGCATTCAGGAATACGGTGGATTTATGAGGTACTTTTTTTTTTTTTTTTTTTTTTTTTTATCAGATCTATTAAAGGAGGACGGTAGCCTAAACTGAAGAAGAGTCCTAACTGTCTTGGGTGGTGGTTAATTACACCATATGCCAGACTTGCCACAAACACTGAAAGTTTAACTCTCTCAGCTGCTTAGTTTGGAAACCACACAGTGCCGTTCAGTTAGGCCTTGGCCTTTACTGCATCCCAGCTAGACACTTGACTCCCATCCAAAGCAAATGTCATGGTTGCCTTTATTGACTTAATATCAGGAAACATAACAGCCGATAGACTGGTTAGAAGGAACTGTATGATTGATGGATTATTGCTGACCTACACACAGGTAAACGAAGTATAACAGAATTTGGAATGACTTAGTAGTGGACTGAAATCTTTAAAACAGTAAGACTTTTGTTTGTGTCTATGGCTGATGTTTTAATTCTGTTCTGAATGTCCTTCCATAGACAGGAGACTAAAAGTAGTGAAATTTCTGTTACTCACTGTTCAGGTGGCTATATAGAAATCTCCATATTTGGGTATAAGTACTTTGCTGCTGTATGTGTAAATGAGATGAGGGTCAGGGAACAGGGTTTGATTTGAATAAAAATCTTTTGTGTAGGCTAGCTGCTCAAGCCTATAATCCCAGCACTTTGGGAGGTGAGGCAGGAAGATTGCTTGAGCCCAGGAGTTCAACACCAGCCTGGGCAACATACAAAAAATGAAATAAAAAGCCGGGCATGGTGGTGCATGCCTGTAGTCCCACCTACTTGGGAGGCTAAGGAGGGAGAATTGCTTGAGCCCAGGAGGTCGAGGCTGCAGTGAGCTGTGATTTGTGCTGCTGCACTCCAGCCTGGGTGACAGAGCAAGACCCTATCTCAAACAAGCAAAACAAAACAATTTTTCTTTGTATCTGTAGTAATTAGGTCTTTACTTAACATAACTTCAGAGATAGTCCTTTGTGAGCTGAGAGTTGAGCCCCTCCTGATCATTGTGAGACTTTTACTCTGAGGGCTTGCTTTAATCACTGAGAGAGCTTTATGTTATGGGCCTTTGCACTTACTGGGCACTGATTTCAGTGTTCTACTGCTTTGGTGAATTTTTTTTTTTTTTTTTTTGTCTTTTTGGCCATGATGGGACAGTCTCCTACCATGTGATGAAATGGTATTAGAAAGTGGTACTCTGCTGGCTGCCTTTATAAAGCAGAGAATCACAAATGGCCAGGCTTTGAGTTTATCGTCTGAGGTAGATAATATTGCTGCAAGTAGAAGAATTGTAGACACAGATGTCCTTGTTTTGAATGTCCTTTAGTGCCTTTCAAGGGTCTATGTTATAGAATACCATTTTGAGGTACTTCTTCCTGCTATATTGGTGTTACTGCACAGGTTGAGTGAGAGAGAGAGAAAGAGAGTTTGTATGTGTGTGTAAGAAACCCTGTAGGACTGGTGTCCTGTTATGGCATGCCAGAAAGTGTCTCACTGGTATTTCTTAAAATCAGCTGATCCATCTTGTGGCTTTCAGCTGGTTATAGCCAGCAGAATAATCCAGTCTGTTTGTCATTACTCATTATTAGCCCCTACTTTCTTATCCATCTAGACAGCACCCCTCACCACATCCACATGTGTATACAGGCAACCTTATCTTGCCTTTTTTGATAGGTGCTTTGGCATAGGCACATTCCCCTGTGTAGCGTGCCCTTCCCACCTCCAAGCATGATTGCCAAGGTTAGTAATTATAAGCTCTAATTCCTTAGCACATTCTAATCCGCTTGAAATCATTATTCTACATTTAGCGACATGCACTTTTAATTGTTCTCAAGATTTCGTATGTCCTAACTGGACAGTAAAACAAAATTTCTTGGAAATCTTTGTTATATAATCCTTCTCTCACTTGCATACCTGTTTCAAGTCTTACCTTTAATACTGTAGTGTGTATTCATTAGCCAACTAAAAGGAGCCCTTATGCCAATTTATTGTTTTACCTCTGTGCCAACCATCCAGTAGATTTGAGTCCTGGCAAGGAACCCTGCGCTGCAAAAGGCAGCCTGGCTGTTGTTGGCAGGTTGCAGGTTCCAAGAACTGAGGAACACATGGTATTGTATGATATTCTATTGTCCTTGCTCAAATTATGTAAGTATTTTTAGTTTGGAGGAATGGTTTTCTTTCTTTCTTTTTTTTGAGATGGAGTTTTGCTCTTGCTGCCCAGGCTGGACTAGAGTGCAGTGGCACAATCTCGGCTCACTGCAACCTTCACCTCCCAGGTTCAAGCAATTCTCCTGTCTCAGCCTCCCAAGTAGCTGGGATTACAGGCACCTGCCACCATGCCCAACTAATTTTTGTATTTTTAGTAGAGACGGGGTTTCATCACATTGGACAGACTAGTCTCGAACTCCTGACCTCAGGTGATAGGCCCACCTCAGCCTCCCAAAGTGCTGGGATTACAGGTGTGAGCCACTGTGCCCGGCAGCTTTCTTAACCTTAAATAAATACAACTAACGTTGGGATTATGCAATAACACAGTAATCCAATGAACAGAGAGGACTATTAGCAAAACAAACAAAAACACACACACAGAAGAAAACCAGCCTCTGAACAAATTCTAGAGATTGGTGTGATATTCCTAAAAAAGTTTTTTTTTGTTATTAGCCAGATTATTGTATAAACTCTGTGGTCTGTTGGAGTAGAGGTGGGATGGGGAGAAGATTTGTAGAAAAGATTTTTATTTTAAGTCTTTTTTTTTTTTTTTAATTATCAGGTAAGTCAGCCAGATAACTATTTTATTTTATTTTATTTTATTTTATATTTTATGTTATGTTATATTATGTTATGTTAAGCTTATGCCTGTAATCTCAGCAACTCAGAAGGCTGAGATGGGAGGATTGCATGAGGCCAGGAGTTCAGGACCAGCCTGGTCAATGTAGTAAGACTCTCATCTCTACAAAACATTTAAAAATTGGCCAGGCTAGTGTCACACACCTGTAGTTCCAGCTACTTGGAAGACTGAGGGGAGAGGATTGCTTGAGTCTAGGAGGTCAGGCTGCAGTGAGCTCTGATCACTCAACTGTGCTCCTACCTGGGTGACAAAGCAAGATCTTGTCTCAGAAAAAAGAAGAAAAAAGAGACAGGGATGTACAGTTGGATTGGACTTGATCCATTTACATGCCATCTGAGAAGTGTGTGACTCTCTAGTTCACAATCGTAAGTTTTCTGTGTCTGTGTGTGTGTGTGTACACGCCTTTTTTTTTTTGCAGGGGTAAGATGCTCCAGTTTTGTAAATGGAACAGAGATTTTAAACCTTGTTAAGTATAGATCACTGGAAAACTGTGGGTATGGAACATGTGTGCATGACACTGTATCCTCCCACTGACTTAGAGGTGAAAAGGCTGTGCCATTTTAATGATCTTATTTCTGACCCCCCCCCCTTTTTTTTTTTTGAGACAGAGTCTCTCTCTGTCACCCAGGCTGGAGTGCAGTGGCGTGATCTTGGCTCACTGCAACCTCTGCCTCCTGGATTCAAGCGATTCTCCTGACTCAGTCTCCTGAGTAGTTGGGATTATAGGTGTGCACCACCGCGCCTAGCTAATTTTTGTATTTTTAGTAGAGATAGGGTTTCACTATGTTGGCCAGGCTGGTCTTGAACTCCTGACCTCAAGTGACCCACCTGCCTGGGCCTCCCAAAGTGCTTGGATTACAGGCATGAGCCACCACACCTGGCCCTGTCCCTTGTTATCAGGTAGTCAGTTAACCTGGGAATCAGTTCTTGAAATGTATGTCTGAAATTGACAAGCTGCATTTCTTTGGCAAAAGCAGCATTTCTGAAACCCCTGAGAAGGAACATTCGGCTTTCATATGTTCTGAATCTCAGAGGAGCTTGCAGTGTCTTCCCTGCTGTACTTATCATTGCATGGGGCGACAGTGCAGTGGTAAGTGAAAACAAGCCAAAACTTCGGTGATAAGGCTGCTGAGATCAAGCCCTGGTGTTTTTTGTTTGCTTGTTTGTTTTGAGACAGGGTCTGGCTCTGTTGCTCAGGTTAGAGTGGAGTAGCACTGCCTTGGCTCACTGCAACCTTTGCCTCCCAGGCTCAAGCAGTCTTCCCTCCTTGGCCTCCTGAGTAGCTGGAACTGCATACACAAACCACCATACCTGGCAAATTAATTTTTTTTTTTTGGTCAAGATGGGGTCTCTCTATATTGCACAGGCTGGCCTGAAACTCCTGGGCTCAAGCAATCCTCCTGCCTGGGCCTCCCAAAGTATTGGAATTACAGGTGTGAGCCACCATGCCCAGGAAGCTGTGGATTTTTTGCTGGTTGTTCTCCAGCCACTGATGAGCTTGCCTCCCTGCCTGACCAGTCAGTCCCAAATGCTGGTTTAGAAACTGGTGGTGTTTTTATTAGAGGCCATTTCATTTGTTTTTGTGCTGTTTGAACACCTATGTGCCCCGTGTCCGTAATTCTCTTTACTGAAGACTTTTTCTAAATGAAGTCATTTCAGAAGGCATTTAAGAAAATATTTTTTCTTACCTGAAATATATGTAAATAGTTAATTAATGCAAAAGCATTAACAGCTGAATTCACAAGATTAGGGAATGATTAAATTGTTGGTGATGTGTCTTTCAATCATCTCTGCATAAGCAGTTGATAGCCACTTCTACATCTTGCAGTAAATGCAGAGTGAGTGGTGGATTTTATGAATGGGGAAGCTGCTGGATTTTGTGTAACATTGCTTTTTTTTTTTGGAGATGGAGTCTCACTCTGTCACCCAGCCTGGAGTGCAGTGGCGTGATCTCGTCTCACTGCAGCCTCTGCCTCCTGGATTCAAGCGATTCTCCTGCCTCAGCCTCCTGAGTACCTGGGATTACAGGCACCCGCTACCACGCCCAGCTAATTTTTGTATTTTTAGTAGAGACAGAGTTTCACCATGTTGGCCAGGCTGGTCTCAAACTCCTGACCTCAGTGATCCGCCCACCTCGGCCTCTCAAAGTGCTGGGATTACAGGCATGAGTCGCCACGTCCAGCCATAACATTGCTTTATAATCGGAACATTGAACATCAGGATCCAGTGCTGGTCTTGTGTTGGCTTTCATGGGAGGGAGACTCTTGTTACAGTCTTAGCTGAGTAGGGCTGCAGTGAGGACTCTTATACCACCAAAGACCGCTAAGTGACACATGTTGGACAGAGTCTGATGTCTGTGAGGACCAATTAGCTAATGGATATTTAGTTTTAGGCTATGCTAGCTAGATGCCTGCCATTACCCTTCCCACCCTCCACAGTTACTCTTGGTTACTTTCTACAAGTCACCATCAAAGCCAGGAGTATATATTCCACTTTTTTTTTTTTTTTAACCTCCCAACTACTAGTTTTAAAACTGAATCAAATTCCAAATAGTTGTTAACTTGACACAGATCTGCAGACTCGACATTTTCTTTCCGTTTTCAGGCTCTCTGGAAACCAATGCGTGTGCCATAGGGTAGGTTGCTTGTAGAGAAAAGTGAGCACTGAGGACTGAAATGGCTGGGCAAAAACAAGGCGCAAGTTCATCTTTGTGAAGCAGCGTTTTTCATTGTTCAGGTACAAATAGTTCTCAGCTGTGCTCAGTATCACACAAGGCATCTGGAAACATGTTTAATTCATGTTAGCTCTAGCAACTACATTTGAACTCAGGCATGTTCATGCTTTTAAAAATGCCAGAGGGCAAAAAGCCAGAAAATTTGTAATTTTTATTTACCTTATGAGAGAATAACACTGTTCCGAGTGGCTCCCAGGAGTTTTGATTTGGTACCGTTGAGAGCCTTGAGAAGAGAACAACCTGCCAATTTTAATAGTTCGTGACATTTCTGTGATTGACGGAATTCTCAGTTGCCAAATTCAGCTTCTTTCTAAACTTTGTATTTTTGAGATTTTTCCAAGACTGAATTAGTCATGTGATTAGTGGTGGTGGTGTTGTTTTTGTTTTTGAGACAGATCCTTGTTCTGTCACCCAGACTGGAGAGCAATGGCGTGATCTTAGCTCACTGCAACCTCCGCCTCCTGATTCAGGCAATTCTCCTGCCTCAGCCTCCCAAGTAGCTGGGATTACAGGCATCTGCCACCAGGTCTGGCTAATGTTTTAGTATTTTTTTTAGTACAGACAGGGTTTCACCATGTTGACCAGGCTGGTCTCAAACTCCTGACCTTAGGTGATCTGCCCGCCTTGGCCTCCCAGAGTGCTGAGATTACAGGCATGAACCACCGCTGCCGGCCGTGATTAGTGTTTTGTTTTGATCTATGAACCAACCGCAGACAGTTGCTCTTCCAGTGGCTTCCAAGATGCTCAGACAAGGCAGGTGGCTTTTGTTTCCACTAGTACTTCCACTAGTAGCAAAGGAGCACTGATATCTTTTAGTAAATATTAACCCTTTTAAATATTAATACTGTGATAAGATATACTTGGGGCATTTAGTTCATTATGGTTGTACTGTTGGCTTTAATAACAGCAAACTCTTCTTATTCTTGGATGCGTACAATCTTATTGGGAGACCCCTGTGTTTCTAAACTCTGATCCCTTGTTTGGTGGAGATTAACGATCAAAGGTGGTTGAGTTGCCTACTGTCCTGAGGTGGAAAGTGCTTCACATGGAACTTAGGCGCTTGCTGAAGCTTCTTTAAATTCAAGCTTCTCTGCTACCTGCTAGCTTGTCCATCTTCTTTCTACTTTGTGAAAAATTCACTACAGATTAGCAAATCATATTATTGGAAGTTTAAAAAATGAGAGAAGAAATATTGCTATAATTTTGCAGTGTTGTTTTCTCTCTCTCTCTCTCTTTTTTTTTTGGAGACAGAGCCTCACTGTATCCCCCCAGGCTGGAGTACAGTGGCGTGATCTAGGCTTACTGCAACCTCCACCTCCTGGGTTCAAGTGATTGTTCTGCCTCAGCCTCTTAGGTAACTAGGATTGTAGGCACCCGCCACCACGCCCGGCTAATTTTTGTATTTTTAGTAGAGACGAGGTTTCACCATGTTGGCCAGGCTAGTCTCGAACCTCTGACCTCAAGTGATCTGCCTGCCTTGGCCTCCCACAGTGCTGGGATTACAGACATGAGTCACTGTGCCTGGCCCTTTTTTTCCCTTTTTCTATCTGCATATTTCATCAATGGGTGTGTGGTGGGGACTCTTTGGGTTGCAAGTGACAGAAACCTAATTCCAACAGGCTTAAGCAAAGAGGGGAAGTTTTTGTAAGGACTGGAGTGTCTCTGAGCCCAAGGGCAAGACCTTAGCTAGGCCTGAGGAGCTGTGGAAACCAGGGTGGGCTCTCCCAGTCTTTTCAGCCATGTTTCTTCTCAGGCTGCTTTCTGTTTATGTGTCTTTCTCATTCAGCTTTTTCCATGTGGCAGAAAACACATTCACAGAGCTCTCTCAAGTCTTATTTCCACTTTATTCTTATTTATTTATTTATTCTTTGAGACAGAGTCTCACTCTGTCACCCAGGTTAGAGCGCAGTGGCGCAGCCTTGGCTCAGTGTAATCTCCCTGCAAACTCCACCTCCCAGGTTCAAGCAATTCTCCTACCTCAGCCTTCTGAATAGCTGGGACTACAGGCACATGCCACCACGCCTGGCTAATTTTTATATGTTTAGTAGAGATGGGTTTTCACCATGCTGGCCAGGCTGGTCTCGAACTCCTGGCCTCAGGTGATCTGCCTGCCTTGACCTCCCAAAATGTTGGGATTACAGGGGTGAGACACCACGCCCAGCCTTATTTCCATTTTAGCCATCCAGAGTTTAACTCATTTTTTGTGTGGCCCCCACAAGACCTGTTGTACAGAGTGGTTATTCCTGTGATAACTTTGAGGGGTGGAGGAGGGCTCAGCAGGGATTTCCACTTCTTGGCCCCAGGTATGCATAATTTGCCCTTTCACTTATTCATCCTCCAGACTGTCACACCTAACATAGTCCAGCCATCCCACACCAAGCTGCACACCCATTCCCCCTCCTCAGTGGCAGACAGCCCCAATTCACTTAGCCAGTTTACTCATGAACTCCCGGTGACCTTGTCATAGGGCCACAGTTCTCCAGGCCCAGGTACCTTTGGTTCAGGTGGCTTGTCACCATCTGGACCCTCTGGGCCGAAATAATTCTAACCACTCCTAAACAGTGACCTTTGCATCCCCGGCTAGGGCAGATACCACCCTTGAGGCTTCTGTTTTCCTAGCCGATTCATACTCTGAGATTAATTTCCTAGTTCCAAAGGTGGAATTAAAAGCACTCTTCTTCCTCAGACTTGAGACTTTGCACAAAGTAGACTCGGTAGTTGGCAACACAGCTTGCTGGATATCCTTTCTCCCATTCCAGGGAGTGGGCCCTGGCCCTGGGCAAAGCGAAGAGGTAGGATGCGCAAAGTTCTGGCAACCGTTTCACTCCCTCCGCTGGTGGGTCTCCACCATGGAAAAGGAATACGGGACCCCGGAGTATTTGTCCTGCCACCTCAGGCTGCCCTGGAGAGAGCCTGTGGGGCCGTCCCTTTGAAGGATTAATTAGGCATCTTGGCTCTTACTGAGAGTAGCCGGGCCTTCTGGGAACAGGCTCCCATGCACAAATAACCCCAATCCTTTTACATTTAATGCTCCATACTTCTGTATTTCAAAAATAGCATTAGTGCCAGAATTCAAACTGTTGCAGTATAGGCAAGTTGCATTGGCCTGTGTTTTTTTAATTGAAGACCCGGGGGAAAAGCTAATTTGCAGGATAGTATAGTGACAAAGGAGGAGAAAATCTCATTCCAAGGGTGGGGTTGCTGAAGGGACCCTACCTCAAAAGGGAAATCTTATCCAGGAAACCTTACCAGCTGTCACCTGCAAATGTGTCCATGTGTGTGCATGTGCGCACACACCTGCTCCCATGGAAACCCTGTGGAATGAGGGTATAATTCCTAGCAAAGCCAGAGGACAGGCAAGCCAAAAAAAATCTGTCCAGTGTAATTGTAACCACAGTGGATATCAAATCTTGGATTCTATATTTCCTTTATAATGTATATCAGCATTTTTCTATATTGTAGATTTTTCCAAGTGTTATTTTAGTGATAATTATTTCACTGAGCATATGTCTTTATTTATCTTAGCCGTTTAGATATTATTGGAAATTTGGGTCTTTCCAGTTTTTGTGTTTATAAATGGGATGTCATGAGTATCATTGTGCACAGAACTTTTTGAATTTCTGGAGTTATTTCTTTAGAGTATAGAAGTGGAGTTACAGGATCAAAAACTATGAGCACTTTTATATTTTCCAGGAAGATGATCCTAGTAATTTTCAGTGCTACTAGCGATGGATGAGAAATTTCACAGCCTTTGGCTATTTCCTTTCAAATGTTTTTTGTTTTGTTTTAAGTTTGTTGAGAAAAAAGGTCCATTTTAATTTAAATTTTATTTTTATTCTAAGTGAGGACCAGTTTGGGGTTATGCTTTTTATTCATTTACTTTTATAACATGTCTTTATTGGAATCTTGGTGTTTTATTTTATAAATTCTTTGTATAATGGAAGCTGTTTTTCCTATTTTGCTTTAAGCATTTTCCCCTAATTCTTTGCTTTCTAAAATTGCATAGTGTGTGTGCGCATGGGTGTTGGCATTCTTTTTTATCATAACGTCTTATGAGATGATCAGGTTTTCGAGAATAGAATAGATCCAAGAGAAGGAAGTCAGAAAGCTGAGCATACTTTGCCCCTTTATTTCAGCGGAGGCTGCCCATGGATTATTTCAGAATTCTCGTCCTTGTCCTGTGAGGTCATGAGCCTGCCTGTCTGCAGGCAAGATCACTGCTTAGAGTGAGGTGACCTGGGTTCTAGTCCTGAGTGAGTGGGAATTTAGGCTCTCCACCTTCCATTTCTTCATCTGTAAAATGGAGGGTTTTAGCTGGATAACCTTGGGGGTGGGGGCTCTGTGATTGTACATGCCCAAGGCGAAGAATCATATCAACATGAAGATTCTTCTACATCTCCTTGCAGATTTTTGGAAGTACCAGCACAGTGACACTTCCTGAAACCTTGTTGTTTGTGTCAACGCTGGATGGAAGTTTGCATGCTGTCAGCAAGAGGACAGGCTCAATCAAATGGACTTTAAAAGAAGGTAATTTGGATTTGGGCCTGGGGCACCATGGACATTTACTTAGCTGGTTCCACAGAAACATATTCGGAGAAAGAGAAAACATTGCTCATTATCTAATAAAATAAATAAGAAATAAAGAAGAATGGGATCAAGAGAAGAAAAGGTGTTCTGCTCAAAGGATGTTTGTAGTTTTGCTGTGGTTATCCACTAAGTGCATCAGTTAAAGAAGCACGTTTTATCTGCTTTTCTTTTTTGCTTCTGTTTAGACTTCATGTTAAAATGGCCCTAGGCTTTTCTATTAATAGCTCTGGCTGGTTGGTCTTTATGAAGACATGCTGCACTCAATTTGTTCTCATGATTAGAATCTTGTAATCGTAATTACAAGAAGGTATCTTCTCAACACCTCAAATTACTCATTTGTTTTTATAGAGGCTGAAATAACAGAGGGCTGTAAGATTTGACATTCATCCAAGTTAACCATTTTATTGGGTTGTTATGGTGAGGGGAATAAAGACTGAGCTTGTTTCTTACTTAACATACCATGCGTCCATGTTATGATCTGCTCTTACTGATGGTAACTAGCAGAGTCAAGCCCTATAGCTGGGAAATTGTATTTGATTTCCAAAGTAATTTTTCCAGATAAAGCCATGCAAATCCCAGGATTTGGGACTTTCAGAGTCACCTATATTATTTAATCTGTCTAGCAATAAATCTCATTTGGCCCGAGGTTTGGGTTTGAACAGCATCATTCTCTTTCGTCACTACTCTGTGACTCATTACTTTCATGAGCACAGCCAGTGTTTTTCCTTCCTTAATAAAATGTTCCAAAACAGTATGCTAGATGGAAAAATATTGGCATATGTCAGAAGGTCACACATTGTCTTGTGAATTCAGCAACAAACCTCATTACCGTCCATAGATGATGGCAGCTAGGTTACCACAGGCCATCCTGCCCCACCTGCATGGGCCCTGCTTGGATCAGCAGGGACTTAAAGCAGCCCAAAGACCAGCTCTCTCAGGAGTGTGTGGCCACAGGAAGACTGTAGAGTGTTTTATGACAGCTTCCAAGAACGTCATCTGTACTGTATCTCCATTGCATTTAAGCCTTTTAATGTTTTTAAAATGAAACAGAGTCCTTCAGACTTCAGGATTTCCTATTTTGTCCAAAGATGAAAATCAGCAAATCACACAAGAATTGAGAGAAACACTTTGGCTATGGAATGTTAGGGCATGTTTTTCAGTTTCATTGTTCCCAGGCAGGGCATCTTCACCCTGAGCCACTTCATTCTGCTTTGTTTTGCCCTGCACATAATGCTTGAAGTAGTTTTTTTCCAAGTCTTCATTTCTGCAAGTAACGTCATCTGTATCCAACAAAACTGTGTCCTGTTACTTGGTCAAACATCAGAGTTAACCTGTTTTCTCCTCTAACTTAGAGTTGAAAGAATTTGACTCTTTTTTTTTTTTTGAGTTGGAGTCTTGCACTGTTGCCCAGCCTGGAGTGCAGTGGTGCGATCTCCGCTCACTGCAAGTTCCGCCTCCCGGGTTCACGCCATTCTCCTGCCTCAGCCTCCGGAGTAGCGGGGACTACAGGCGCACGCCACCAGGCCCGGCTAATTTTTTTGTATTTTTAGTAGAGATGGGGTTTCACCGCGTTAGCCAGGATGGTCTCGATCTCCTGACCTTGTGATCCGCCCGTCTCAGCCTCCCAAAGTGCTGGGATTACAGGCGTGAGCCACCGCACCCGCCCGAATTTGACTCTTTTTAACTCAATTGAATGTGTATTTAGAGAACCTGGAATGTGAGAGATACCTACATATTACAGCAGTCCCCAACCTTTTTCACACCAAGGACCATTTTCGTGGAAGACAGTTTTTTCATGGACCGGGGGAGCAGGGGCAGGGAATGTTTGGGGATGACTCAAGTGCATTACATTTATTGCGCACTTTATTTCTGTTGTTATTACTACATTGTAATGTAGAACGAAATAATTTTACAACTCACCATAATGTAGAATCAGTGGGAGCCCTGAGCTTGTTTTCCTGCAACTAGACGGTCCCATCTGGGCATGATGGGAAACAGTGACAAATCATCAGGCATTAGATTCTCATAAGAAACATGCCACATAGATTGCTTGCATGCGTAGTACACAATAGGGTTCACACTCCTATGAAAATCTAACGCCGCCAATGATCTGACAGGAGGTGGAGCTTAGGCAGTAATGCCAGTGACGAGGAGCAGCTGTAAATACAGATGAAGCTTTGCTTGCTCACCCACTGCTCACCTCTTGCTGTGTGGCCCGGTTCCTAATAGGTCATGGACCCATCCACAGACCAGTATGGGTCCACAGCCCGGGAGTTGGGGACCCCTGTTGTATAGGACACCAAAATGAAAAAGGCAGACCTTGTCCTCAAGAGCCCCATGGTCTAAACCCTTGGTGAAAATACAAGAACACAGGACTTCAACACAGCGGAGTCCTGTAACCACTCATGAGAGGGACCAGTAATGTGCTGTGA
Organism: Piliocolobus tephrosceles; assembly: GCF_002776525.5. Taxonomy (NCBI): domain Eukaryota; kingdom Metazoa; phylum Chordata; class Mammalia; order Primates; family Cercopithecidae; genus Piliocolobus; species Piliocolobus tephrosceles. The sequence goes on along the minus strand of NC_045449.1, from coordinate 57,906,633 downwards.
GCCCACATCCATTTGGAGGGCCGGAAGCTCTGTGAAGTAGGGTGTCGGAGGTAAGCCCTGGTGGGTGAATTGAGTTCAGTCAGGAGTGAGGTCTGGAGAAGAGCAAAGGAGGCAGCAGGTCTAGGGTGCAGGAGCTGCTGACCCCGTTTAGCAGGAGCTTAGCAACGTCTCCAGGTACAGGGAGGGAGGATTACAAGGGGACCTTGAGCCTTACGGGAGTACTTAGGCATTTGTATCTGACTGAACAGGAAATTGGGAGCTGTTAATGTGACTGAACAGGTGAGTGACTCAACAGGTGCTTGCTTTGCCATGAATCCAGCAGCTGTGTGTGGGATGACTAGAGACAGGAAGCAGACCTGGAAAACAGGGAGGGATGGGAAGGGTGAGAGGCAAGCCAGAAATAGAATCAGTAGAATCCAGTGGCTGATTAGGGAGGAGGAGTTACAAGACACTTAAAGGAAGAATTAGAGAAATCCAATTAAAGTCTAATAATTTATTTTCTTTTTTTTGAGACAGAGTTTCCCTCTGTTGCCCAGGCTGGAGTGCAGTGGTGTGATCTTGGCTCACTGTAAGCTTTGCCTCTCAGGTTGAGTGATCCTCGTGCCTCCACCTCCTGAGTAGCTGGGATTACAGGCATGCGCCACTATGCTTGGCTAATTTTTGTATTTTCAGTAGAGACAGAGTTTCACCATGTTGGTCAGGGTGGACTCAAACTCCTGGCCTCAAGTGATCTGCCTCCCAAAGTGCTGGGATTACAGATGTGAGCCACCATGCCCAGCCTAATAATTTCCAGTAGTATTCATGATGATCTAAGTCTGTTTTTCTAATAATAAACTGGCTTGTTTTAGTTCAGCCCTGGATACCAGTGGCCTTAACTTACATTTCTATACAAAGATTAAAGATAGTAATGTGTAGATACCCTGAGTTTTCAGTTTAATTTTAATCTTGTGGTTATAACTAAAGATTTCAACATCTTTCTAAATTGTTAAATACAGATAAATGATAAAGGTATCCAGATGCTACTCTAAGTCCTGAGGATACAGCAAGTGAGCAAAACACGCAAAACCTTTTATCATAGAACTTTCATTGTAGTGGGAAAACAGGAAATCAGTTACTTAGTAGTGACAAGAGGTTTGGAGAAAAAATGAAGTGGGGACATGGAATGGGCAGTGCCAGGTTGGGGTGGGAGTCTGCAGTTTTCTTTTGTTGTTTTTTGTTTTTTTTGAGACGGAGTCTCACTCTGTCGCCCAGGCTGGAGTGCAGTGGCCGGATCTCAGCTCACTGCAAGCTCCGCCTCCCGGATTTACGCCATTCTCCTGTCTCAGCCTCCCGAGTAGCTGGGACTACAGGTGCCTGCCACCTCGCCCGGCTAGGTTTTTTTTGTAATTTTTAGTAGAGATGGGGTTTCACCGTGTTAGCCAGGATGGTCTCGATCTCCTGACCTCGTGATCCGCCCATCTCGGCCTCCCAAAGTGCTAGTATTACAGGCTTGAGCCACCGCACCCGGCTGAGTCTGCAGTTTTAAACAGGGAGGGCGCCACTGAGGAGGTGTCATTTGAACAAGAGCTCAAGGAGGCAAGGGAGTCTTGTAGACAGCAGGCATAGTGGGTCAAAGGCGGAGTGTCCTTAAATAAAAAAGGGTGGGAGTGTCCCTGGCATGGTAGAGGAGGAGCACAGAGTTGATGTAGCGGGAGGAGATCAGCTCAGAGAGAGATGGGCCAGCCATACAGGGCAGGAGGGACCCGCGCTTCCTTTACTTAACATTTACTATAAAGATGCTTACTGAAACAAAATGTATAGTCAGTAAACTACATATACACAGTTTCAAAAAGAAATAAACATATTACCGAACGGGTAGTCTAAAACAAATAATAGGAAAGTAATTTTTAATCACATAGATGTAACATGTAAATGCTCGGGCACACACTGACACTCCCCCTGTTGAGCAAATGCTGTGCCTGTTGATGCAGATGGAGACAAGGGCAGGACAGTTTACCACCATAGGCATGGCAGCTGGATTTCCAAGATGGTGAACTGTTCTTGGTAGTGTTTCAAACAAAAGAAGTATAGCCTTACCTGCCTTACACAGTAGTTACGTTCAGAGAAAATTCAGTATATTATGAAAAAGTACATTTGTGCTTACGTGTGAAACAGACTGTAGGCTCAGATAATTAGTAAAGGGTTTTGACCGATGAGAATGTCTGGCAGGACATTAGAGTGGCGTGCAGATGCGGGGCAATCCTTGGTTGTGCAGGACCACTAGAATCCCTGGTCCCCCACACTTAGTGCCTATAAAGTCCCCTGGTCTCCGTGACCACCAGAAAATACCTTCGTCGATTTCCCAAGCATTGCCTAGGGAGCTGTGCCCTCCCTGTGGATACCAGTGGTGTAGGGCCTAGCGACTGGTGTGAGGACATTGGCTTTTTCTCAGCCATTGGAGGAACCTGAGGCAGGGAGCCACATGCCCTGTTGTTCTGGACTGAATATTTGTGTCGTCCTTCCACTGCCATTCATAAGCTGAAGCCCTAGCCCTCGGTGTGATGGTACTTGGAGAAGGGGCCTTTGGGAGATAATCATGAAGGTGGGGCCCTTAGGATAGATGACCGTCCTTATGAGAAGGGAGAGACCAGAGCTTGTTCATTCTCTCTCCACCGTGTGAGGACATGGTGAGAAGGTGGCTGTCTGCAAGCCAAGAAGAGAGCCCTCACCAGAAACCAATCTCAGACTTCCAGCTTCCAGAACCATAAGAAATAAATGTCTGTTGTTCAAGCCCCCTAGTCTATGATATTTTGTTGTAGTAGTCTGAGCCGAGTAAGGCACATGGTCTCCACTTTACAAGATCAACAAGTGCTGTGTTGAAACTGAACAGATGGGGCCAGGAAGAAGCTGGGAGACCAGGTAGGGGTGTATTGCACTAGTCCACATAAGAGAGGATACTAGCCTGGGTCTAAGTCTCAAGGAGGGATTCAGAGTTGAATGGAATAAACTTGCTGATGCAAACACATACCTTTAACTCACCACACTGGGGTTCTTCAGAATAGAGGCCTGTGACTTCATTCTGCTGTTTACTTTTTTCAGGAGCCAACAAACTGGGCTTTTTTTTTTTTTTTTTTTTTTTGGCTTTCTGTGTTGGTTTGGCAGGTGCTTTTGTTCCTCAGTCAAATGTGTTGTGGTTCCCAGAAATGGAGGTTTCTTACACCATAGTGGCAAATTATACCTAACAGAGAAAATGCATTTTGTCTTCTGGAACTCATTTGGGTTGTGACATTTTGCTTTAGAGGCCATCCTTCTAAGCAGTGATTTTGTAACTGTAGTCTGTCTTTCTCTAAAACCTCACCAGTGAGTATAGTTGAATACATTTCATCTGTGTACTTTTAGACCAAATGCAAACTGAGAATGTTGCCATCACGTTTTGTTTTAGATTAGCTTGCTTTGGCCTGATGGAGTTGAGAGGACTTTCTTTAGTATTTCCAGGGCTGATATAGGGCTTCTTGAGCTCACCTTGAAATACTAGTTAATGCTGATTTTTAACACTCAAATCCCCATCAAATTACAGGTTATTCTTTAGTAACCATGCTCCGTTATCTTCTGTCTCCTTTCCAATAATAGTAGGCATGAAGGGCTGGGTCAAATTAGAACCATTCTTTACTAATCATAAAAATCTGCTAAATATGCAATATGACTCCTCTCCTAGCCAGCTGGGCCCAGACTCCTGAGATGTCCCTTGAGTGGACATTTAGATAAATGATAAAGCTATCCAGATACTACTCTAGGTTCTGAGTATATACCAGGTGAACAAAACAGGACATAATACTGGAGATTTCTTTGGAGGGAAGAGTCAGAACAAAGTTATTTGAAATTTGAAGACAATTTGATTCTCACATGAGTGTCTCTTTCTAAACCTGTGCCTGTTGCCACAGTTCCTCCCTGTGCTGACAGAATCACGGCCAAGCAGTCTAGAAACTAGAGAAAATAGAATGATGCTGTGCTACTTCCCCCTTGATGCCCAGTGGTCACCAAGCCCTGTCATGTAGACTGGGAAGGACCCTGCAAACCTGACTCCTCCTATCTGGCCCCATTGCTGGTGCCTTAGCCAGGCTCTTGGCATTCATTTCCTAGGTGAATGCAACAGCCTCCTGACCACCATCCATGTCCCCTCCCCACCTTAGCCCTCTCGTTCACTCATCATACTGCCCTCAGATGTACCCTCCAAAAAGACCAATTGGACCTAGCTGTACCTGCCTGCTGAAATGCTCTTGGTGTTGTCTATAGTGGTGGCATTGCGCCTGTGCCAGTGTGTGGTGGTGTGTTACCTATGAATGATGAGGGAAGGACAAATAGGGAACGTGAGCATCATCCATGATGGGTTGACCGTTTCAACAGCTGGCCCTTCACCCCTGCTGGTTTGAGAAGTGCTGCTCCACAGGGTCAAGTCTAAGCTCCTTAGTGCATGTGCGAGGCCGTTCATAGTCTCTCACCGCCCCCTGCCCCAACTCCCTGGGCTCCCTCCCTTGCCCAGCAGGTGCCCTACTTGCAGCCATGTAACTCCTTACCAGGCCTTGGAGACCTCTGGCCTTTGCTCATGCTCCCTTTCCATCAGCAGCCTGCAATGTTAGACAAGCTCCTGTTCATCTGTGAAGACTCCTTCCCAGATTGCCTCCCTGGCTTCTCAAGCAGGGTGAGCCACTTTTTTGTCTGGGTTCTGGAGGTGCTTTTCTGCACCCTCTGTTGTGGCACTTCTGGCTTGTGTTGTGAATTTTTGTTCTCATTTGCTTCCTAGTGGATTTCTACCTCCTTGCTGGGGCTTTGGGCAGCCAGGATGCTCAGTAAATGTCCGAGGCACTTGATGCTGTCTCGGGTCCCAGAACTCTTCTGCCTGGACGTCTTTTGGGAGTCCTGAGAAACAGATGGGACTTGACTGCCTTCTCAGGATGAATCGTTTGTTGCTTGTATCATAGTCATGACAGTTTCCGGTTGTGGTTTCTGATCTTGAGTTTTGCATGGCTTTTGGTGGTTGGGTTTTCTGTCCTGCGCTTTAGGCAGTGTGTGTGTGACTCTGGAAGAGTTGGAGGTCGGTCCTCAGAAGTGCAATGGAAACATGAGAAGGGGAAATTGTGGAAAGTGATGATGTTTTGTTAGCAGATCTAATCTATTTTCTCTCAAGGACTTTTCTAGGCTTACAATATGCATCATCTACCTTTCTACCTCACTGCTTAAATATAAGAAAAGTGTTTGTTTCCTCTCCATCCTTGTGAAGGATTGAAAATTAAGTTTTATGAGAGGGACTGTGAGAGAAACCTGTTTTTGCTTTTGAGCATCTTGAAAATGTGTTGGTTCTTTCTTTTTTTGTATTTTACTTTTAAACATAGAAGGTTTAAAACATACCCAAATGTAGAAGTATTATATAAAGAACCCCCATGTACTCATCACTCAGCTTCAACAGGGACTGGCTTGTAACTAGCCTTGTTCTTCTGCAGCCCCACTCACTTTCCTCCCTTATTTTTGGGACTTGCTTCAAAGTAATGCATTTCTCATTTCAGATGGCTCCTCTTAGCAGCTGCTACACACGTAGTAGTGTGGATCTCAGCTCCGATGAGTCATCTTTGCAGCATTGGTTGGTGTGTGTTGGAATACGGTTGTGATTGTTGAAGTACATGGATAAAGTGCCTTATTTTGTCTGTGACTTAGTTACCTGTCCCTTTGTTCACTTTCGAGCATCTGGTTCGATGGCACCCCATCACTCAGGAATGAATTCTGTGAAGTTATGACATCCTGAGAGGCACTTGGACACAAGCTGTACTGTTGAATTGTCTTCAGCGCGTTCATGATTGATTATAACGTTCACTGTGTTTTTTGGCCTGAGTTACTTCTGCCAAGGTGGAGATGAATGAGAATGCAGTAGAATTCAGCTGCCTTTAGTATGGGCAGTTTTCTGGATTACTTGGTCATTTCTACATGATCATCTTTGTCAAATGTGACATTTAATGACTTATGGAGGTTACCTCCAAAGAAAACTTGTTACATCCTTTTCCAGTTCTGCTGAGATGAGAATTTGGGTAGCTTTTGATTAGATGTCTTAAAAAAAAAAATGCTTTCCTCATGACAACTGAACTGTAAAGAATGTCTGAGACTTTCTGTCTTACAATTTGGACCTAACAGCTTTAATGGGAGTTTATGGCTTAGGTTAATGAAGTGCTTTTTCTCTGGAGGGAAGGAATGAGCTGCCATTGGGGAGAAATACTCCCTAATTGGGCCACTCGAATGTATGAAACATATTTGGGAGACTGAAGGTTTGAATTAAGGAAGGGTGAATGAGTTTGTTTCTGCCAGTAATTTTTTTTTTTTAAATAAGAAAACAGTATTAGAACCTTAAACACATTCTTGAGAAAATAGCAGTTGTTTACCTCATTCAGACTACACCTTTCTAGTTTCACTGTTACCTGTCAGCCAGGGTTAAAATCTCCATGTCACCTTTAACTCTTTCCTTTCTCCCACTACATTTATCTAGACAGGGCTCCGTTTTGCTGACACTCTTTTCCCTCCCGTCTGTTTCTGACTCCCCTCCTCACTCGTCGCTCCTCCCCGACTGGGGTCTGTCTGTTGTAGCACCTTTGTGATTCCTTCTCCCGTTTTTCCTTCATTTTGTGCCTTGATGCCCGCCTGTCTAACCAGCCTTCAGAGGCTTGTACAGGTTGAGTATCCCTTACCTGAAATGCTTGGGACCTGAAGTGTTTCTGATTTTGGATATTTTCAGGTTTGGAATATTTGCATGATATTTACCAGTTGAACATCTCAAATCTGAAAATCTGAAATCCAAAATGTTCCAATGAGCATTTCCTTTGTGCGTCATGTTGGCGCTCAGGCTTCAGATTTTGGAACATTTCAGATTTTGGATTTTTGGATTTGGGATGCTCACCCTGTGTCACTTTCCTCTTTTTTCTTTTTTTTTTTTTTTTTTGAGACTGAGTCTCACTCTGTCGTCCAGGCTGGAGTACAGTGGCGCAATCTCGGCTCACTGCAAGCTCTGCCTCCCGGGTTCACGCCATTCTCCTGCCTCAGCCTCCTGAGTAGCTGGGACTACAGGCGCCCGCCACCTCGCCCGGCTAATTTTTTGTATTTTTAGTAGAGACGAGGTTTCACCGTGTTAGCCAGGATGGTTTCGATCTCCTGACCTCATGATCCGCCTGCCTTGGCCTCCCAAAGTTCTGGGATTACAGGCGTGAGCCACTGCGCCCGGCCCACATTCTTCTTTTTCTCAGAGGCTTCCAGTTGGACTATTCCACATCACAGAGTGTTCAAGGCTTTCTTCCCCATGGTGTCACTGCCTACAGTCCAGCCTCATTTGTGATGTTCCTCAGGAGGAACATGTCACATTTGCTGAGCCTGCGTCCTCTGTCCCGTGAACACAGTGACAGTTTTTCACTCATGTTTTCTTGTCATCCCTGTGCTCGGGGCCGGCTGCCTTTATGAGGGTTTTCTGCTCCGAGTATTCTGGTCCCCACCTAGGAAAGCCTGTGGTGCATGCCCCATGTTCTAGCAGTTCGTTATGTATGGTTCTTGTATATTAGCTTTGTAACTCAAACCATAAGCTCCCTTCTTTATCCTGCATGGCACTTAACAGAGAACCCAGCTGAAGCAGATGTCTGACAATTGTTTCTGAGATGTGTTTGGCGCATCTCAACAGAAAGTTACTAGTAGCAGAATGTCAGTCCTCTTCCTCCTGGCGGGGGTGGGTAATGGGGGTGCGTGCGTGTAGAGGATTACACGGACTATAAAGCAGTTGAGACTTCATCTCTGCTCTTTGGGTCCTTAAATACCTTTCAAAGGACCAACCCAGAGCACTTAGAAGGGACTTGTTTGGGGACTTCCTAACTGTGTGGTGATATCTTAGCTGTACAGGAGAGAGAGCTGATTTCCAATGCTGTGTTATGGGGCTCAGAAAGGTGGTCAGATGGGGTCAGAAAGAACAAGGTGGAAGAGGGTGGTAAAGCCAGAGGTCATCTAGATTCTACCGGAAAAGCAAAAGCAGTATGTTCCAGAAATATCCGTGCTCATCTGGGAGAGAGAAGAGAAGGATCTTACAAGGCTCCTTGAGCTCCAGTCAAGTGAGCAACCTGTTCTTGTGGCTTCTGTAATCAAAGAGATCTTATTTCTTCCTACATGGAAGGAAGTGTGCCCAGAGCTACCTCCAGAGAGAGGCCATCAATCTTGAAGTCTGGTTTGAAACAATTATTTAAATTTTGGTTGATTTCATCAAAGACATTTTTCTGTTCAGCTGACTTATCACCTCATGTTTTCCCCATTCCCTCACGAATTCTGCCAACCCTGCATTCAGGGAAGCCTGAGATGGTCCTGATGGGGTCCTTCATGCTCTTAACATAGGTTTCCCTTCAGTCTCTGCGCCCTGTGCAACTGGAAGAGCAGGCTTTCCAGAATTATGCCACAGGTGAGAGCCGGAGGAACAGGCCATTCTCTCCAACCTATTGCAGATGTTTGCCTTAAATAGCTTCTGTTTTTAGCTTCTTTTTTTCTTTTAACTTTTCATTTTATAAAAACTTTATACATACCCCAAATTAAGGAGAGTAGGTGTACCCAGTGCCCAGCTTCAGTAATGATCAACACGTGGTAATCCCCGTCCCTCTCCCTTAAATACTTTTCAAAAGGGCCAACCCAGAACATTTGCAATCACTGCTAGAGGTGCACTTAAAAGGGACTGGTTTGGGGACTTTCTGAGTTTCTAGATTGTACAACTGGATGGAAGTGGAACCCACCAGCCAATCTGGGGAATGTGAACCGAGGAACAGGTCCTGGGGCTGTGGCCTTGGGTTGAGACAGCCATAGCAGTTGCAAGTGGGACTGGGTCAGGAGTCCAAGGGAGAACATCGTCAGATGCCATATGGAGGATTTGCAAGTGTTGGTTTTGGTCACGGGAACTTGACAGTGGTAGTTCTGATCTTATTCTGAGAGTAGGGGCCAGAGGGCAGTGAGTGGAGGAAGGTAAGAAGGCAGGAAAGTCGAACAGAGGATTCGGAGCAGTGTAGTTTCCCTGCATGGCTCAGTCACCCACCTTGGGTTATAGAGGCAAATTCCCTGTCTCTACCTACAAAGTCAGCTTCCTGGAGGAGGAACCTAGGAATCAACATTCTAAAAATTCCACAGGTATCTCCAATACGTTGCTGGTGGAAATATAAAACAGTACTACCACTTTTGCAAACTGTTTGTCAGTTTCTTGCCAAATGTAAACAATATGATACAGCCAAGTCCTCGTCCTTAAGTGTTTTAAGAAATGAAAATAGGGCGGGGCACGGTGGCTCACACCTATAATCCTAGCACTTTGGGAGGCCAGGGCGGGTGAATCATGAGGTCAGAAATTCAAGACCAGCCTGACCAATAGGTGAAACCCCGTCTCTACTAAAAATACAAAAATTAGCTGGGTGTGGTGGTGCACGCTGTAGTCCCAGCTACTTGGGAGGCTGAAGCAGAAGAATCACTTGAACCCAGGAGGTGGAGGTTGCAGTGAGCTGAGATTGTGCCACTGCACTCCAGCCTAGGCGACAGAGCTAGACTCCATCTCAAAAAAAAAAAAAAAAAAAAAAAAGGAAAAAGAAAAGAAATGAAAATACGTCCAAATAAAGACTTGTACACAAATGTTCACAGCAGCTTTATTCACACCAGCCAAAAAAATAGAAGCAACTCAAATGTCCCTCAGCAGGTAAATAGGTAAACAGATTGTGGTAAATTCTTACGGTAGAATACTATTCAGCAGTAAAAAAGAGTGAACTATGATACACACAACAATATGGATGGATATCCAAGACATTATGTGAAATAAAGAGGCCAGGCACAAATGAGTATCTGTGATGTGGTCATTTGTGAAATTTTAGAACAAACGAAATGAACTTGTGCTTATCTGGAGCAGGATTTGGGAGTGTTGAATCCAAAGGGATATGAAAAAAATGTTTTAGGGTGATGGAAATGTTCTGTATCTTGATGGTGAAGAGAGTTACATGGGTGTGTGTGTTTTTTAAGATTCATTGAACTGTAAACTTAAATGGATGCATTTTGGAGGAAAAGGAGACTGTGCAGAAGAGTGGGCAGAGCCAAGGGGTTTTTGTATTTACAGGCAAAGGAGGAGTTGAAGATCCTTGAAGACAGGATCTAGTGTGAGTGTGAAATACCTATGAGTGAGAAGACAAAAGCATCGTCCCTTTATAGAGATGTGAAAGGAAGGGTGGAGCTGAGCAAATGTAGAAGGCAAAGGGTAGAAAGTTTCAGCGAGCTTACTCAGTTTCCCTTAATTTTCCCTGTAACACAGAAGGCAGAGTCATTTGTGGAGAGACAGGGACCTTGAGGCAAGGAGTAGTTTGAAATACCAGCTACAGGGGTGAGAACAGAAGTCAGCCAGGATCTCCTAGTTGCAGGGGCCTAGCTGGCCACACCATGGAGATACTGTGTATGATGGTATCTCCACAAATGATCGCAGTGTTTTCTACAGCCGTGCTCAGAAGCCTGGATGGAGGAACAGGGACTGCTATGCAGATCCTGGGTTCAGGGTGAGTAGAGCTTATCTGCTGGATTATTAAAAGTGATCAACAATGGATTTCCAGGCTGGGTAAGAGTGGAAGTAGGAAAGAAACTGCTCTAGTTTGAATATTTGACCCTCCAAACCTCATGTTAAAATTTGATTCCCAGTGATGGAGGTGGAGCCTAATGGGAAGTGTTTGGGTCTTGGGGGTGGATCCCTCATGAATGGCTTGGCGCTATCTTCACTGTAGTGAGTCCTCACCCTATTAGTTCTTGTGAGAGCTCGTTGTTAAAAAGAGCCTGGCACCTTCTCCCCTCTCTCTTGCTGCTTCTCTTGCCCTGTGATCTCTGTGCACACCAGCTCCCCTTTGCCTTCTGCCACTAGTGGAAGCAGCCAGAAGCCTTCATCAGAGGCAGATGCTAGTGCCATGCTTCTTGTACAGCCTGCAGAACCGTGAGCCAAATAAACCTCTTTTCTTTATAAATTACCCAGCCTCAGGTATTCCTTTATAGGAACACAAACAGACTAAGACAGGAAATGAGACTTAATTACTCCATTCAACAAATACATTGGTTACCACCTGTGTGTCAGGTATTGTTTTAGATCCCTGGGAAGATGCAGATAACAAAAAAATAAATCCCAACCCTCAGTGGCCAGAGTCAGGCATTAAGTAAGCAATAAAATATGCAGAACTACAGAGGTGGTAAGTGACATGGAGAAGAATTAAGCAGGAAAGAAGGGTTGGAAATCCTGGGCAGTAGAAAGTGATCATGGGAGACCTCTCTGAGATGCCAACAGTTGATCAAAGACCTAAGCAGAGGAACAGCCAGTGCAAAGGTCCCGAGGCAGGGGCAGGCCTGGCAGTGCTTGTTGAATACTTGGAGGCCGGCATGGCTGGAATGGAGTGTGTGGGAAATAGTGGGAGATTATTAGAGGGTGACAGGTTGAAAGGGAGGGACTGCTTGGGATTTTTGAGCTACTGTGTAAACACTGACCTTCACTGAGTGAGATGGGGAACCACCAAAGGATTTTGAGTGACAGAGAAGCTTAATCTGATTTATGCCTTTCAAAGGATCACTCTTCTCAGTGTCAAAGCATTGACTTACAGTCTTGACAAACATTTAATCCACATAGAGATGCCCCATGAGGTTGATTTATCTCTATTTTTTTTTTCCTTACTGATGAGGAAATTGAGGCTCCGTGAGTTTAAGTAACTTTGCCAAGGTCACTCAGCTGGTGATTGGCAGAGCCAGGATTTACGCCTTCGTTTGTCTGATTCCAAAGACCACACAGATTAGGAGAGGAGGGAAGACAAAGGGTTCCAATGGTGTTGAAGGGAATGGGAACAGGACACAGAACTGTGATTGGCATCGAAGTAGACCACAGAGTGTGGCAACTGGTAGCATGTGTTAGGGAGAAATACATGTCAACAGTGTCGTCTGAGTCATGGCTGTCTTCTAGGAGAATAGTGGTACTGTCAATAAAATACGGTAGTCAGGAGTAGAAGCCAGCCTGGGGCAAAAGACAGAGGGTGTGACTTGGGCAAGCAGAGGCTGAGGCGTTGGTGGGAAGTAGTGGATGTATCCAGTTGATCCAGAGAGAGGACCCAGGAGAGAGGACCCAGGAGAGGGGAGCCTAGAACCCCACTGTGGTTAGGGTGGAAATTAAAGAGAGGCATGTGCTCTCTGAGTGAGAAGAAAGGCTGAAGGGAGAAGCTGGCAATGTTCCTCCCTGTGTGGAGGAGGCAGTGGGGACCAAAATTCACTGCTTTTGGGGACAGAAATGTTTAAAACTTTACCCTTATGAACTTGGACAAAGGAAAGATGTGGACGTCTATTTTGTCATTTGAGCTTAAAGAGGTGATTTAGATTAGCACAATAGCCGAGCAGTGAGCATCTCCTGACCTCACCCAGGATGTCAGTTCCTGCAGGTATAAAGCTTGTGCCATTCCAGGCCTCAGCTGGACACACGATGGGGGCCGGGGAGTGGAGTTGAGGCCAGTGACTGCTCCCAGGGGATCAGTGAGCAGGTTTGTTTCTTTCCTGTGTTAATCCTGGGAAACCAAACCTTTATTTCAGCTACATTTTCCCATATCTGTACCTTTACCAGATAACCTTACCTTTACCTTTACCTTACATAACAGCCACTTTTTATACGTGTGAAGTAACTCCCCCCAACTTTTTTTTTCTGAAAGTAAAACAACTTGGTGACATTGGCTTTTATTCTTATCAGGCCCCATGTAGATAGTGGCTTATTTTACAGCAGTATTTGTTTACATCCCTACAGGCTGGACAGTGTTTCTTTTCACATGGCTGAAAACTTTTTTTTTAAAGCAAGAATCTTGCCTGATACCAGTTCTTATTATTAAATCAAAACCACTTTTTCATGTTGTTCTTTCATTGCACATTTTCAGATAATGCTCTTTGTTTTTATTTTTGCTGACTTTCCAAAGATTTTTCTCTTTAACCTTTTTTAATATGAAAAAATTTAAGCGTATGTACAGAGAGTAGTAAAATAACACCCCAGGGTTCCCATTTCTCATCTTTAACTGTTATCAACAGCCTGCCATTTTTTGTTTTATCTGTCCTCCCCACCCCCATATAATTATTTTCTGTAGTATTTTAAAGCAAATCTTGAATTCAGGTGATTCTTAAAGAAAAACATTTACGGAATTAGGTCATTGTTACATTTCAGAGGCCAAGCAGCAGTGTGTCTGCCTCTGTCAGAACTGTCTTAATAATTGTGTCTTTACCTGGCCTGCAGCTTTGAAGAGGCTTATTCCAGGTACTTACTTTACTGAGTGGATGGGAAGTGCTAAGACAACCATAAGGTCCTCCTACTGGAGTTTATCTTCTCCTAAGCCTAGAAAAAAAAAATCACAGTTCTTAAACACCCATGTAGTTGTCCCAGGAATCTTCCCCTGTCTCCTGCCGACGTCCTGAATCTTAACTGGAACTTTCCTGGTACAGAGCACATCCTGGGACCTGAGGCCTCAGTGTCAGGTGACCAGTCGCTAAACTATAGAAAACCAGGAAAATCTGCATCTGAAGACAAGTTTGTGAGACTGAGCAAACACTGTACAGCCAAGATCAGGTTATGAACAGGAATTTAAATCATATTGGTCTCCATGTCTTGTTTCTGGTGAATTGCTGGAATTTGGCTGCGTCCTCTTAATCTGCGCTTATCTGTGATACCTTTAAGTGGCTGAAACAAACAAAAAAGATGCCATTTACTGCCATGTTTTCTTCGGAATATGATATTCTTGCTCTTCTTGATTTGCATGGCTTCAGGCCCGTGTTAAGGTAACTGGGTTATTGCACCTTGACTAGCTTGTTTGAGTAGGATGAGTGTGGTGTGCCTTTATTTCCTGTCTCTTGCATCAGTCTGTTTGTGAGAGTGTACCGAGAGGTGATTAATGGGGAAGATAAACATATGCTTACTGACTGAAAGTTCTTCCTGTTTCCTAAAGTGTTTTTGGTTTAGTGAATTGTTTGTTTGCTGCCCACAGACCACATATGGTGTGTGTACCTGTTATTGTGAACACCATATGCCTTTGTATAGGAGCTGGGCTTTTAAGCAAAGTCAACATATGATAAGGCTTAAAAGATTTTCCTTCATCCAATAATTGGATGGATTGGACAGCTGTCTGTCACCATAAGCAGAGCCTACAGAGTCTGGAATTCTGCATACAAAATCATATAAGAATACTTGCTGTTCTTGCCCCCAGAGCTTAAGTTGTGTACAGCAAGGCTGTGGGGTTTTGGTTGCTGGAAATACCTCATTGCTGTGAATCTCCTGCCTGCGGACTTATAGATCTCTCACTACACGGTGCTGCTGTGCCAGTGTTCATGCTCTCTCACTGCCACCACCATCTGCCCCTGGAATCAGGAACTTCCTCTTGCTTTCTGCCAAGGAAAATCTAGGGAGGGAAGAATTCTGCCATTAATTGCTGCAAATGTAAAATTGACTTAGAGAAAAAAAACACATTCTCAATTTAAAAAGTAATACCTGCTCTTGCAGAAATTTTAAGATATAGAAAAGGTTGGGGGGAGTTGCATTTCCAACAAGGATCATTTACAATTAGCATTTTTGATCTTTCCATCTAGTTAGGTACATTGAAGCCTTTCCCCATAGTTGCATTAATACTGTATGTACAATGTTATCTTTTCTCCTGAACATAGTAGCGTAGGTTTGTTTATGTCTTAAAACTTTATTAGCCCTCTTAGAAGCCTTAATTTTTTGCCCAGGGGACATTCTGTAATTTAACCATATTATTGGATCGGTCATTTGTAATGCTGCTACATACACATTGTTGTACAAAAACCATTTTCTATACTTTATATTATCTTTAAATTAGATTTTATAGAAATGCAATGGGTGGGCCAAAGGGAATGAACACTTGGACGCTCTAGGATTACCGCTCCAAAGAGGTGTGTCCATTTGCTATCCAATCAAAGTCAGCGCTTAAACCAGTTTTACTTTTCCTAATGGGAATATGTAGAGCTACTCCAGGCATCAGACAAGGTAATGATTTAGGTTTTAGAAGTCCTTGAGGTGTCAGATAGTGATGCTCTGACCCCTTGTCCACTGTGGGTGGTGGCTGGTTCTTCCTTCTGCATCCATCCCCCAAGTTATATGCAAGTTTCTTGAAAGCAGTTCTGCTCTGGTCTCAGTTCTCTATCCAGCCTCGGTGACTATCCAAGAGTTTACATTTGCATCACTGTGGATATGTTTTCTAAAAGATATACATGATGATGCAAACGTGCATATAACCTTCATGTACACTAGACCATGTAGGTTAACATGGGGGGGAAAGTTATTACCAGTACAACTTGACCTGGTCCTGGGAAGCCTCTGGGAATCTTGACATTTTGGGATGTTTCTGATGATGTCTTTGTTGTTCTTTTGCACAGATCCAGTCCTGCAGGTCCCAACGCATGTGGAAGAGTAAGTTTTCTGATTTGCTCAGTACTTCCCTTAAATTCAGTCGTCTTCATTCCATCAGTGTTTATGAGGCCAATTGCTGGGAGTGCATATATGTGTAAGTTTGAAGAATAACAGTGAGTGACATAGAAAGTCTTACAGGTGCTATGATGAAAGCCTGTATTGAGGAGGAGGTCGTCAGTTTCCTGGGGGAGAAGGGTAGTGGTTTTAAAAAGGCTTATTTGAGATGAAACTCAAGTTGAGCTTTGAGCTTAAACTTCCAAAGTCCTCAGGGGGACTGGACCTCTTCCTCTTTGCTGTGTCATATCATGGAGAAAAAAGGTGAATGTGACCTGCTACTGCAGAGCGTGTGTTGGAGTAAAAGCTGGATAGCGCCTGTAAGAGCCTTAAATGATGGCGCAACCTAAGTAAAGGAACAATTCAGCCAAGAGTTTCTGAGGGACTGTAGTTATAGTTCAGTCTTTAGCAGATTAGCTTGACAAAAGACCACTTCACATCTGCTTCAAGGGAAGCTACTGACGGAGAGACCTTGATCTGTCCCTTTGGCGGGTTCTCTCTGATGTCCAACCATTAGAGTTTGCTTTTATTGCCTCCAGTTAAACAAAAAATATCTCTTGAAAACTAAAAGCAGATTTGTTCTACCTGTTTATGTACCACGCTATGCTATTAAATATTAATGGCTGAAGTTCTATATACAATTGATGTAGAATTTGAAAAGTGGACTTGCTGGGTCCTTTTCACATATTTTGCCTTCATCCAGAGTGCTTTGACCAAACGATGATTTGTCTTCTATGGTTTTGTATGATTTTTCCTTTCAGGGCACTTTTCTCCAGTCGAGGATAGTGTTTACCACCATAGGGGTATTTTATTTATCTGTGGTTGAACTGAGAGAGAATAGTGGGTGGAATTGTCTTATATACTCACTTATACACCCACACACAACCACCCCCCACTCTCTGTTCCTCCATCATGGGTTCGCGTGGCTTTGATACGTTGTTCCGTGCCCTGGACTATAATTTATCTTTGATATTTATTATTTAATCTCTAGGCCTGCCTTTCTCCCAGATCCTAATGATGGTAGCCTGTATACGCTTGGAAGCAAGAATAATGAAGGCCTGACGGTGAGTATATTTAGCTTCTTTTTGTACTCCAGGGGTTCTAGACCGGCAGTTTTTAAGTGTGTCTGCACAGTGTCTTACTGTGTCTCCCGCCCGGAGCTTTTAAAAACAACCCCTGGGGATTCTGATTCAGGTGATCTAGAGGGGAGCCTGGGCATCAGTCTTTTCAGAGAGCTTCCTAAATGAGCTTTTAAATGTGGTGCCAGAGTTCAGAAACATGGATGCAGACCGGCAGGTTTTCATGGCCCAGCCCATACACTGGAGGATATAATGTTAGGAACAGGGTTTGCTCTAACTGGTGACCCTCACCTTAGGAGGGAGGGATATAGGGAAATGCTGTCTCCACCTGCCCCACCTTCCAATGATTCCTTAGGGGAGTCATGTGTTATTCCATCCTCATCTCCATTTGAGAATCTAAACCAGTGGTTTTCAGCCTTAGTTATACATTGTAATAACCTAGAATTCGAAAAAACAGCATTGGGACCTAGAACATAGAGCCCAATCCTAGAAGGTCCCAATTTAATTGATCTAAGTCATCAGGACTTTTTTTTTTTTTTTTTTTTTGAGACAGAGTCTCGCTCTGTCGCCCAGGCTGGAGTGCAGTGGCGCTATCTCGGCTCACTGCAAGCTCCGCCTCCCAGATTCACACCATTCTCCTGCCTCAGCCTCCTGAGTAGCTGGGACTATAGGCACCCGACACTATGCCTGGCTAATTTTTGTATTTTTAGTAGAGATGGGGTTTCACTGTGTTAGCCAGGATGGTCTCAATCTCCTGACCTCGTGATCCACCCGCCTCGGCCTCCCAGAGGGCTGGGATTACAGGCGTGAGCCACCGCGCCTGACCATCAGGACTTCTTAAAAGCTCCTCACATAAGAGAATTTAGAAACAGGCCCACACATATGGTCACCTGATTTATGACAAAGGTGACACTGCAGTGTCCTTTCTTGTCTTTTCTCTTTTCTTTTCTTTTGAGATGGAGTCTCACTTTGTCACCCAGGCTGGAATGCAGTGGTACAATCTTGGCTCACTACAACCTCTGTCTCACAGGCTCAAGCCAGCCTCCCACCTCAGCCTCCTGAGTAGCTGGGACCACAGGCACACATCACCACGCCCAGCTAATTTTTTGTATTTTTGGTAGAAATGGGGTTTCATCATATTGCCTAGGCTGGTCTCCAATTTCTGGGCTCAAGTAATCCACCCACCTCGGCCTCCAAAGTGCTAGGATTACAAGCGTGAGCCACCACCACCCAGCTTACAGTGTTTTTGCAATAAATGGTATAGGTCAATTGGGATATCCATACAGAAATACAAGTCTTGACTCCTATCCCCCACAACACATATAAAATCAGTTCCAGATAGATCACCCATCTAAATGTGAAATGCAAAATAATAAAGCTTTAAGAAAAAAAGTAATGGAACCATCTTCATGATCTTAGAGTGAGTAGAGATTTCTTAAACAGGTTATTAAAGAACACTATAAATTTAGCAAAAAATCAATAAACTGACTATATTAAAATTAAGAACTTTTCCTTCTTAAGAGGTCAGAAAGTATTTGTAGTATACACATCCAACAAAAGTTCATATTCAGAATATATGAGGAAATCCTATGGTACATTAAAAAAAGCCCAATGGAAGAATAACAGAGGAGAATATCCAAATGGTCATAAACATATGAAAAGATGTTCCATTTTATTAGTCATTATTAAATGCAAATTAAAGTCACAGTGCCATACTGCTACTCACCAGAATGGCCAAAACAAGGGAAGTAGAAAAAGAAAACGTCGTGATGATATAGAGCAACCAGGATTCTCACCTACTGCTGGTGGAAGTGCAGTGTGGCACAAGTGTTTTGGAAAACTGTTTGGCAGTAAGTCCTAGAGTCCTTAGGACCCAGAAATGCCTTCCTAGGTTACAGACCCAATAGAAATGCATGTTTGTGGTTGGGCACGGTGGCTCACACCTGTAATCCCAGCACTTTGGGAGGCCGAGGCGGGCGGATCACGAGGCCAGGGATTGAGACCACGGTGAGACCCCATCTCTACTAGAAATACAAAAAATTAGCCGGGCGTGGTGGCGGACGCCTGTAGTCCCAGCTACTCAGAAGGCTGAGGCAGGAGAATAGCGTGAACCCAGGAGGTGGAGCTTGCAGTGAGCTGAGATCGCGCCACTGCCCTCCAGCCTGGGCAACAGAGCGAGACTCCGTCTCAAAAAACAAAAGAGAAATGCACGTTTGTTTACCAATGGACACGTGCCTGAATGTACAGCAGCACCATTTATAATAAGCAGAGTGGCCAAATAACATCCACAGTGGAGTGGAAAAATCAACTCTAGAAGAGGCATGCCCAGTGATGAGGACCAACAGTCTGACGACACACACCACAGATGACTCGCAAGCGCGATGTTGAGCAAAACAAGACAGACCAAAAAGGCCACACACTGCCGTTCACTTATATAAAGCCAAAAACAGGAAAAACGAGTCTCTGCTGTTTTGAAGTTAGGATAATAGTTACCCTGGAGAGTTATGGCTAGAAAGGGGGTCGAGAGAGAGGGGGGCTTCTGTTTCTTCACTTGGCTGCTGGTTCCGTGGGTATGTTCACTTCATGAACACTGACTGAGCTGTGTGATGATGAGTGCTTTTCTGTTTGCGTATTATGCATCAGTAGGAAGTTTTTAAAGCTTCCAAGTAATTCTCATGTGCAACCGAGGATGAGAACCACTTGTCTAGGCTGTAAGTGGATTGTGGGCTTTAACTTGGGTATTTTAAAATTATTTTGTGACCAAAACAGAGGGGAGGAGGGCAAGCTTGTGTAGAGCTGTGTGTATTTCACCTTCAACACTGCTCTCCATCGGTTTCTCTCCACAGCTCCGTAGTCCTCATTTCTTAAGCAATTTGTTTGCCAGAAACTGGGCTGAGTGAGTTGTATAAGTTATCTCATTTGAATCTCTCAGCAGCCCTGTGGGTGATATCCCCATTTTAGAGGTGTGGAAACTGAGCCTGGAGAAGTGAAGGAGTATGTCCAGGGCCGTGTCTTCTCGTGTTGGAGTTGGTTCTTAAAGAGGATGCCCTTCATCGCTCCCTTGTGCTCCTTCCTGGGTTGTGGTTTAGCAGCTCCAGAAACAGTGTTTCCCAAGCTTGGGCCTTGAAGCAGAGACCACAGAACTCTAGGAGACTGGACGATCTGCAGTGCCTTTCTGATTCTCAGAAACATGTGGCAAAACACAGTCATTGCAGTCTCTCTGAAGCATTTTTCCTCCTCTGAGGCTTGGTTTGAATGTTGGGATGATGGGAAAATCCAAGTTATTTAGTATGCAAAGCTCTGCTTATTAAAGCTAGAGAGAAATCTTTTCTTTCTTGGAGAAAAAGGTGACCATGCAGTAGAGGCATTTCTATAAAAGCAGGTATCTATAGAACAATTTCAAGAACACAGAATGTTCTAAAAATAAAGTATACTGAAACGAGCACTAACCAAAAGAGCTCGTCAGATGACAGCTGTAGACTCAGAAGAATCAGTTTTATGATGAAATGCAGTTGAAACATTTGGATTCCTTCGAGTTTCTTTTCCTGGCACCTATCTTAACTTCCTCTTTAAAACCAAAAGCCTCCATTTTTCTTGTTTTTCAATAGTGAATTTTTTACTGAAGAAAACATCAGAACTCTTTTCCACCTCAGACTCTTGTGTTGCCCCTGTAATGGCGACTTCTCCTTTCCCTCGAAGCTTGAGCTTGGCACCAAGGTTGCATCCCTTCAGCATCAATGTCGTGGCTCCCTCCCATGGGGCTCTACAGAGGACTGTCATTCTACTCAGTCTAGCCAGCTCTGGCTCTGTATTCCAAGCCAGGACAATTCTTTCTCCCACTCTCAGAATTTCAAAGAATATATAACTTTCCATATTTGTGTAAATATTTTCAGAAAAGGTTTGTGTCACCCCTGGGAAGCACCCTGGACAGGAGACCTTGAGGGGCGTCCGCACATGGTGTCAAGTAAAGGAGTGGATGTTTATGGAGCTCAGGGACCTAGGAGCTTGTCAAAATAGAGGTGGAAAATTAGCTGGGTGTAGTGGCAACACGCCTGTAATCCCAGCTACTTGGGAGGCTGAGGTGGGAGAATCACTTGAACTCAGGAGGCAGAGGTTGCTGTGAGCCAAGATGGCGCCACTGCACTCCAGCCTGGTCAACAGAGTGAAACCCTGTCTCAAAAAAATAAAAATGAAAACAAAGTAGATGTGGAAGCATAGGGTGCCCCCTTCTCCTTGGTATTCAGTTAGGAAAACTCCCATCTGCAAAGTGCTTCTCTCTTTTTAGCAGAATTAGGTAATAGAAACAGACTGCCTGGTAAAATTATAATAATTGCACAAGACTTGGTTAACTTTTTTCCTTTTTTTTTTTTGAAGAAACTTCCTTTTACCATCCCAGAATTGGTGCAGGCATCCCCGTGCCGGAGTTCAGATGGAATCCTCTACATGGGTAAGAGTTCCTGTCTCCAACCCTGAAACTTGTGTCTCTTTGATGTAAGTCCCAGAATCTGGGAAAGTGGCATGTGGAGAGAGAGGGCGCAGACACCGCCTTGCCAACCCTTTCTTTCCTGGGTTGTGCTTCAGGTGCTGTTCTCCCCAGGATCAGCTGACCAATTAAGAAAGGGTTCCCCCAACTTGGGAGAAGAATTGACATCATTAATATGGTTACTCATTTAACAAGCTTTTAGTTGCTGTGTTGACTTAGTCCTGAGATTCCAAGATTGCAACATACCCAGTGGCAAATGGATGAAATTTAAAGTGAATACAATCGTCTAAGCCAAGAAAGGAAAGCCAGGCTCTGCCTGTTAATTATAGGGCTTTCTTAGTATTTCCTGCTATCAGAATATTTGATAAAACAGCACTTAATAGCTTGCCTAGATAAACTGCTTCATACCTATGGGGTCACAGCTTTCAAAGCATCAGATCACCTGCTTTTCTTTTACCATGTTGCTGCCAAAATGTCAATAAAAAAGCATTTGCAACACAAAGGAGAGCTGTATTTATCTTGAAATCATAGTAGTAATAATAGCCCGTATTTATACAGCAGCTTTCTTTTTGAGGAACTGAAAGTGCTTATTGCCTATTCATGCCTTGAGAAGCTTTATGTGTATTTCTGGGTCTCAAGTGCAGGCCAGACTTTTAGGGTTTTGCTCAGGACACTGGGACGCTTGCTTCCTTCCCCACCTTCAGATTGAGGAACTCCCAGCCTAGGAATTTGGAGGAAACAATCAGCACAGATTTTTCTCTCTGTGGGCCATGCCCTGGGAACATCTGACAATCTTCTGACCATCCATGTCACTGTGTCCTATCTGGTCTTTCAGCTTTTGCCAGCGATTCACTTATAGTCTGCTTAGGGTGATGTCTTCTCATCATCTTTGTGCTGTACCCTCTTAAGCGAGTTCATTAAACCTATTTAAGAGCATGGTAGTTGCCCAGTCTATCCATTAAAGTAATAGCTGAGTTATGTAAACTCTAGTGGTCCTTGAAGTAACCAGTTATGTCATGCCAGATGGAAAAGGTTCATGGTCTTAGCTCTGTTCCCCTCTACCTTCAGATCATATTCGTATTATGATTTTGTCATTGAGAACAGAGTTGTGATCCACGGGTAAGTTGCACACATGTAGAACAGGCATGTATGCAACATCTGTTAGAACTTTAGAAGTATAGCTTTAGCAAATTCTAGGCCGGGCACAGTGACTTACAACTGTAATCCCAGTACTTTGAGAGGCTGAGGCAGGAGGTTTGCTTGAGGCCAGGAGTTTGAAACCAGCCTGGTCAACATAGTGAGACCCTGTCTTTACAGAAGAAACATTTTTTTAAATTAGCCAGGTATAGCCCGGGAGCCTGGTGGCTCACACCTGTCATCCCAGCACTTTGGGAGGCTGAAGTGGACAGATCACAAGGTCAGGAGATTGAGAGCGTCCTGGCTAATACAGTGAAACCCAGTCTCTACTAAAAATACAAAAACTAAGCTTCATGTGGTGGGCGCATGTAGTCCCAGCTACTTGGGAGACTGAGGCAGAAGAATCGCTTGAACCCCGGAGGCAGAGTTACAGTGAGCCAAGATCGTGCCACTGCACTCCAACCTGGGTGACAGAGCGAGACTCCATCTCAAAAAAATAAAAAATAAATAAAAATTAGCCAGGTAGCCGGGCGTGGTGGCTCACACCTGTAATCCCAGCCCGAGTCAGGCGGATCTTGAAGTCAGGAGATCGAAACCATCCTGGCTAACACGTTGAAACCCTGTCTCTACTAAAAATACAGAAAATTAGCTGGGTGTGGTAGCACGTGCCTGTAGTCCCAGCTACTTGAGAGGCTGAGGCAGGAGAATCGTTTGAACCTGGGAGGCAGAGGTTGCAGTGAGCCGAGATCGCACCACTGCACTCCAGCCTGGGCGTCAGAGTGAGACTCTATCTCAGAAAAAAAAAAAAAAAAAAAAGAGCCAGGCATAGTAGCACATGCCTGTAGTCTCAACTATGAGGAGGCTGAGGCAAAAAGGATCACTTGAGTCCAGGAGTTCGAGGCTGCAGTGAGCCATGACCACACCTCTGTACTCTGTACTTGGGTGACAGAGCAAGATCCTATCTCAAAAAAAAGAAAAAAAAAATTTCAAAGGCTCGGTGACCTTCCTCAGCATCTCAATATTCTGCTTCTAAGAGTCTCCAAAACAGGAGACTTTTCCAATGAGTTAGGAAGATACGAATGACCACCAGAGATCATGCTTTACAAAACAGAAATATACACGTTACAGTGACTGTGTTGACCTTCATGTTGGAGGCCGGTGCTACTGACTCTCTATTGCTAGGATGCTGTTGGGTGTACACCATTGATACATATGCTTTGGATTTTCTTAATAGTGTTGTTTACCGTGCTGTCTGCCTGTCATAATCAGCTGACCAAGATTAGGGGTATGGTCCAAGGCCAGAGAATACCTTACTGGCTGGGACCAGGGGCCGAGACAACTTTGACCTCCTTAGCATCAGATTGCAACCAACTCCACTGACCAGTCCCAGGTACTAGTTAATTATAGTCATAAACAGTAACTGTAGATCCTTCTCAATGGGGGCTAGTTAATACGGATGTTGAGAAATGTGAATGATGGTTATTAGGGAGATAAATCCCTGGGCACATTTCTGTATTTCTATAGATTCCAGTCCATGGGAAAAGGGTTGCCCTTCACAGGCAAGACTTTTCATATTTAAAGCCACTCATCAAAGCAATAAAATCTAACTTGAAAGTTTGGGGAACTTTTTGAAACTATAATTATGTTATTAGGTTTGGAGGAATTTGTATACCATGATTAGGTTATTAAATTATTATAAGACCTATGGGCCTAAAAAGTTTTATTGTCTCTGCATTACCGTTTACATCATCACCTTAGAAATGACATCCTAAGAATTTCAGGTCTATCTCTCTCAATACAGAGCATCTTGGCTGCTAGTTTGGCAGTGATACTTTTTTCCATATGGCGTAAACGATGATGTGTTTTTGTGTCCTTTCAGGTAAAAAGCAGGACATCTGGTATGTTATTGACCTCCTGACTGGGGAGAAGCAGCAGACCTTGTCATCAGCCTTTGCAGATAGTCTCTGCCCATCAACCTCTCTTCTGTATCTTGGGCGAACAGGTAAGAAATGAACCTTTGTCTTCTACAACCTGCCTGTTTCCAGAAGGGATCGGAAGAAGCTCCCCAGCCTCTTTCCCTAGAAGGTGGCCAGAGCTTCCTTTTTCCAAACACAGGTCTGATCATGTCATTTTCCTTTATAAGACCCTTCAGAGTCCCCCACTGCTCAAAGGATACAGTCCAAACTGCACCACTGCCCAGAAAAACCCCTGTGATGTGACTGCCACCTCTCTCGCCTCATTTCACTACTTTCAAAGTTTCCTAGCTGGGCGCGGTGGCTCACGCCTG
This sequence comes from Piliocolobus tephrosceles, assembly GCF_002776525.5. Taxonomy (NCBI): domain Eukaryota; kingdom Metazoa; phylum Chordata; class Mammalia; order Primates; family Cercopithecidae; genus Piliocolobus; species Piliocolobus tephrosceles. The sequence goes on along the minus strand of NC_045449.1, from coordinate 57,882,121 downwards.
TGATCCCAGTATTTTGGGAGGCTGAGGCAGGTGGATCACGTGAGGTCAGGAGTTCAAGACCAGCCTGGCCAACATGGCAAAATGCCGTCTCTACTAAAAAAATACAAAATTAGCCGGGTGTGGTGGCGGGTGCCTGTAATCCCAGCTACTCAGGAGGCTGAGGCAGGAGAATCGCCTGAACCTGGGAGGCGGAGGTTGCAGTGAGCCAAGATCAAGCCATTGCACTCCAGTCTGGGCAACAAGAGTAAGACTCTGTCCCCCCCCCCCCCCCCCCAAAAAAAATTTCCCAATTAGGATCAACTGCCTGCAGCTCCCAAATGGCAGTGCCATTTTTAAAGGCTTGTAGTGGTGTGGCCCTCTCCACAAGGTATGCCTGTTTTAGCCTATCTGGCAAATATCCTCTTTTCTTGCACAACTCTGCTCAAAAGTCACCTTCTCTGTGAAGCCTCTTCTCCAGCCTCTTGGCCTCCACCCTGCTCAGGAACACCTGGCTCTCCCATTCTGGGGACACACGTAGCAGTTAACAAGCCTGTTGTGACAGCCATCTCACCCCTTGTCATTGTCCCTTTACAGGCATGGCTTGCACTCTCTTCACCGCACCATTTTCTGTTTCCTCCTTTTTCAGCCTCTTTCTTCTTAACTCTTGGCACTGCATATTTATAAATTCTGTGTGCCTACTTCCTGCCTCCCTCACTAGAATATCAGTTCCCTGAGGGTACGACTTTGTTTTGCTCACCTGCCATCTCTCTATACCAGGCATATTGCCTGATGTGTAACAGGGGCTCAATGTTTGAATGTATGAATGGGTGAGCCTCATTACTGCAGAGACTTGCCTTACTCATTATCATATGTGCAGCACCTCACACATGTCGGGGATGCCATAAAACTTGTTGAACGATACTTAAAGCTAAAAGGAGAAACAGAAAACATTTAGAAGGAAAAAATTGTATCAAAAACCTAGGATGAATTCATTACAATTGAGCACTACATTTAGGTCTAAACTTTCAGACAGCCAAGGATTTGAAAAAAAGAGAACCTTCCTGAAAGTGTTGGGGAAAGCTCTGCATTTCTGAAACTCAGTGAGACTAATCTTGGACCCTGCAGAAGCTGGCTGGGCTCTCCTGGGAATGGGTGGAAGGTCTTAGACTGTAAAAATCAGGTATTCCAGCTTCTAACTGTAGTGACTGCTTAGGATTTACGTGTTTACCTTTTCCATCAAGTAAATTCTTACAGTGGCCCCTGCTTCATCCAGATATAAAACTTGTGTCATTCTCAGGTGAAATTGTGGTGTTCGAAGGAGCTGGGATATGCATGAGGTGGAATGTGTGTGCATAGGTGTGTAAATCCATTGCCTCCATTGTCTATTGCTGCATGACAAACCACCCCAACTTAGTGCCTTAAAACAAGCGTTTTATTGTTAATGATTCTGTAGGGAATTCAGGAAGGACTCAGCAAGGACCCATCATCTTTACTCCACATGCTTGGTTGGCCTCACTCATGTATCTGAGATTTCAGTTCACTTCCATGTGACCTTTCTCCATATAGATAGCCTGGACTCTTGACATGGCAGCTGGGCTCCCTCTTGAGTAAAAATGGGTATTACAGTGCCTCCTAAGGTCTAGGCTCAAAAGTTCTAGAACCTTCCTTCCACTGCATTCTGTTCGTTAAAGCAAGTCTCGAGGCCAACTGAGAATCAACGGTAGAGATACAGATTCGGCCTCTTGATGGGAAGAGTAACATGCATATTACAGGAATGGGAAGAATTGGTCGTAGTGACCTTTAGAGATGTTCTACTTCAGTCCTCCCTCAGGCTGCAGTAGTTTACAACCCTCCCACGCCCTCCAAAGACCCCCAAAATCCAATCCCAGCATCAGTCCCAAAATCTCATGTCTCGTGATCTGCATCAGGTCTGGAGGTGGATGATGTTCTTCAGATGTAGCTCCTCTTGATTGGAGACCTGTGAATTAAAGAGACAGGGTCTTGCTCCCCTTCCCATCCCCCACCCAACATACAGTGGTGAGACGGAGACAGGATAGCTGCAATAAACATGTTCACTCAAAAAAGGGCAGGAAAGAGAAACACATATCACACATTGGACCTTGGTAATTCTGAAATCTAGACAGGCACATGTTTTCAGGTTCCCCTCCTCCAGGGGTAGGGAATATTCCTTCATTAGGGCCCAGTTTTGCCCTCTGGGATTAGTTTCCTAATATAGTGCTCTCAGTGGCTCTCGGTTCTACCCTCTGAGAGCCTCTCGGTTCTTTTCCGTAACAAATGGCCAGTTTTGTATCTTTCTCAGTCTGTTCCTTGTCCATTGAAATTTGGGGATCTAGAAGCCCTTTTTTTCAATTTGACTATCTCTGATCCTTTTAGTCTATGCTAATACCACTGCTTTAAAAACTATGTGAGCTTCCCATGTGTCAAATTATAGTCTATTGCATTAGATAAAAACCATACCCACAAGTCTCCAGACTTTGGAATGTGAGTTTAGAACTCCTTTGATGCAGAGGGTGTATGAGGGGCCGCCTTAAAATCTTTTGGAGGTCTCAAAGAAGGATCTTACAGCTTAACCTTTGATTTTATTGATCTTTACCCTGAGCCCATTTTTTGTTGCTGGCAGTACCCTGGATTTGATCTTTTCCCTAAAGTTATTTTTTATAATGAGAATCTTTTCCAGCAGTATTCAGTCCTGGACCCTTTATATTTCCTCTGTATTCTGCTGAATAATTTCTTCCTCAGCTCATTTGTCTCACAGTATATCATAGACAGCTAAGAGAAACCAACATTCTCTGCTTTCTGTCTGGAAGTCTCCTTAGTTGGATCCCTGAGTTGATTAGATATTTTTTCTGTCTTCCAAGTTACTGCAAGCAATAGTCATACTCATCATGGCACCCTCCACAAGCTGGGTCACCCCGTTTCCACTTTGAATAGCAGTGCCACCTCTGCACTAGCAAGTCTCCACCAACCTTTTTGTCAGCCTCCCAGCCTCCACCTACCAGCTGGTCCCAAAGTCAATGCCACATGCTTTAGGTGTTTGTTATGGCGCCATCCTGCTTCAAGGTGCCAGTTTTTGACTATCAGCAATCCATTGCTATGTAATAAGGCACCCCAAACCTTAATGGCTAACAACAACAACCATTCTATTGCTCACGATTCTGTGAGCCGTGAGTCCAAGGGCATAGCATGGGTGGCTCGTCTCTGCTTCCACATGCTGTCGGCCAGGCTCACTTATGTGTCTGGGACTTCAGTTCTCCTCACATTGCCTTTCTGTATCAAAATGGATAGTCTGGACTTTTTGGCCTACAGTTTAGGGAGGATTTGTTTATAATTAGATAAGGACCACACCTCAGTATGTACTGTGGCCTCTCTGTGGTAATGGGCTGGCTGGTCTGTGTTCTTTAGAATACACCATCACCATGTACGACACCAAAACCCGAGAGCTCCGGTGGAATGCCACCTACTTTGACTATGCAGCCTCGCTGCCCGAGGACGACATGGACTACAGTAAGTGCTCTCTGCTGGATTTCACAAGCTTGGGCCAGTACTTTTGGAATCAGTTGCTCCAGAAAGTAGGATTTTCTTTTAAGATACTGTTTGTCACCAGGTTCTTTCTTTCCATGGACTTTTCATGGGCTTATCGTAAATACTTCCCACAGTCAATGTGCAGGGACCTTGGTGAAGTCTGAAGGGAAACCGAAGTAAAATGATGACAAGCTTAGCCAGAGAGGAAGGAGGACACCCCTTGTTGAGTCTTTCTATGTCACAGAAGGAATTTACTGCAAGCCCATGGAAAGTAGAAGTAAAATCAGCATAGGACATTAACAACCCTGTCAAGGCCTCTCTGCAAATGTGACTCATCCCTAGTTATTTCTGCAGTTAACATTCACCCCGCTCAAATGAAAACTAAAAACCAATTCTGTCACCTTAACATTGGTGTCAAAGTTGGACTCTGCCTTTTCTGGTCAAGGACCTAGAATATTTTCGTTTTTCTCTGAGGACTCCTTTGTGAATCTCATGGGACAGTGTCAGTGGTTCAGGTCTGACTTTCAGGGTGTTTTTTTTTTTGGGGGGGGTTTTCTTGAGGCAAGGTTGCCCGGGATGTGTGCAGGGGTGCAGTCATGGTTCACTGTAGCCTCAAACTCCTAGGCTCAAGCGATCTTCCCACCTCAGCCTCCTAAGTAGCTGGGACCACAAGCACACACCACCACTTCCCTACCTCCCCTGGCTAAATTTTTTTTTTTTTTTTTGTAGAGATGGGGGTCTAACTATGTTGCCCAGGCTTGTCTTGAACTCCTGGACTCAAGTGATCTTCCCACCTCAGCCTCCCAAAGTCTTGGGCTTACAGACATGAGCCACCACAGCTGTCCCTGACTTTCAGTTTGATCGATGGGTTTCAAGTGACTGCTATGAAATGCCAGATTAATAGGCATCTCCATTGGCTCCTTTCTCCTCAATATTTACTCTCACTTATTGAATAGAATGGTAAAGCACATCACCAAATAAATTGCCTTTGGGAGAGTAATCCTATCCTGTGTTTATAAGCCAGCCAGTTCCCAGTGTCTTGATATTATAGAGACTAAGTGAGTTCATTGGAAACAAGTGAAATTGCTCAGAGGAGATCTGAGAATATTCCAGAAGTCTTGTTTCCTCTAAATGAGTGACTACAGCCTGCCACAAGAGTAGAGGATGTGGTTTCAAGATGGGGTGAGACTCAGCATGCTTTGTTTATTTGATCTGTGCAGAGATGTCCCACTTTGTGTCCAATGGTGATGGGCTGGTGGTGACCGTGGACAGTGAATCTGGGGATGTCCTGTGGATCCAAAACTACGCCTCCCCTGTGGTGGCCTTTTATGTCTGGCAGCGGGAGGGTCTCAGGAAGGTGATGCACATCAATGTCGCTGTGGAGACCCTGCGCTATCTGACCTTCATGTCTGGGGAGGTGGGGCGCATCACCAAGTGGAAGTACCCGTTCCCCAAGGAGACAGAGGCCAAGAGCAAGCTGACGTGAGTTGGGAGCTCGGGGAAGGAGAGGGCGGCCGTGGCCTTTGTGTTCTGGTGCTGTTGCAATGTAGCAGGCCCTGCACGGGAGGCCAAAGACAGGACAGTCTCTGAAGCCATGAGGAATATCCAGAGCCACGACTGCTTCGTTCGGAAACCTCAGAACAGAAGAGCTGAGGGGCACCCATTAAAGCTTCAGAATTCTTAAATATAACATAAAAATCATGAGTGGGAGGTGCCGGGCACCATGGCATACACCTGTAATTCCAGCTACTTGGGAGGCTGAGGTGGGAGGATTGTTTGAGCACAGGAGTTTGAGGCCTACCTGGGCAACATGGCAAGACCTTCCCCCTGCCGCCACACACACACAAATAAAGGTGGGGATAGGAAAGAGACTGCCAGTATAAGTATAGTTTGGATCTATCTTAGGTGGTAGGGATGCAAGAGATTTTTTTTTTAACTTTCTATATTTTCTAAATTTTTAGGTTATATTCATTTTAGAAATCAGAAAAAAAATAGTTAATAGTGTGTGTCCAAGACTCAGCAGGCTTCTGTTCTCCATCCCCGTTATTAGCCTATCACTGAGTCACTTAAACTCACCAAGCCTCAGTTTCTTACTTCATAGAGTTGTGTGGAAGATCAAATACGATAATGTGCCAGAGAGTATTTAGATTGTAAAACACCATTCAAATGTAAGATATTCGTTGAGAGAGGTTTAGATAATGTAGTGGATGACTGATCAGGTGGGCTCTTGACAGTAAGCAGAAGGGCCAGGGGGTGTAGCTCTCCTCATTTTCCGTCTCCGTGATGTCCCACGTGGGGACAGACTATATAGCTGAGGAACCAGAAGTCTCACCAAGTCTGGAATTTCTTATGCATCCCTTTTGCTCTCGGCATCCAGAGTAGAGCACCATTTCTCAGGAATTTTGTAGGACCTCCAGGATCCTTAGAAAGCACGGGGCAGAATGGGGGTAGTTTTGGTGGTCGCTGGAGTGAAAGTGTGTTGTACAGGGTCGTCTGAGGGGCCTCGGAGGTGGTGGTAAGCACTCAGTCTCCTGGATGGCCATTGGACGTAGTCCTTTCTGCAGGCATCATGGGCATCATCTAGTCCAGCCCTGCAATTTTGCTGAGGCTTGCCATTAAGTGGCTTGTCCATGTTTCTGCAGTGAGTGACAGCTGGGACTAAAGTCCTGTGGCCCTGTTCCCAGGGCAGTGCCCCACCTTCACACCCCTACTGCTTTCCTCCATGTCTGGGGGGTTAATGCAGTCATCCCTGTGGATGGTATTTGGGGTTATGATTCCTCCTTTCTGTGGGATCTGGAAATTAAATGACACTGGAATGCATGTATCTGTTTTTCTCTTAGGCCCACTCTGTATGTTGGGAAATACTCTACCAGCCTCTATGCCTCTCCCTCAATGGTACACGAGGGAGTTGCTGTTGTGGTAAGTCCACTATGGAGGGCTCACAGCTGCCTAACTGCTTCTATTCCATTTTAGCAAAGAATGACTTTGCTACGCACAAGCATACTGCGGGTTAAGCATGCAAAATACAAATCTTAAATTCTCAAAAACAGTTTCCGCACATGCCACATTCTACTTTGAAAGAAAGATACATGACAGAAACAGCTTCTTAAAGCTGAGGAATCCCTGATTATTTCCTTTTGCTTTTGTGGTCAAATCTGAACTCCCCAGACTGGTGTTCATGGCTCTCCTTAATCCAGTCCCACGATGCCGTTCGCCATCCTGTTAGTTTCTCTGTGTGAGTTACATGACCCAAGCAAGTGCACCTTCTCCCTGACTTCTACAAGCTTCCTGTTCATCTTTCCCCAGGGCGTTTGTTCAGGCTGCTCCTCACCTCACGCTTCAAGTGCCCTTTCTTCTTCCTTTTCCCTACTCAAACCCTTTGCATGCTTTTGCAATCTCTCCAAGCCTCCTTGGGCCTCACCAGCCTGCCTCAAACATTCTGTCTCTGAAAGTCCGAGGCATCATAATCCTAGCTGTTTGTCTTGATCCCTGCAATGCTTGGGCTGTGTGGTTGGCTCTCTTATCTTCCCAGTGAGTTGGGCGACTGCTCCTGTGAGCAGACAGCGCCTGCCTCTGTCGTAGTTCCAGCAGCACCTGAGCCAGCACCGGGTGTGTGGGTGGACTTTATTCCACCCCGTTGGTTGCATCAGTTGTGACTAACAGAGATATCCATTCGTTCTCCTTCACTTATGTCTGCTTCTCATAACAGCGTCTTGGAGTTCTACACACACACTTCTTGTTCCCCAGTACCCCAGTACTGAAAAGACGTCCATAAAGACATCAGTGCAGCTTGTCACGTCCTGAGGGAGGAGCTTCTTTGCCCAGAGTTGGGCCTTTGTGTCCTTGTCCTTTGGGCTCTGTCCTGGACTAGCCCTGCACTAGAAATCACTCACCTTTCAGGACAGTGGCTGGGATGGTGTGCCATGGGACCTGCTCTCCCTTCAGGGCTCCTGACCCTCACTCACTGCACTCTCTCCACAGCCCCGCGGCAGCACACTTCCTTTGCTGGAAGGGCCCCAGACTGATGGCGTCACCATTGGGGACAAGGGGGAGTGTGTGATCACGCCCAGCACAGACCTCAAGTTTGACCCCGGACTCAAAAGCAAGAACAAGCTCAACTACTTGAGGAATTACTGGCTTCTGATAGGTAAGAGCGGGTCTCCCACAGTAGCCAGAGGTGACAGCATGCTGCCTCCTGGTGGTCAACCACTGGCCCTGGTAGTTACACCGTACTCAGCTCAGAAGGCCTTGTGCTCAGAGCCTTTCCCGGCTGGCCCCTGAGACCTTGGGACATTTTTACCCCCAAGGAAAATCAACAAGTTAACTGTGTTTCTGAGTCAGTTTTTGAAAACTGTTTAATGTTCCAAAACTCAGGTACTAAATCATGTAAACCTTGTATGATTATCCGACATTAAGCCCTTCAGAATGCATTTCCTCATTCCTCACAGCCACCCTGTGTGAGGTAGGTACCCTCGTCATTTCCATTTTATAGTTAAGAAAACTGAGACTGTTTCTATGGAAGAATTAACTTGGGGTCCGTGTGGACATGAGGGTGAGGGGTTTGAGAGGCAAGGGCTGAAGACCCAGAAGGGATGAATTCCCAGGATGGGTTGAGAGCAGCAGAGTTGGGCTGATTGTGGTTCTAGGGCAGTGTCGTCCCAGGTGTGTGGGAAGGTCCCTCTTTTCCTCTCTCTCTTGTTTTTGCTGCCATCAGTAATGGCCAGGGGTTGAACTAGAGGCCCTGTCCCAAGAGAGATAAGAAGTTGAGATGACACCCAAAGGCAGCGAGTGTGACAAACAAAGGCAGAGGTGAGAAGAGCTGTGTTCCTGGCGAGTGTGCCAAGTCATTAGAGCAGGAGGGAGTTTTCTTGAAATGCACCTGCCCTTCCTGTGCCCCACCCCCCACTGTTCTGCCACCTCCCAGCCCCAGTAGGGGCAGAGCAGGGCAGGAGGTCAGTCGGGTGCTGGAGCACCGAGGGGCCGATGCAGTTTCTTCTCTCTGTTCTCTTCCTCTCGTGCTTGCTGCTGACAGGTACTAGAGGAGAAAGAGGTCAGGGCTGGGGCTCTAGAAAAGAGATGTGGGGCAGCCGGGAGCATGTGGGGACCAGGAAACAGTAGAATCTGCCAGGCAGTGCGGTGTAGGTGGGGATGTGTGTAACCAGGTGTTACGGGGGGAACCAGATATCCTTGAGCCCTGATCCCTTTCTTTATAGATTGTCAAGGTCCATTTCTTTTTTCATCCTGATTCCTTGTAGCCATTTTTATTTTATTTTTACCAAAAAACAGGTAAAGGAGATGACAAAATAATAATATGTTTTTACTAACAGAAGTAGTTGGAGGAGCATGTATGAATAGGCCCATGGTGAGAAAAAAATAACTATGAGCAGAGGCTATTGTAATTACAAGGCTGCTCAGCATTACGGGCCAGTTAAGGGGCTCACAGACTGCCCATCAGTGATTAAGAAGATGTGTATATATGAGAATAAGGAAATGTGTATATATGAGAATACAGAAAATATGAGGGCGGGGAGTCTTCATGGTTAACTTGTAAAATGAGATCCCTTTAAAATGGAAAGGTTGTCCAAGTAAGAAAACTGCGAAAACAGCAAAGTATAAGGAATCTATTAAGTGTAAGGATCCCACAATTCGAAAGCCTCTTTGGAGGAGCTCCAAAGCTCATCATCTTAAAATATGGCACTGAGACTGTGGCAGTGTCTCCTGTTGACGAGGACCCTTCTGTGTCCAAATGTGTCCTTTCATTTTCTCTTTGTGGAAAACATTAAAGATATTCCAGGTTGTCATTAATCTTGAAAATACAAGGATCCAATTAGCTTGAGAGGCATGGTCTGTGGGTTGCCCCAGAGCCATGGCCCTGACCTTGGGTGCTTTCGGCATCAGAGCTTAGTTAACTAGGCCTATATAAGCCCAGGAGAGCCTGATTCAGTAGGTCTGGGACAGGGCCTAGTCATCTGCTTTTTGCTCTAGAGTCTGGACCTAAGAGATAATGATAGATGAATACGTCAAGAAGACCAGGTAGTATTTGTACAAAATGTTTAGCGGTCTCATGAGTAAAGTTGTACAGTGGTTGGTCCAGCATGTGCAGTGTTATATTAGTGAAGGCCCAGCTCCGTTTACAAGAAGGTTGACAGGAGGACTAGGGGGATGCAGGCTAATGCCTTCCATAGCAGTCTCTTGGCAGGTGTCCTGCCAGACAGGTAGGACTCTGAGCACTGAGTGGGTATTGTGGGAAGGGCAGAACACTGCTGCGCAGCGTGGCATGTGGAAGAACACCTCACTTTTCTTAGACCATAGATCTCTTGTTAGTGAGCCTCAGAGTTACCCGCACATACTCACGTTCAGATTCCTGGGCCCTACCAGCAAGTCTGATTCAGAGGTCTGAAGTGGGCAGACCACACATGGAGAAATCCTGCTCCCAAGCAAAGCATGTCTCAGAGCTCCTTGGTACACAAGAGAAAGTAGTGGTGGCTCAAAACAAAAGTAGGTTTCCCTTAAAGAACGATATTATGTTGTAGATAGAGAACTGACCTAAAGATGGGGAATCAAAGAGGAATTTTCCAGATCAAGAAATGTACATTGCTTAGAGTAGTTTCTGTTTGTTGTCATCTTGGCATGTATGTCATGAAATCTTTGATAGGTTTAGGGGAACAATGGAAAGATCATAAGGTGAAAGAGATGTGAGTCAGAGTGAGATCTGCTCATGGCAAGAGAACAGAGAGGAAAGTCAGCCAGGCTGCTGGCAGCCTAATCTGAAAAAGTGACCTGGCTCTTTGTGGCAGTATGTGGACTCATTTTTAGAGATGAATGGATTATCAAGCCCTATCAAATCCCAGTTCCTTATTCTAGTCAGCTTTGTATCTCTTACAGTAATTGCACACAATAGATGCTCAATAAATGCGTAACGAATGCTCACTCAGTAGCCATGCAATAGTTGTGTAGTGAACAGCGAATGAACGCGGAGTGAGCTATGGCCCAATCCATCTAGCAGGTGTGTCCTACTGCTCTCTTGCAAGTAATGTACCACTTTCCCAGATGGAAGCTCACATTTACGTAATAGTAGGGCTAGAACTCCACCTGAGCAATTTAAATACCAAGATGGGAATTCGGCAGCCATAGAAGAGTGACGTTATAGGGGAAAGCATTGAAAGGAGAACTCCTTGAACTTTTAATGAAGCCTCATAATACTTCACCTGTGGGTTGGACCCATGCAGTCCCATGAGCCTTGTGTCTGGTGCATCCCAAATGTCCTGATCCCTATCATGACAAGGACACTTCTTTGCTCCTCAGTAGGAGACACGGAATACTGTTTTCTGCCATCAAGTAGTAAAGGTCCTGCTTTGATGGAATTTTCTGGTAACTGCCACTCATTTTCTCTAACTTGCAGTCCTGCTGAGAGTTTGCACTGCGGGCCCCTCAGTGGGTAGCACCTGTTGCCTAAGTTTAGCGTTGAGTGCCACCACAGCTCGGGAACCTGTTCTCACTCAAGGTTTTGTTTCCTCTCATAGGCCACCATGAAACCCCACTGTCTGCGTCTACCAAGATGCTGGAGAGATTCCCCAACAATCTGCCCAAACATCGGGAAAATGTGATTCCTGCTGATTCAGAGAAAAAGAGCTTTGAGGAAGTGAGTCAGGGGGTTGTTGGTGTTAGGTGTTGGGAGGTGAGGCATTAGACTTTGACTTTGCCTCCTGAGCGTGCAGCCTAGTCTGGAAGGGAAGAGGAATGCACCAGAATCCAGAGCAAACAACATAAATGGTTAAGGGCTAGTGGAGAGGAATAGGAAGCAACTCGTGAAGGAAGGTGCAGGAAAGGCAGTAGGACCAAGCTAGACCTGGACCTGGATGAATGGGTAGGATTTGGCCAAGTGGAGGGAGCAAGGGAGCACAGGAGGGATGGTACAGCAAGGGCAAAGGCCTAGGTGGGAAGAATGCTGGTGTACCCAGCTCCCAGGCCAGACCCGAGGCTACAAAGCAGGAAGTAGTAGGAAATGGGCTCGCATGGGTAAAAAGGAACCATGTTACGGGGCCTGAAACAAGCCCTGTGGAGGAGTTAAGAGTTGTTGAAGGCTGGGTTGGGTGGCTCACATCTGTAATCCCAGTGCTTTGGGAGGCCAAGGGAGGAGGATCGCTTGAGCCCAGGAGTTTGAGAGTGGCCTGGGCAATATACCAAGACCTTACTGCTAAAAAAAAAAAAAAAAAAATTGTTGAAGAAGTGATGAGACCTGAAGTTTTATGAAGCAGACAGAGAGTGGCCTGAGACTATTTGCGCAGAGTTCTAGGGGCTCTCTCAGCACACCTTGGCCTAAAGCCAGAGGAGAGGGAGTAGAAAGGACTCCAGACCAGGAGCTGAAAGCATCAGTTGAGGAATTCAGCAGCCCCACAGAAGTCAACCTCATTCTCCTTCCTCTCTCTCCTCTGCTGGCGCCCCCTGTTAGCTTTACCCAGTCAGAAACGACGGGGGGTTGAGGAGGCCATTGCTTTGGTCCATACAGTTCAGCATTCTGGGGCACAGAGCCGGTGGAGGAGGTGGAAGGGTGGCTCTGCAGGAGGGAACTCAACATGGCCAGGGAAGGGGAAGAGGGGACGTCTGAGGCTTAGCGAGCTATTCAGGCTTGGCAGCTTCGGCAGCCCTGCCATGGAGGGCCCAGGGACAGAGACACACCTGGGCTACATGAGCAGGGTCAGAAGAAGAAGAGAATGGCTGACTAATGCAGAGACCAAAAGCACAACAAATTCGGTTGAGAGATTTAGATTTTATCCAGAGACAAAGGAAATTGTGGACTTTGAAGATTCCAGGGCCCAGTATCTGTTTACCATCATCTATGGAGGGAGCCCGGTTGGAGAAATACGTTGATTCGTAAAACAGCAATCTCAAACAGCATTGTCCTATAATCTTATTAAAGTCCTGCATATTCATTATTGAACACTTAGAAAATAAACACATACAGAAGAAAAGACAGTGCCCTTAATTTAACGCCCAGAGGTCAGATCTTTACATTTAACCATCTAGTCTTGGATAACAGTCTTTGAAAAAGTAAGTATTAAAATACTCTGAGGTGCATCTGTATGGTGATGAGACATACACATGTCCCTGGCCACATGCCCAGATGCCTCCTCTACGCTCTGCAGGCCACAAACCCCCCAAAATGTGGGAGGCACTGTGGGAGAGATGCGAACAAGAAGGGTACACCTGGAAGGGGAGAGAAGAACATTCTAGGCAGCCATCTGGGGGAGGGGTGAAATGGTGTGAGTGTGCGGGAAATTTAGCATGTGGGAAATTCAGCATGTGCTGGGGAGGCTGTGTTAGTTTTGTTGGGCAGATGATAGCAGCATACCTGGAATACTAGATATTTGAGAATGAATCAATGCATTTTTCTAAATGCATGTTCCATGAAGTCTTGGAGATTCTGAGGAACTCTAGGGAAGCTCCATTTTTATCTGATTTCATTTTGGGCTTCTAAATTTTCTTTAACAAACGCTTCTGATGCTTCTTAAAAACTTTGAAGAAATAGTGGACTACTGGAATAAATTATATTTTTGGGATTGCACTGACGGTTTACAGGCAACACAAAACTGCTTTATTACTTTCTAGCCATGCGTCTCCGTATACGTGCGAATTTCCTTTTAATGAGAAATAGTATTATTAAATCAAATACCAATTTTTCACCAGACTTTGCTACAGATGACTTCAGAGTTTTCCCAAATACTGAACCTACCATCAAAGGAGGAAGTGTTTGCCTTTTTGAGGATTTAAAAAAAAAAAGTAGGGTCTGAAGACACCTGCCAAAAGTGTTGCTCCAAAAACTATTTTTGAATAATGATAACCTCACTGCAAAGATGCATGGTCTCTGAAAGCAATTGCTTTGAAGGAGGCAACAATTATCTGCCTACATGATCTTTGGTGAGCTTAAAACAAACACAACACCCTGCAGTACAGCCATATCCTTGTAAACAGTGATTGCCTCTCTTGATTGCTGGCCTCATCTGTATCTGCATACAAATTTTGCAGTGATGTCGCAACTCTCTCCCATGCAAGGTTATCAACCTGGTTGACCAGACTTCAGAAAACGCACCCACCACCGTGTCTCGGGATGTGGAGGAGAAGCCCGCCCATGCCCCTGCCCGGCCCGAGGCCCCCGTGGACTCCGTGCTCAAGGATGTGGCCACCATCATCCTGAGCACCTTCCTGCTGATTGGCTGGGTGGCCTTCATCATCACCTACCCCCTGGTAAAGCTCAGCACTTCCCCTTTGCCCTCCACCTGTTTCTCGGGCTTCTCTGCCTGTCGCCTCACGTCAGTGAGATCCAGACAAAAACAACCAGCACATTTCGTTCCCCATTTAAAAGTCAGTGTTTATCTTCAAAAACATAATTAAAGAGACACTAGCCTCCCAGAAAAGGACAATTTGGTACCTAAATCTTAGTGTTTTTCAAGTAAGAGCTGATGTATAAGCCTTGCTCAAAGATGATTTTGAATAGTTATCTGTATTTTTAAAGAATAAGGATAATAGATGAAGACCTTTCCTCTCTTAAAAACTGCCATTAGAACGTCTGCTGGGGAGAAGAACCAATAGAAGAAAAAACAAGCTGCCCGTGAGATCAGCTTGTGTGAAAAAGGCAGCATGACCATTCCATTACTTCCTAGTTGGAAATGAGCAGGCTCCGTAGCGGAGCAGGCTGTGGGTGGGATGAAGTGTGTGAGGAGAGTGGTCCTTCAGCAGGTTGCTCAGAGACGCTGTTACCTGAGCTCAGGGAGCTAATGACCCGCCCAGGATAGGGAATGACAGACCCTTTACGGCACTCCCCTTTGGCGCGTCCGCACCTGATGGCTTCACTTTTCACCTCACTCAGTCCTATGAGGTCATTATTATTGACCTCATAGGTCAATAATGATTTTCTTTTGTCCACAAAGGAAGCAAGTAGACCCTGAGAAGCTAAGTTACTTTCCCCACGGGTACCCAGCTAGTAGGCAGCATTTCCAGGACTCCATCCCGTGGTGGAGGGAAGGAGAGATGACTCCCTGGTGGGTTGGTGGCTCACAGAAGTCCCTTCAGTCCACCTCCCGGACATGGGTAGGGATAATCACAGATCGCTGCTACTTCAGATAATTACAGAATGAATCCTCAGGTATTTGAGAGGCATGTGGCCACGGGGAAGGCAGTGGGATGAAAGGGGAAAGCAGGACCTTAGCCAGGCTCCCCATGTGTCAGCCCCACTGCCACCTCCTGGCAGTGTGTGTGCAGGGGACCACCGCTTCCTCACCTGCCCCTCTGGACTACTGAGCATCTGTGCGCTAGCCTCTCGCCAACACACAGACATGGTAGATGGCAAACCTGGGGCTTGCCTCCACCCACCACTGGCTCAGCCGTGCTACCTGTACTTCTGTTTGGTTTCACCTTTGCAACAACTCTCAGACTTTCATAAAAATCACAGAATTTTAGAACCAAATGAAACTGGCACAGCCCTCAACCTAGGACACAGTCCTTCCCCTGGTGGCCATCCAGCCGCTCCTAGGGTTGGGGAGTGGGCCGTACAAGCGAGGATCTAACCATTCGGCAGAAAGACCTCCAGTCGTCAAAGCGATTCTGCCTCCAGGTGCCTTCTCACTGGTCTCTTTGTGCCCTGTGGGGTCACATAAAGTACACATGCTCCCTCCACCACTGGGACCTGTCACTTCCCAGCTGCTTGTTTCCGTGTGGGAACAGCTGCCCCTGTCTGGATGTGGGTTTCTCTTCCCAGAGCATGCATCAGCAGCAGCAGCTCCAGCACCAGCAGTTTCAGAAGGAACTGGAGAAGATTCAGCTCCTGCAGCAGCAGCAGCAGCAGCTGCCCTTCCACCCACCTGGAGACACGGCTCAGGACGGCGAGCTTCTGGACACATCTGGCCCATACTCAGAGAGCTCGGGCACCAGCAGCCCCAACACGTCCCCCAGGGCCTCCAACCACTCGCTCTGCTCCGGCAGCTCTGCCTCCAAGGCTGGCGGCAGCCCCTCCCTGGAACAAGACGACGGAGGTAAAGCCAATTGCCATCTTGATGCTATTTCGTGTTCCGTTCGAGCACCTCCTGAGAAGTCCAAGGAGTCTCCGTAAGATTGTAAAGTGCCATTCTCAGGGATTCACTGTGTTCTCCTCTAACTGGCACTCTGGGGGTCTCTGCAGGAAGGCTTCTGCCCCATCCCTTGGCATCTCCCCCTCAGAGGGCCTTCTGGGGACCACCCTGGCCATCCCCCTGTCTTTCTCCACAAGGGCTGGGTGTCACGGCTGACCAGAGGTGAGCTGCCCATTGGGCTGGAGAGAGTTCCCAGGGCCAGCCGGTGGCCAAGTGTGAAAGTGTCACAGTTGATCTGCTTTCCTCTGTGGAAGTTGGCTCAAGCCAGTTGTCAGAGCCCCAATTCTGAGGGAATTGGCACAGAGCTGGTGTGGGGACCTCAGAGCCCTCTGTCCCAGGCAGTCTCCTCATTTTACGTGTCCACCGCCGCCTCCTGAGTGTTTCAGTGCAGATCTTTACAGTGGACTTTCGTGGTGGTTGTTAACTATTAAACCATTCTAACCATATCACAATAAATATGTGTAAGTATATGAAACGCTATGGAGAATCCCTGCCTTCCAGAAGGTTTTAAGATACGCAATCACACAGTAAGGTAAAGGCAGAAACAGAATGCAGGGGCAGGGGGAAGAGGCAGCCCTGGGTGTATATGGGGAGCGGGCCCGGCAGGCTCTTCCTGAGCAGCAGTCTGGGGTGCAGTGCCTCTTAAATCCCATCTCTTAATCTGAGGTCAGGAAGCTTGCCACCACGTTAACCTCAAGGTTCTTTAGGTGATAATCTGTTTGAAACAATCTCTCTTTTTCCTGTTTTGTCCCAGATGAGGAAACCAGCATGGTGATAGTTGGGAAAATTTCCTTCTGTCCCAAGGACGTCCTGGGCCACGGAGCTGAGGGCACAATTGTGTACCGGTGAGTGGATTAGCTAGCCCCCTGCCCTCAGGTTGCGAGCCTGGTGCCAGGCTCAGAGCACAGCAGGGTCAAAGCAGTGACCTAGGCACTTGGAGTCCCGCCTCCAGGGAGCTTGCACACTGAGAGAAGCATGATTCCGGGGCCACCAGGCAGTCAGTCGGGGCCCTCTAGGCTGGGAGGCAGTAGTTGAATGCTGTGGACCCAGGTTCTCACCTCGTTTACACAGCCTGACTCGTGCTTACCAGACACAACTCCTGCTCCTCATCCCGCAGGGGCATGTTTGACAACCGTGATGTGGCCGTGAAGAGGATCCTCCCCGAGTGTTTTAGCTTCGCAGACCGTGAGGTCCAGCTGTTGCGAGAATCAGATGAACACCCGAACGTGATCCGCTACTTCTGCACGGAGAAGGACCGGCAATTCCAGTACATTGCCATCGAGCTGTGTGCAGCCACCCTGCAAGAGGTGGATTTATTTATTTATTTATTTATTTTGTTAACTTTATTAAAGTCATAGCACTTTGGGAGGCCAAGGTGAGCAGATCACTTGAGTTCAGGAGTTTGAGACCAGCCTGGACAACATGGTGAAAACCCATCTCTACAAAGAAACCAAAAATTAGCCAAGCCTAGCGCTGTGCTCCTGTAGCCCCAGCTACTTAGGAGGCTGAGGTGGGAAGATTGTTTGAGCCTGGGAGATCGAGGCTGCAGTAAGCAGTGATTGTGCCACTGCACTCCAGCATAGACAACAGAGTGAGACCCCGTCAGGAAAAAAAAAAAAAAAAAAAAGTTACAGTGAATTGTACTCATTTTAAATGTACAGCTTGATGAATTTTGACAAATGTCTATACCCATTTAACCACATAAGCGGTCAAAATGTGGAGCATTTTCATCCCCCTAGTTGTAACAGGGTGGTCCCCGCCGCGTGCCTGGGCAGTCTGCTTGCAGTTGGCGTGTCTCTCCCTCTTTGCCTCCAGGAAACCTGGACAGTTGCTCTTCCCATCTTCAGTCATGGCTGGTGTGGGCCTGAAGGATGCCGGTTGGTAACTCCAGGCTTTAAGATCATCCAGCAAACTCCTTTTGCTCAGTTTCCAGGCTCACCTTGAAACTGTATCAGTATCATTTGGATTCCTTTGTAGGTTTACCTATATGAGGCAATGAACTTGAGTTTCTTGCCTTCTTATCTTTCTCATTGTAAATTAGTAGATTGGAGCTTTGCTCCTTGTTGGAAAATATAGATTTAGACAGAATGTTGTCAGTAGAACTTCCCGCTTCTTTCTTAAAATGGTATCAAAGAGAACGAGCTGAGGGGCCAAGTCCTGAGGACTGTGTGCCGTGACCTTGTTGTCATGTCTTTTGCAGTATGTGGAGCAGAAGGACTTTGCGCATCTCGGCCTGGAGCCCATCACCTTGCTGCAGCAGACCACCTCGGGCCTGGCCCACCTTCACTCCCTCAACATCGGTGAGAGGCCATGCTTTACCAGGCCAGCAGCCCGGGTAGGGGTAATCAGTGGCCCAGGTGGGGCTAACCAGTAGCTTGGGTAGACCTTGCTTCTGTTCAATCTCTTGGCTACATCACCAGTAGCAAAGATGAGTGGTGTAAGAATTTGAGGAGGAATCCTACATAGTTGAATACCAGAGCTTGTGGAGGTGGCGGCAGGCATCCTGGGAGTCTGACGAGGACATACTCCCCGTTGGAGGAGGAGGCCTGGGGTTGCTCCTGGTAAGCATTGGACTAATCTGGAGTTCTCTATTAGTTCACAGAGACCTAAAGCCCCACAACATTCTCATATCCATGCCCAATGCACATGGCAAGATCAAGGCCATGATCTCTGACTTTGGCCTGTGCAAGAAGCTGGCAGCGGGCAGGCACAGCTTCAGCCGCCGATCTGGGGTGCCTGGCACAGAAGGCTGGATAGCTCCAGAGATGCTGAGTGAAGACTGTAAGGAGAACCCTGTGAGTAATAGGCTATGGCCCTTTGAAAACTACAGAACCAGCCCATTGTATCTTCAGGAGTAGAACCTTTAAATTCCAGGTTTGGGGGCTGGTGCCCTTGTAGCTGGAGAATGGCATTCCTTTCACCAAGAGCTTCTGTGTGAACTTTCTATGTCATCTCATGTTCAGATGATTAAAGGGGCAAATGTGGGCAATTATCTTTTTTTTTTTCCCTATTCTTCCAAATACTTGTTTTTTTGTTTGTTTGTTTGTTTTGTTGGTTGGTTGGTTTTCTGTTTGTTTGTTTTTTTGTTTGTTTTTGTTTTGAGACAGAGTTTTACTCTGTCACCCAGGCTGGAGTGTAGTGGCGTGATCTCAGCTCACTGCAACCTCCACCTCCCGGGTTCAAGCGATTCTCCTGCCTCAGCCTCCTGAGTAGCTGGGATTACAGGTACCTGCCACCACACCCAGCTAAATCAATCACTTTTTAACCCCTTTTTAATTTTGGTGAACTGGGAAGTCAGGACTTGCATAGCGTGAGCAAACTTCAAGTTTTCATTATTTTTAAATTTTTTTGTTTTCTCAACTTACTTTGATAATTTTTAGACATAGAGAAAATTGAAAGAAAAAAATTTTTTAGAAGGGAAATCTCGCTATTTTGCCCAGGCTGGTCTTAAACTCCTGGGCTCAGGTTTAGCCTCCCAAAGTGCTGGGATTACAGATGTGAGCCACAGCATCTGGCTGAAAGAATGTTAACATGAATACCTGTGTACCTCCACCTAGATTCAACGTTTGTTAAAACTTTTGCCACATTTGCTTTATCTTTACCTATTACTGAACCATTTGAATATAAGTAGCAGGCATCCTGACCCTTCACCCCTGAAGACCTCAGCACGTGTCTCCTAAGGAATACATTGTGTTTCCAACCACAATACCATTATCCCACCTCAACAATTAATGCTGTTTCTATCCATCATCTCATATTCAATCCATATTCAGATTTCCCCAATTAGTCCCCAAATGTCTTTTATAGAGCTGGGTGTTTAGCTACCTACTGGGTTCAACACCTACTGGGTTTTGTATACCAGGATAGAATCAAGTGTCTTGCATTACATTTGATTCTGTCTCCTGGAATTTACACATCTTTCTACCTATATTTTGTTCCATGTTGAAGTTCCATTTTGAAGAGTCCAGGCAGTGGGTTATAAAATGCCCCATTCTGATTTGTTTACTTGTTTCCTCATGACAACGTTGAACATTTCTCTGTATTCATCGTATTTCCTGGAAACCAGAAGTTAGGTGTAGAAGCTTGATTAGGTTCAAGTTAAATGTTTTTGGCATGAATAGATCACAGGTCTCTGCATCAGCAAGCATGTGATGGCAGATTGTATCTGTAAGATTGTTATCACCTCCTGTTAGTGATGCTACAGCTGATCTTTCTATCATAAGGGTTCATTTCCTCCTCTGTTGTTAGTATTTGGGGTGATCCTTCAGCACAATGTGATATCCTGTTTACTGACAGTCACTCACGCAGTGGTTTAGCATGTGGCGATCACCCTTGCCTGAAGTACTCAGTTCAGTAGAAATTCTTCTGCATTATTAGCTGGCATTTTTCTGTAAAGCAGAGCTTTCTTTTCACTTTCTTCTCTCTCTCTCTCTCTTTTTTTTTTTTTTCTTGATCACTATGGGCTCAAGGATTTTGAAACTAATGTTATAATCCATTTTCATCCTTTTTTTGTTATTTACTTCTTTTGATACACAAATTGTTCCAAATTTGGTCAACCTGGAACCCCTTCAAGCTGGCTTCTGCATCCATTTGCTAGGAGTGCACTCACATTTGAGCACCTTATTCTAGCACAGGTCGCCGAGGCTCACCTTGGACACTGCCCGATAGAGACCTGGATGGGTCAGCCATCTTGAGTGGATTAGATATGGTCCTCTCTTACCCAGCTCACTGAGGACCAGCAGCTGGTCAGTTCATCAAAGAAGTCAGTTACAGTGAAGAATCATAAAAACACGTACACATGCCGTAACACTTAATTTTAACTTCAAGTAATATAAGCCCTTAAGTCATAGAAATCTTGTACTGTAGGCTAAGGTCTTTTCAGATTTGGGTCTGACTGACTGGAGTCCTCATTTTCCACCTTGCATTAAGCACACTCCTGTACCACTTCCATGACTTCTGCATGGAGGCTTGGACACTTCAAACGCTTCCTAAGCGATTTGAGAGCAGAAGCCTGGTTTTTAACGCTTCGTGACCCAGTCCCTTACAGCTGAATCCACCACACCGAATGCTGCAACAGCTCTTGTAACCATGCCCTTTCCTTTGTGAAGTCTTTCTAAAGATTCAGCTTACCTCAGAATTCGTGACACTCATGTTTAACAGCTTATGGAATATTCAAATTACAAGGACAAGTGGCAACAATAAGTTTGGGAAGGAACATAATTGGGGCCAGGGAGGTTGGAAAGATGCCTCTTCACCTTAGTGTTGACTATGCTGGGGACAGCAGGTTGCACAGAGTGTAGGGGGCGTGGGAGACCCGGAGAGCTCTGGGAATCAGGGGCGAGCTCCAGCTGTGGTGACCATGTTCCTCCTGGCCCGAATCCAGCGCCTTCCTAAGGGAAAATCTGGTGAGGTGGAATAAAGCATGGTAGGTTTGGGGATTGGAAGACCTGAGTCTCATCCTGGTTTGTCACATCCAGCAGTGACCCTGAGCTTGTCATGCAACCTTTCTGTCCACATTCTCATCTGGGGATGAAAGTATTTGCTCTGCTTACCTCATGATGTTGTTGTGAGGCTGAGAGTGCTGTGTTGTTCAAGGTGTGTCTCCTCCAGCATGGGAGGCAGTGAACCCCTGGTTCCTCTCACTAGACCCTCAGTTCACCTGGTGGAGAATCTCAGAGGCGGGGCCTAGTAACAGGGACCTGAGCTGTGCTCAGGAACCACCCTGGTGTTACACCCCAGGTAGCATGAGCTAAAAAATACAAACGTACATTTCCCTCAAAGGAAGCTCGTCTGTAGACACAGAATGGTTTCATGGCATAAGTGAGAGGCTTTCTCGGATTAACATCAAAAATGACCTCCTTGGTAACTTGTCAGATAGTTTGTTTCTGGGGCTGTTTTTGAATCATAAGCTGTTTTATTCACTTATTAGCAATTTTGATACCTACTGTGTGCAGGCACCATTCTGGGCTCTGGGGGTACAGCAGGAAAGCAATGACACAGAGACCCTGCCTGTGAGCACTTTCATGTTGGGGGTAAGGAATATATAACAGCCAGGAGAGCTTTTGATGGGCCAAGCACTGTCGCAAGCAACCGTTTTTGCATGCTAATGCATCTCTCTTGACAGCAACCCCATGAGGAGCATGCTGTCAGTGTCCACATCTCACATGAGAGGGAACCAGGGGCTTCCAGGTGGCTCCAAGCCCAGCTTCTCCACTGTGACTTCTGACACCCATGCAGTGCTGCAGGTTACCCCTCACTGCTCTGCGCAGTTCACATATATCAGCTGATTCTCCCAGAACACCTTCCAGGTGGCAGAAGCAGCAGCAGTGCTCCTCCCTCCCTGGCTGTGAGCGAGGATGAAAACTCTGCTCCCACACCTCTCACGCCTCATGTCTCTTTTCAGACCTACACGGTGGACATCTTTTCTGCAGGCTGCGTCTTTTACTACGTGATCTCTGAGGGCAGCCACCCTTTTGGCAAGTCCCTGCAGCGGCAGGCCAACATCCTCCTGGGTGCCTGCAGCCTCGAGTGCTTGCACCCAGAGAAGCACGGTGAGCAGTCCAGGGGTCGGGGTTGGGAGCAGCTCCTCAGCTGCCTCAGGTGGCCCTGCAGAGCTGGGCTGGTGCCACCTCTGCACTCACAGAGGCCCTGGCGCCCCAGCTGCTCACCCCGCAGGCCTCAGGAACCTACAGACTTGTGCCAAATCTGGTAGAGGGTTGGCAGGGTTATCCCTGGGGCACCACCTTCTAAAGCTGAGACACTCCAAGATTCCTCCAGGTCACCAACTACTTGTGTGACCTAGGCAAAGCCCCCTTTGGAGACCTTCTTTTTCTACCTGGTGACATGAGGGTTAAATAATCTGTGGTCCCTTCCTGCACTGGCATTTGGGAAGACAAATTGTCTTCTCTCTTGTGAGGGCCAGTGGTCAGCAGGTGCGGTCCATGCTGGGCTGGGGACAGACAAGCTTTATCCTCACCCTGCTGGGCTGGTCTCCTGGTGTGGGTGCAACAAGTCTTTCTTTCAGACTTCAGGTTTTCCTTACTGGTAATTGGCCCATGACACTCCAATGCTGCCTTTTGAAAAAATTTAAACTAAATTATTGTTTTGTTTATGGTTGATTTTCCTTATTGTAGAAAACACAGATTAGCATAAAGGCCCGTATAGTCCCATTATACAGGGATAAATGATGGCTATTAATACCTTTGCATATACGTTATTCTAGTCATTTATCTAGACGTGTATGCATATTTTATAAAAATATGGTTAAATCCTGCATCCTGTTTTGCAACATGCATGTTTTGCAACGTCACCTCGAATGTCTCTCCACATCAATCCATATTTAGCCACAGCCGCATTTTAACAGCTCATGGCCCAGCATAGGGAGGCACAGTAATGTATCCACTCAGGCCTCTGATGTTGGATGTTCACAGTCACTTCCTTCACAAACCATGCAGTGAGGACTCACCTCATTGGCTGAGGTTTTGTGTCTGTTCCTAATTATTTGATTGGAATAAATTCCTGTGAATAGAGTCATAAATGAGAGGGTATGCAGCTTTTTAAAGTTTTGGTATTTCCCTGTGACTTTGGACTGGTAATCGTGAGTTGCTTATTTTCCTCCTTTATAGAAGACGTCATTGCACGTGAATTGATAGAGAAGATGATTGCGATGGATCCTCAGAAACGCCCCTCAGCGAAGCACGTGCTGAAACACCCATTCTTCTGGAGCCTAGAGAAGCAGCTCCAGTTCTTCCAGGTAGAGACGTTTGTTCTCTTTATCCAGAGTCTTCATTTAATGTTTTTCAGATTTTGAAAATATAGAAAAGGACAAAGAATAAAACAAATTGCCTATTACCCTAAAACAGAGAGATAATCATGGCTGATGTTTTAGTGTTTTCTTCATATATAAAAGTATAATTGGAATCTAACCATATATACAGTTTCAGAACCTGCTTTTTTTTTTCAACTGTACATGATATTCTAAGTATCTTTCATGTTAAAGTTCTAAAATTCCAATGACCATAGTATTCTTTCATATGGATATGCCATAATTGTTAAGCTTTATATTATGGAATTTCCAAATATATAATACATAAATGTTTAAACACTATAACGAGCACTCCTTTATTCATCCCTTAGGTTCAACAAGTATTAACCTTCACCCTCTCCCCTCCCCAGGTTATTTCAAAGCAAATCTCAGGCCTCATATAATTTCATTCAAGTGTCTTAAGTTTATTTATTTATTTATTTATTTTTTTGAGACAGTGTCTCACTCCATTACCCAGGCTGGAGTACAGTGGTACAATCTTGGCTCAGTGCAACCTCTGCCTCCCAGGTTCAAGTGATTCTCCTGCCTCAGCTACCTGAGTAGCTGGGATTACAGATATGCACCACCACGCCTGGCTAACTTTTTTTGTATTTTTAGTAGATATGGGGTTTCACCATCTTGGCCAGTCTGGTCTTGAACTCCAGACCTCAGGTGATCTGCCTGCTTCAGCCTCCCAAAGTGCTGGGATTACAGGCATGAGCCACCATGCCCAGCCCAAGTGTCATAAATTTAAATGCTTTCTTATATTGTATTTGTTTCTATCATCTTTTACACAGTCTTTGCCCAGATCTCATTTTGCTTAAAATAGGTTCTGCAAAGTTAGAACTCCTTTGGCGATTTGACTGTTTAAAAGCTTTGTGACAATGTCAGGTGACTTTTGAAGAGGTGACGTGTTTTTCAAAGTCTTCCATGTATGAATTGAACATAACTCACCAGATCGCCTCCTGCCCAGTGCGTGGCTCCGAAGAGCAGGCTTGTGGGGCAGTGCTTTTCCCCTTGGGTCCAGGCAGAGTGCAGTTTGGTGAGCACCATACTCAGAAGTGACCATCATGCTCTCCGGGGGTCGGACTGGGGCCTTGGCCAGAGGGAAGCCCCCAGAATGTAAGCTTCTCGAGGGCAGGAGGTCTTGACTACTGCATTCACTACTGTGTCCCTGCCTCCTGGCCCAGAAACCATTCAGATGGATCGGGCTGGGGAGAGTTCAATGCTGTCTTCCATGTTATAGCCTAAGGATTGGTCACTGTGTCCATGGACATGATGTGAAAATTCTCAAGTCCATATGTCTTCTAGGGACTTGTGAAAACTAGTCAGGTCATTTCGATCACAAAATACAGAACACAAATAAAACCCATGCAAAGGGACCTTCACCCACATGGGACAGGATTTAAATGCTTAGTATCTCCAGGTATATGTCTGTCAAACACACCTGGCTTCCACCCAGGTCATTTAGCTGTAACAGCTTTGCAGCTCAGACACGTGTGTTCCCAGTGCACCCAAGTTGACAATCTGACCTCTCCACAGCTTTTCTCTGACAATTGTAAAGTAGGAATTCAGCCAGTCTGGCTTCATCTTCATCATAGAAAAGGCTGCTCTGAGAAAACGGTCTCCTAAGGCTACTTAACATTGATGTAGGCAGGGCTCACCACTCCCTGTGTCCTCAGCTGTCAACCTGTCTTACTGATGGGACTTCAAGAGGCCCGTACTTGGGTGCTTCCTGACCCTCTCCTTATTTCCAAAGTCAAATGCAGAGCAAGGTTTGAATCCCAACAGCAGCCCCTGGAGCCCATACTCTTGCCACCAAGTTTCCTCTTTGAGAAGAAGGCCCAGCTTTACTGGTCTTTTCTACTGTTGGAAGGAGGAGTGGCGACCCTCCACCAGTTATGGGCTTGAGCATACCGTGTTTCAGTGAGTAGACAAAGCACAGGATGCACATCAAATCTGAGCTTTCCTTTTCTTTTTGGTTTTAGTTCATTGGCTATAGATTGCACTTGTGGCTTCGTACACATGGCACGTGTGTGCACATGTGAAATTCCGGGTACGCGTTCATGGTCTGTGTGCAGGTGTACTCTGTGAAGCCTCTCTGTCATGGAGAAGCTCTCTGTGGGCCTGTCCTTTATGAGGAGCAGACAGGGCAGCTCACAGGGAAAGACACGGATGAGGGAGGCAGAGGGCAGGGTGCCTGCTGCCCAGCTCTGGGGCAGGCTGCAGTCTGGGCCTAGGGGCCGTCATCCCTTCATGGCTCATGTGCCAGTGACCGTCTGTTACTCAGAATCCCAATCGCACAGCTCTCAGCATCTCCGGCACTGTCCATCATCTGCTGCCCTTGTTTCTCTCACAGGACGTGAGTGACAGAATAGAAAAGGAATCCCTGGATGGCCCGATTGTGAAACAGCTAGAGAGAGGCGGGAGAGCCGTGGTGAAGATGGACTGGCGGGAGAACATCACCGTCCCCCTCCAGACAGGTGAGCACACTGCGGCGTGTGAGAGGGTTTGTTGCAAAAGCCGCTGCCGCCTTTCCAAGAAGTAAATGTGGAAATGGACACTCCAGGCTGTTCAGGCCCCAGATCCCACCTGTCGGTTTGAGACTTTCTTGGGTGTGTCCTCTATGGTTTGGTTACACTGATGTATGTTTCGTTTTTGCTCCCTAGAGTGACAGGTGAGTGATGGTGTCATGCTCTAGGTGGTCACTTCCGATCTGGGTGCGATCACCAGGTGGGGTTCAGGGGGACACCGCCTTTGGGTTGAATGGGAGGATCTGCTCCTGTGACTGGGTGTGGAGTGACCTCACCTCACCTTTCAGTCCAACTCCCCTCCCTCCTTTCAGTCCAACTCCCTAATCCCCAGAACCCCAGGAATTGTTTTCTTTTATAATTTATTAGTTTTAAATTTGATTACCCATTGCGTCCCTCAATGTTTTTCTAGACCTGCGTAAATTCAGGACCTATAAAGGTGGTTCTGTCAGAGATCTCCTCCGAGCCATGAGAAATAAGGTAAGCGGTGTGTAAATACTGGGGAGGAAGTTTATCCAGTAGATGGTTGGGGATGCTACTCACGCTGACACGGACACCTTCCTCCTTTCATCCATTCTTGATAAATCTTCTATCCGTGCTGGCATTCTCATCTCTCAGGAGCTAGGCAGCTTCAGCTGGACTTGACAAACTGCAGACTGTTGCTTCTCTTACGCTGGTTTTCCCTTCAGGGACGTAGGTGCAGATGAAGCTCTGGGAAGCAGTGCTCTGTGGCCCGTGTCCCTCGTGGTCTCTGGTTACTGACTTTTGTGGGGCCTTCTCCCTGTCTGATACAGCCACTGTGTGTAAACTTATATCAACATGCCTCGAATGCGGGGACCCCACTGGGACAGACACTCCAATCTCAGGCGACTTTACTCCTCCTGAGGTGACCAGGAGTGTCTCCAGGTCCTGACCGTCACAGAATGCCTGAGCCCCCGCTGGACCAGCTGGGCGTTGCTTGCTTCGAGGCCTCCTCCTGAGTGAGGGAAGCAGGCGAGATGATGGGGCTGGATTGTTGGATACATAAACCTTTTTTCCTTTTCTTTACCAAAAACCAACCAACACTCATATTCTTTCTCTTCCTTGCATGATGAAAGGGTGTTTTGCCAACATTTCCCAAGCCTTCTAACCCCTTTCTAACCTCTCAAGCTTTCCAACTCTCTTTGCAGAAGCACCACTACCGGGAACTGCCTGCAGAGGTGCGGGAGACACTGGGTTCCCTCCCTGACGACTTCGTGTGCTACTTCACGTCTCGCTTCCCCCACCTCCTCGCACACACCTACCGGGCCATGGAGCTGTGCAGCCACGAGAGACTCTTCCAGCCCTACTACTTCCACAGGCCCCCAGAGCCCCAGCCCCCAGTGACTCCAGACGCCCTCTGAGCAAGGGCGGCCCCTCTGTTCTGGTGGCCCCAGCTGTGACTGAGGGCCTGGTCACCACGATTAGAGCCTGACACCTCCTGGCTTTGCAGGGAGACCAGGCTTCCCAAACCAAGTGCCTTGAGCTGCCTGCTCTGCAGCCCACAGAGGACAGTGCTGACCCCAGGAAGTGGGAGAAGTGGCCCCTCGTGACCTACAGGGAGCTGGGAAGATGCTGGCCCTAAAAGCCTTACAGTCAGGATGTCTGCAAAGGAGAACCTCAAAGACAGCGCGAGTAGCACCCCCAACCGTCTACTGGATAAACTTGCTTCAGACTTTTTTTTTTAATTCCTGCTTAATGTCAGTCTATGGGCCTTTCAGGAAGGGGGAGGAGGGAATCCTGCATTTTGCTTGCGTGCTGGGGCAGCTAGGCTGAGACGCACCAAGTGCAGCCTTCACTGGAGACCGGACTTGAGTGGTGGGGGATGCTGACAAGGAGGATGGAGTTCAGAGGGTGTCGTCCTGTGGTATGAGATGCCTCATTGATCACAGATGTGCCCAGAGTAGCCCAGGTCACTGTTAACTAGTGTTTCTACAGAGGCAGCAGGAGCCGTGAGCATGAGGCATGGCATCAGGGACCGGTGAGCTATGCATGCCAGCAGGTGGAGTCATGTCTGCAGGTCTCAGAAATGAAGAGGCTGCTGTGTTCTGGAGGTAGTCCTGGCCCAGTGCCAGCGGCCAGAACAGTGGCCTTTGGTGGATGTGCCCTGGGCCATCTGGAGGTGGTGCTCAGGAGTGCTTGGGGCAAGAGGTAAAGAGTTCCCTGGCCTTCAAGGAGAGCAGCTAAGACCCAGACAGGGGCTAGCCTTCAGGACCAGAGGGAGGCTGCCGAATGGGACCCTCCTGGTCACCAGGAGAAAGCCCTGGGCCAGCGAGTAGTCAGTCAGCCTCCTTCGTCCCCAAGGCTGGTGGAACAAGAGGCTCATGGTGAGTCAGGGCCAGGGTGGGCAGCCAAGGCCAGGGTCACCGTGTGCTTCATGGGCCAGCTGTTTTGTTTTTCTTGGCAAATTTTAATAACTATATTTTAATTATACTGTAGAATGCTATATCAGCATGAGTAAGCTAAACTTGAAGCTTACTTGTGAAGAATAAATAGATAGAATATATCTTCTATTCTTTTGTGGTACCAAAAATCACCATCCCCTCAAGAAAGAGTGTTCATGTATAGAACATTCTCTAATGCTGAAGAGTAAAACATTATAGCAACACTATGTAAATATAGTGAACAGTCTCTAGATTATATTTGTGCCATACTGTTTTTTTCTAAACTTAACATAATTTTTAGCTTTCGTTTCCATCAAAACTTTTGTCTTTTCTCTCCCAAGAGCCTTAGAGGTTAAAATGCAATCAGCCTACCATGTAAGGAGATGTTGTCTGTGTACTTTCTCCAGCCAGTTGGGGGATCATTGCGGCTCAGGCCTGGTGAACTCAGAGACTCCATTCAGTATTAAGAATGGGATTGTTGAATTTTACTCACTCACAGAGAAATCACTGTTTCTTCATGTTGTAAGATGTTTTCTGTTTGTGTATTTGTATCATGGTTACTCATCTAAAGCTCTTACTCTGCCTTTATAGAATTCAGTTCCCTTCCTTTCATCATAGCTAAAGTGACTTTTGTGCCTACTATTAACATGATCCTACATCCTTAAATCTCATTGATTACCTCACTTAGGCCTTGGAACATTGGCCCTTGGTCGGTGTCCTTGGCGTCTTCTAAGCAAGGCTGGGCACTTTTCAGAAACGTGGCCAGACTGCGTTTCCTGCTGCTCAGTGCCGCGTGCCAGGTGGTCTGAGACTGCTCCCCACACGGCTGCAAGGCGCTTTACCTGTGGCTTTGGCAGTAACCCGAGAGAGGATCAGAAGGTGGAGAAGCTGCCACGAGTGATTTAGCAGGACTGCCACAGGGACTGCCCCCCACCTCGTTCTCAGCGCAGATTTTCTCTTTGGGAGTACCCAGGTGATTTCTAGTGGCCCAGTTTTGTGTCATCTCCCTGCTTTAGCCCTACTTGCCTAGAGACAACTGTTTCAAATGCCTTTTCTGCTTATACTAGTTTCTAACCACCCAGATTTCTCAAAACCATTTATTCAATGTGTTTTATTTGAGCACTCACTATATTGTGCTAGGCAGGATATAGGGTGCTGGAGATACAGCGATGAACAAGACAGGCAAAACTTCTGCTTTCCTGAAACTTGTGATGAGAGACAACAATAAAAAAGTGTTGCTACCACAAAGAAACCGAAGTGTGTGGGGAACGGCACGTGTTTGCGGTTTGCATCTCTTCTGTCCCAGAATCCCAGGGATCTGGTCCAATCACCTCTGGTCTCTCCTCTTAGTCACCTTTAGGAGCCCAGGTTCCCGTCCATCCTCTGGGGGGTTTGTTTGAAGAGATCTCGTGTGGGTACTTGTCATGAAAACACCTTGGGCATCATCTGGTGTATCCAGTTCTAGTCTCGAGAATTCTGGTTTCCTACTGTGCTCAGCAAGTGGAAAGGTCTTTTCAGGCCAGAACAGCTCTGCACCATCGCGTGTCATGTTGCATCTTAGCTGTTTGATCTGTAGTTCAGGTTATGGGACTTCTCCAATCCTGGAAGGCTGTTGAGCTTTTTAGAAATACTGTACGCTATCTTCATCTTTAAGATGGAACTTGGTCACATCTGTTAAGAATCCAAAGGACACTATGACTTATTTAAATCTTGTCTTGAACCTTGTATTGAACCTCTGTTGGGCACGTGTGCCAGAATTTCTCTTGTTGTTTCTCAAGTCTTTTTAATTTCAGTTTTTTTGTTTGTTTGAGACAGATTCTCGCTCTGTTGCCCAGGCTGGAGTGCAGTGGCACGATCTCTGCTCACTGCAACCTCCGCCTCCCGGGTTCAAGTGATTCTCCTGCCTCAGCCTCCTGAGTAGCTGTGATTACCAGTGTGTGCCACCATGCCCAGCTAATTTTTTTTGTATTTTTTTTTAGTAGAGACAGGGTTTCACTGTGTTACCCAGGATAGTCTCAATCTCCTAACCTTGTGATCCGCCTGCCTCGGCCTCCCAAAGTGCTGGGATTACAGGCACGAGCCACCGTGCCTGGCCTAATTTCAGTTTTTGAAGTGTCCACAAGTCATGAGGCACCAAAACATTTTCACTTGAGGAGCATTGGTATTCCCTGATTAGCCATGAAGCAATCTAGCAGCTGAAGTGTGATATCCTGGGTGCGCAGGTGTTCTGCCTCCCACTGTGTTCTCAGGGCAGTGGTGGTCAGAGGCCCTTCCAAGGAGACATCACTCTGATCAGTTACAGATAGATGTTCTGGAAGATCTGCGGGTGAGTAGATCCAGCAGACTTTCTTCCCACCAACTCTAGAATAAAGGGCCTTATCAGAGTTGACTCTGAGCCTTTGGTAAGGTTTTGTGTGCATGTGATTCAGTTATCTTTGGCAATTCTTTCTCGCTGCAGTGAGAGAGATTAATTGGTTGCTGATCAAACCGCTCGTGCAGATGGGGGGACCTTTGAATTGTACGGCTTTCTCATCTTGACTGCTTTCTTTTCAGGCAGTTGGACTTTGGCCAGGTTTGGCTTTCCCAGAGCCGTTTCTTTCTCTATCCTTTCCTTGGATCCTCGTGGTGTGCCCATTGGATCCTCGGCCTTGTGATCCTCTGGGAAGGGGGGCCAGTTCCACTTTTGCAGCCTTCTGTGCTGGAAGAGAAGTCCAGTGTCCTAGAAGGAGCCTCTTTAAGTTCCCCGTTTCGCTTTCTCTCTCTGCTCTTTTAGTGTCTGAGATTGCCTTTCTTTGAATTTCCCAGCGTTTCTTTTCCTTGTTCCTTCCCTCACCATCTGGAGTCATTTTGGTTGACTGTGTCCTGGCTTTGGCTTCTCCTGGCAGGAAGTCATCAGGTATCCTCTCCAGGTGAGCCGAAATTCCACCCTCCCAGGTTGGACATCATCTTTTAAACCCAATGGTCTACTCCCCTCCTCTACTTTGTTATCTTTATGAAACAGTGATTTCCCATGAGTAACCCTGGTTCTTTTTGTACCAGCGCTTAAATCCTTTCTGTAGACATTGGAAAACCACAAAGAACATGACTGCAATGAGCCTCCCACTGGAGCAGCCTTAACCAACACTTTGGCCAAAGCCCCCCACCTCCCCTGTGTACTGTGTATGTGTTTGGTGGATACAGTATTCCTTTTCAGTGTCCCTAAAGCTGTGACGGGGAGTCCCCACTTACCTAGAAAGCATTACCAGTCACCTACTCTGCATTCTCAGATGCAAACCTTGTGTAGTGTTCTTTTTGCAATGACCTATTTATTTAACCTATTTATATTTATTTAATTTTTACTCTGAAATGTATCCAGTTACAATTGTACTTGCTTAAAGCACATCAGATTTGTTTACCCCTGACCATTTTAAAACTGGAAAAGTGATACTGTATCCTTCCATGGGACGGATGCTTTACAGTAGTGTCATTAAAGGGTGATTAATTTGGTCGGGGTAAAATGTTAATTTTTAGGTGATTTTTAAGAATTCTGTGCCATTGTGTCTTCTGCGTGGATGGTTAATTGTTTAATTGGTATGTATTAATTGTGTGATACAGTCTTCTTTGTGGAACCCAAAATCCTCTTTTTAGCTTTATGTTTTATAAACTGCCAGATTGTACAAGTTTTATGTGTATTTTTAAAGCTTGAAGACACATGAGGGTCATTATCTAAGTTAAACAGCCTATTTTTGTACCTCCTGTACAGTTTTATAATTCTGCCGATTGATGGCGGCATCTTATGTCGAGCCAACCACAATAAAGGTAGTTTTAGATTTTGGAGTCAGGCTCATTTTCTTAAAGATTCAAATACCATTCTCAGACAGGCTGTGCTCACTGTCCTCTTGGGTAGCCGGGGCTGGACTATGAGTCCTTTGCAGCTGGCTCGGCTGGTGGGGGATGGGTGTCCTCATGTCCACAGTGGGGTCCAGGGACTGGGACACCCTCCATGGTGGCTGTGTGTCAGAAAAGCGTCTTTGAAACCTTGCAGGAAGTTCCCAAAAGTATTGATTTGGGCTGAATTCCAGGAAGGTGGCATCTGGGACAGACACGCCACGTGCTAAGAATTGGGCTTCAAAGCAGAGTTTGGGGCATGGATACAGTAGGTAGGATACTGGACCAGGAAACCCAGGAGGGGAGAAATGCCATTGAGGCCAACAAGGGCGGGGAGTGCCCCAAAGAGCGGGTTAGCAGCATGTGGAATGAGCTCAGCTGACGTCTGCTTGGACTTTGCGATCCTCCCAACACACCTGCTCCTTCCCCTGTGCCCTCTCTATGGACAGGTGAGGCTCCACTTGCTCTTGCAGTGCCAGGCCGGGGGCAGCTTACAAGGGAGGACCCCAAGGGCCCACCCACCCCAGGACAGCTTAGCGGGGGCTGCACCCAGCCTGGCTCCTGCCCTCCACAAGCTCCACCAGCCACTACCCCATCCGGCTCCCTTCATGCCTTACAGGGCACCAGGAGCAACCCTGAGACCTCTGGACACACACCTCCTCTGAGATGCAGTCTTGGACACAGCCAACTGCAAGGGCGAATGAAGGGCGGCGGCGAGGTGTCATTGTGTCACCAGTAGAGGGTTGTGACTGCAAGTTGCCCAGGTTCTTGGCATTTTGAACAAATAATGGACAAAATGCCCAGAAAAGCACAGAAAGAAGCAACAAAAAAACAAAAGGGATTTATTGAAAACAAAAGTACACTCCACAGTGTGGGAGCCGACCTGAGCAGCGGCTCCAGGGCCCGGATACAGAATCTTCTTGGGTCCAAACACCCCCTTAGAAGTTTCCCATTGGCCACTTTATGCTCACCTCAGGTAAATGAAGTGGTAGCCCGCAATCAGTGGGTTGCAGACAGCTGCCAACCAGAGGCTTAAGTTACTAAGGTCACACCCCTGTGCAAACATCTGATTGGTTGCCAAAAGCAACCAATTAGGGATGAATTTACAAAGTTATATTTCTGTGCAAATGAAGACTCAGTCTGCAATCAGTTCATTGGTTGTGGACAGAAAAGATCAAAGGGAGTAGCCTCTGGTCCTTTTGTTACTTAGGCATGGAAAGTTAGGGTTTTCCTTTCGATTTAGTTCTAGGGAGTCGGTGTGAAACACCCTTAGGTTCCCTGCCTCCAGACTCTATTCTCCTGCCTCAGTTGGCTGCCTTGTCTCACTTCATGCGGCAGTGTGGGGAAAAGAAAGAGATCAGCCTGTTACTGTGTCTATATAGAAGGAAGTAGACATAAGAGACTCCATTTAGTTCTGTATTTGAAATGCTGTTAATCTGTGACCCTACCCCCAACTTTGTCCTTGCAAGAGACATGTTTGAAGGTGATTTAAGGTTAAAAGGATATTGGGCTGTGCAGGATGTGTCTTTGTTAAACAAGTACCTGAAAGAAGCTTGACGGTTAAAAATCTGCCCCTCCCTGAGATTGGAACATCTCCGGGTAATATGCATTGTGTGTCTTGTTTACTGAGTAAGGAGAAAACACATTTAGGAATAAGGTGGGACTTGCTGGAGCAATACTGCTAAAAGGTTTATGGAGATGTCGCATATACATCTCAAGGCACAGCATTTTCCTTTAAACTTATTCATGTTACAAGGATTTGTTCATATGTCTTACTGCCGATTTCCTCCCTACAATAATCCTATTGTCCAGCCACTCCCTTATCCTTTTAATGATAAAGATAATTCTCAATAAATACTAAGGGAACTCAGAGGCCGGTGCCAGTGTGGGTCCTCTGAAAACACAGCACTGGTCCCCTGGGTCCCGCTTTTCTTTCTCTATACTTTGTCTCTGTATTACTTCCTTTTCTCAAGTCTCTCGTGCCACCTAACGAGAAGCACCCACAGGTGTGGAGGGGCAGGCCACCCCTTCACGGCAGCAGAGACAGCTCTTGGATTCTCACCAGGGCTGGGACTGAGTCTTGAAATGCTCCAGGCCTAGGAGGAGGGCAGGCCCGACCTGGGTGTATTTCTGGGGCCTGGGGACAATTGTCAAAGATGGGGCATGGAGGTGGGGTCTGCAGCTTTGCATGCCAAGTCCGTACTGGACTGCAAAAATGTTCTTTTCCAGATGTTTGATCCATTTCATAAAATATAGCTGGCTAGGTGTGCACACATCTGTATTCCGTCAGTGTCCTTGTTCATACTACCTGGGTATCTGTTCCAGTAGTCACTTCCATGCGTCACTCCCAGATCCTCGTGACAGCTACCTCACCTGTCTGCCTTTCCACAGCGGGCCAGGAACCCATGCTGGAGCGTCCTGTGCCTTGGGGAAATCCCCAATGACCTTATTCCTCTCTCCGCAGACCAGTGTTTCCTTCGCCATTGAAAACATTTAAGATCTTTCACTTTAGCAAGAGACTGACCAGACCCTGTGCCAAGGCCAATAAACAAATCATGAGCCCACCTATCTCCAGGCCAGTTGCTGTGGGCCGAGGGTCAGGGCTGATGAGAACGTAGCAGCCCTGGAAGACCTACCCTTGAAGGCTGAGGGAGCTGAAAGGCTGAAGAAAGAGGCTGACAAATCCAGTTTTCTAAGAAACATTTAATAGGGACATAGAGATAGAAGCCATGTCTCAGGCGGCCATCAGATGAGGGGGTGGATCCCTGCACTGCTACCCTCCAGACTCAGGGCTTATATACCACTGGGGATTTGCCTAAGGACCGGGATTTGCCTAAGTACCAGGATTTAGGGTAAGTTTGCAATAACATCAACCTTTTTTGACCTAAAGGTAAGTACGTGAAAGTAGAAATCTTAGAAGTATTCCCGGAACTAGGGTTAATCGAGGTCAACATGTGGGATCAGCATCCAAGCTAGAGTAGCTTTAGCCCCCACAGTGGGGGTTGAGGGGCAGGACTGGCCAGACAGTAACTGAGTAGACTTGGCCTCTGAGAGGTTTGGCTGGTCAGTGCCGTAAGTGGCGACTGTTGCGTTCTTCCCTTTCCTCTCATCCCTATGCCTCTTGAAACTGCTCTTTCTCTTCCCAGCCCAGCTCCCCTACTGGTTAAAATCACAGAGGTGGTCTTGGAGTTGCTTCCAGGTGACACAAAGCTGGAAAGAGTAATCACCACCAGGACTATGGCCTAGTGAACTTTCTGGAGGATAAGCAGAAGCTGGAATGCTGAGCCAAGACGCGGAGGATGACAGGGAGGCCTGCTTCCATGTTAAAGAGAAAGTGATTGGGTGAGGGCGGGCTGGGGGAGCCTGTCACTGACCAACAGTGGCCAGGAGAGGCCTGGCGCTCCAGTCCCATGTCCCTACTGAGCCTGATGTTCCCTAACAATGGGGCTGAGGACTGAGATGGGGCCATGAGAGGTGATGTGACAGTGGAGGAGAAGACGGTGACAGGGTCAGGGGTTGGAGGGTTGTATGTTGATGGAAGAAAAGGCCATGGAACTGGAAAAGGCCAGGAAGTGGACTCTTTCCAAGACTCTGGGCTTAAGTAATCCTCCTGCTTCAGCCTCCTGAGCAGCTGGGACTATAGGTGAGTGCCACCATACCCGGCTAATTAAAACATTTTTTTGTAGAGACGGGGGTCTCACTTACGTTGCCCAGGCTGGTCCTAAGCTCTGGAGCACAAGCGATCCTCCCCTCTTGGCCTCCCAAAGTGCTGGAATTAGAGGCCTAAGCCACCTTGCCTGGCCGACATTTTCGAATACAGTATAAAAGAATTTAGGCCGGGCGCAGTGGCTCAAGCCTGTAATCCCAGCACTTTGGGAGGCCGAGATGGGCCGATCACGAGGTCAGGAGATCGAGATCATCCTGGCTAACACGGTGAAACCCCGTCTCTACTAAAAAAAATACAAAAAAACTAGCCGGGCGATGTGGCGGGCGCCTGTAGTCCCAGTTACTCGGGAGGCTGAGGCAGGAGAATGCCGTGAACCCAGGAGGCGGAGCTTGCAGTGAGCTGAGATCCGGCCACTGCACTCCAGCCTGGGTGACAGAGCCAGACTCCGTCTCAAAAAAAAAAAAGAATTTAAAAAGATTACCACCCACAAACCCATAACAAAGGAATTACTGGCAGATACATAGTAACAAAAAGGAATTCAGGAGAAGGCAGTGGGATACTAAGACCCACGATGGTAAGTATAGAAATTTGTTTGTTTTAGAGACAATCTCACTGTGTCATCCAGGCTGGAGCACAGTGACCCAATCATAGCTCACTGCTGCCTCGAACCCCTGGGCTCAAGTGATCCTCCTGCCTCAGCCTCCCAAGTAGTTGGGATTACAGACCTATGCAACCCACCTGGCTAATTTTTTCATTTTTATTGTTTGTGGAGATAGGGTCTAAAACTCCTGGGCTCAAGCGATCCTCCCACCTTGTCTCCTGAAGCTCTGAGATTGGAGGCATGAGCTCCTGCGCCTAATAAAATTATTTACAATTAAGTATTTTCATTAATTTCTCTTTGAAAACTTCCCCCTCCCAAATTTGAGTCTAAAATTCCCAAATATGTAGGGAGAGGGGTGCTGAGGTTTGGCAGATATCTGCAAAGGCTCTTGACCTGCTTGGTGGGAGGTTATAGATAATGGTCAACTGTAGACATGGTGAAACAATGAGTTTAAGTAGGCAGGTTAAGTGAGGAGTGACTGACTGCAGGACAGATAGAACCTTTCAAATTACTGGGGCCAGGTGAGGAATGGAACAACAAAATTCAACCGACTATGTGAAAGAGGAAAAACCTGGTAAACAAGAAAAGTACAAATGTAGTCTAAAGGAAAACTTCAAATGACAGAAGTCAATGGCATAAACTCACCTATCGAAGTGCAGCAATTCTCAGGCTGGACTCTTTAAATTTAAACTTCTAAAAGTGTTTGAATGAGTAATTTATGCTTAGGATTCAAAAGTCCAAAACGAGGCCGGGCGTGGTGGCTCATGCCTGTAATCCCAGCACTTTGGGAG
Organism: Piliocolobus tephrosceles; assembly: GCF_002776525.5. NCBI lineage: Eukaryota > Metazoa > Chordata > Mammalia > Primates > Cercopithecidae > Piliocolobus > Piliocolobus tephrosceles. Next base: position 57,844,811 of record NC_045449.1, on the reverse strand, counting down.
GCTGAGGCTGGCGGATCATGAGGTTAGGAGATCGAGACCATCCTGGCCAACAGGGTGAAACCCCGTCTCTACTAAAAATACAAAAAATTAGCTGCGTGTGATGGCAGGTGCCTGCAGGCCCAGCTACTCGGGAGGCTGAGGCAGGAGAATGGTGTGAACCCACGAGGCGGAGCTTGCAGCGAGGTGAGATCGCGACACTGCACTCCAGCCCGGGCGACAGAGCAAGACTCCATCTCAAAAAAAAAAAAAAGGTCCAAAACGATAAAAAGGTGAAATGCCTCCCTCTCCCCTCCCTGGCCCCTTCTGGTAAATCCACCACTGAAGTAGACTGTCTCCTTTGGATTCTAGAGTATCCTTACAGTCGTTGTTTAAGCAAACATGACTTCATATTCTTTCCTCCCATTTTTTATGCACATACTATGCACACCAGTCTGAATCTTGCTTTTTTTTCTCTTTAGCAATATGCCATTTTAAAAGTTAAGGTACAGGCCGGGCGAGGTGGCTCAAGCCTGTAATCCCAGCACGTTGGAAGGCCGAGACGGGCGGATCACGAGGTCAGGAGATCGAGACCATCCTGGCTAACCCGGGGAAACCCCGTCTACTAAAAAAACACAAAAAAGTAGCCGGGCAAGGTGGCGGGCGCCTGTAGTCCCAGCTACTCGGGAGGCTGAGGCAGGAGAATGGCGTAAACCCAGAGAGGCGGGGCTTGCAGTGAGCTGAGATCCGGCCACTGCACCCCAGCCTGGGTGACAGAGCGAGACTCCGTCTCAAAAAATAAATAAATAAATAAATAAATAAATACATACATACATACATAAATAAAAGTTAAGGTATAAAGCTGGGTACGGTGGCACACACCTGTAGTCCCAGGTACTCGAGAGGATGAGGCAGGAGTGTCACTTGAGCCCAGAAGTTCAAGGCCAGCATGGGCAACATAGTGAAACCCTGTCTCTTAAAAAAAAATGAAAGGTTAGGAGGCTGAGCTGGGAGGATTACTTGAGCCCAGGAGTTCAAGACCAGTCTGGACAACATGAAAAAAACCCCACCTCTACCAAAAATAATAATAATAATAATACAGAAATTGGCCAGGCATGGTACGCACACCTGTAGTCCCACTCCTCAGGAGGCTGCAGTGGGAGGGTCACTTGAGCCTAGGTGAGCTGAGGTTGCACCACTGCACTCCAGCCTGGACAACAAAGACAGACCCTGTCTCCAAAAAAAAGGAAAGAAAAATTAAGATATAATTTACATATAGTAAAATGCATAGATCTTAAATGTGTAACTTGACGATTTTTACATACATTATAAGAACCAGTATAACCACCTCCCAGATCTAGATCTAGACATTGAGCATTTCCACCTCCCCAGAAGGTCCTCTTTTGCCCCTTTCGGTCCAAACACACTCTCCATTCCCCGGGGGGTAACCACCCCTCTGGCTTCCATCACCATAGATTAGATCCATCTCTTACTCTTCATAGAAATGGAAGCATGCAATATGTTCTCTTTGTGTCTGACTTCTTTGACTCAATATTGTTTGAGATCATCCATGTCTTTGGGTATATTAGTTATTTGTTCTTTGTTATGTAGCATTTCATTGTATGAATATGCCATACTTTACCTGTTGGTGGACATTTGAATTATCAGTTTTAGCTATTATGAATAAGGTAATTATGAACATTCTTGTATATACTTTTTTTTTTTGAGACAGAGTCTTGCTCTGTCGTCTAGACTGGAGTACGGTGGCTTGATCTCAGCTCACTGCAACCTCCGCCTCCTGGGTTCAAGCAATTCTCCTGCCTAAACCTCCTAAGTAGCTTGGATTACAGGTGCATGTCACCACGCCTGGCTAATTTTTTGTATTTTTAGTAGAGACGGGATTTCACCATGTTGGTCAGTCTGGTCTCAAATGCCTGACCTCGTGATCTTCCTGCCTTGCCTCCCAAAGTGCTGGTATTATAGGTGTGAGCCACCATGCCCAGCCGTATATATCTTTTTATTGTATACCTTAACAATATTCTTGAAGATCCTTCCATATCAGCACATAGGTGCTAAAATTTTTTCATTGTCTAGTATCCCTTTGTATGAATATATAATAATTTACTCATCCATCCTTTAGTGATAGAGGTTTAGGTTGTTTTCAGTCTTTGGATATTACAAATGATGGGCCAATAGGCTGGGTCCAGTGGATCATGCCTATAATCCTAGCACTTTAGGAGGCTGAGGCAGGTGGATCGTTTGAGCCCAGGAGTTTGAGACCAGCCAGGGCAACATGGCAAAACCTTGTCTCTACAAAAAATAAAAAAATTAGCCAGGTTTGGTGGCAGGTGCCTATAGTCCCAACTACTCTGGAGGCTGAGGTGGGAGGATCACCTGAGTTCGGGAGGTCAAGGCTGTGGTGAGCCATGATCATGCCACTGCACTCCAGCCTGGGTGACAGAGTGAGACCCTGTCTCAAAAAAAAAAAAAAAAAAAAAAAAAAAAAAAGCCAACAACAACGAAAACACACACACACACACAAAACACAGAAAGAGAGATGGGAGGAAAACTCAACACTGTAAAGATGTCATACACGACTTCAATAAAAGTCTAAATAGGTTTCTTGTAGAACTGCATAAAGAACAATAACCGATGATTAGGAGAGCTCTGGAAAAGAATAATATTAGGGCATTATCCTTCCAAATGCTATAATATTATAATTAAGACAATGTGGACCAGACACAATGGTTCACACCTGTAATCCCAGCACTTTGGGAGGCCAAGGCGGATGGATTGCTTGAGCCCAGGAGTTCAAGACCAGCCTGGGCAACATAGGGAGACCTCGTCTCTACAAAAAAATACAAAAATTAGCCGGTGTGGTGGTTGAGGTGAAAGGAGGCTGGAGAGGCCCAGGCTCCTGTGAACCATGATGGTTCTACTGCATTCCAGCCTGGGCAACAGAGTGAGACCCTGTCTCAAAAAATATTTTAAAAAATAAATACATAGAAAAAGATACGTCAAACAAATGTTAACAAAATGCTGGTTTAGCAATACCAATCAGATTCTATAGAACTCGGACAAGATCAGGCATGTTCAGAGTGCTATGGCTGTAGACAGAATTCAAAAAGAAAACGATTGAATGGGACAGAAAAAGATAGTTCATTTTTATTAAAAAAAACTGAATAGAACATACCAGGCATGAACCTTACACATCTAACAACATAGCTTCAAAATATATAAGGCAGAAACTGAACTACAAGGAAAAATTTTCAACAATGGATATTTTAACCATCTTTGTCACTTATCAAATAGACCCCCAAAAATGTAAGATGTGGAAGATTTGTACAGCACAATTAGCAAGACTGATGAAATAAATGGTAAAATCTTTTCATATTCAGTAAGTGGGGTCCGGAAATACAACTGCATGACTTGCGGAGCTGCCTTATTTTGAGGTTAACGAGAGGCCTTGCAGAGCCTGCACAGCCGGGGTTCCCCCTCAGCCCAGGCCCGCTAGGTTTGGTGCCACCTGGTGGCAGTTGTCTCCTCCAGACTAAATCACTTACCTTTACAAGGTGGAATACATTTTTACTTGTATTTATTTGTATTTATATATTTTTTGAGACAAGGTCTTGCTCTGTTGCCCCCCTAGGCTGGAGTGCAGTGATGGGATCACAGCTTCCTACAGCCTCAACCTCCTGGGTTCAAGGTGATCCTCCCACCTCCGCCTCCTGAGTAGCTGGGACTACAGGCATGTGCCACCATGCCCAGCTAATTTTTAAATTCTTTTTCAGAGATGAGGTCTCATTCTGTTGACCAGGCTGGTCTCAAACTTCTGTGCTCAAGCAGTCTACCTGTGTTGGCCTCCCAAAGTGCTGGAATTACAGGCATGAACCATTGCACCTGACCAGAATATGGTGTTTTGTTTTTTTTTAAATTTTCTTTGTGCCTAGTTCAGATTGTCTTTCATGAATATGAATTGCTTTAAGAATAAAAAACTACATTTTTCTAAGCCCCTACCCTTCTTGTCTACAACATGAAGAAACCAGTTTGAATGATCCCTAAGATTTCTCTAGCTACACAGACCTATGAGTTGGCACCAAAAGAGCCTCCCAGCTCTTGACATTGGCTGCACCAACTCTCCTGGTTTAGAGCTGCATCTGCTCCAGGGCCCTCAAGCTTGTGGCCTGGGCTGAATCATCCTCTGCTCTGGGCCTGTCATTGCTTCCCAGGCCTTTCCCATCTCAGGAAAATTTCCTCCAGTGTTATCCTCTCCCTCTCTCAGCCCCAGGTCTAATTCATTCCTTACCTTTTTTTTTTTTTTTGAGACAGAGTCTCGCTCTGTTGCCCAGGCTGGAGTGCAGTGGTGTGATCTCTGCTCACTGCAACCTCCACCTCCTGGGTTCAAGTGATTCCCCTGCCTCAGCCTCCCTCGTAGCTGGGATTCCAGGCACGCGCCACAACCCCCGGCTAATTATTGTATTTTTAGTAGAGACAGGGTTTCACTATGTTGGCCAGGCTGGTCTTGAACTCCTAACAGGTGATCTGCCCACCTCGGCCTCCCAAAGTGCTGGGATTACAGGCCTGAGCCACCGCACCTGAGCATCCCCTACTATTGTAGAACAAATTACTCATCTCTTTGCTCATCATTTTCCTCCCGAAGATTTGGACTCATCAGTTGACTCATTTAGGGCAATTTCCCAAAGTTTATGCCTCCAAATATTAGTTCCAAGAGCTATTCAATTATTTAAAAGGGCTCAATCACCAAATCTAGGAAATGCTGGATTAAAAAAAGTTTCATATTTACTGCAAGACTTTTCAGAGGCCTTTAACATGACAACAACATATTCTCCAAGAGGAGATACAACACTTTTATCTCCAATTATTGCCTTTGATTTTTAAAAAATCAACAAAGGAAGGATGTTTGTTATGTCAAAGATAATGCTATATTTTCACCAAATCTTTTTGCATTTTCCTTTTTCTGGGTACTCAGGAAGACAACACTCCCAGCCACCACTGCAGTTAGGTTGGAGCCATGTGACTAATTCTGGCCAATGGGAGTGGAAGCGACATGGTTGCTTCTGAGCCACAGTCTTGAGGAGCAGAACACGCTCCCCCAGCACCTTCTCACTTGGACACAGTGATGGGCGATTGTCGAGGCCTCCCAGCTACTCGGGAGGATGAGGCGCGAGAATCGCTTCAACCCAGACAGCAGATGTTACAGTGAGCCAAGATCGCGCCACTGCGCTCCAGTCTGGGCTACAGAACGAGACTCCGTCTCAAAAAAAAAAAAAAAAAAAAAAAAAAAAAAAAAAAAAAAAAAAAAAAGAAAGAAAGAAAGAAAAGAAAAGAAAAAGAAAATAAAAGTGTGTGGCACCTCCTGATCCTCTTGCACCTGCTTTCACCGTGTGATGCATCTGCTTCCTCTTTGCCTTCTGCCATGATCGGGAGCTTCCTGAGGCCTTCCCAGAAGCAGATGCTGCTAGGCTTCCTGTACAGCCTGCAGAACTGTGAGCCAAAGAAACGTCTTTCTTTATAAGTTACCCAGTCTGAGGTATTCCTTTACAGCAATGCAAGAACGGCCCACCTCCTTCCTCCGGGGCTGCAAAGGGAAGAAACTGAGGGATAAAGAAGAAAGATGGTGAAAAGAAAAACATTTTAAAACCACAGCTACTGCTTAGCACACTTGCTCCTCCCCTTCCACAGGTGAACCATGCCGGACTCTCGATGTGGCAGAGTAGGGAAATATTTATTTATTTATTAGATGGCGTTCTGCTCTGTGGCCCAGGCTGGAGTGCAGTGGGGTGATCTCGGCTCACTGCATCCTCTGCCTCCTGGGTTCAAGGGATTCTTCTGCCTCAGCCTCCCAAGTAACTGGGACTACAGCCTGTGCCGTGGTGCCCGGCTAATTTTTGCATTTTTAGTACAGACGGGGTTTCACCACATTGGCCAGGCTTATCTCGAACTCCTAACCTTGTGATCTGCCCGCCTCGGCCTCTCAAAGTGCTGGGATTACAGGCGTAAGCCACCGCGCCCGGCCCAAATTGATTTTAAAAAAACAAAACAACAACAACAACAACAACAACAAAAACTCATCTCTCTCTTGGATTTTGCCTCTGCTCGTTGCTCTGGCATCTTTCCTAAGGAAACCGTTTATTTCGCCACCTGAGTTCCTAGTAAAGCATCGCAGTTTTATTCTCGCGTTTGGAGAAAAGCTTAGACCAAGAAAAATGGCAGCTGGCAGGTGCCTTCACGTCCAGGGTTTCCAGAAAGAAGACATCTCTTCTCCGCAGAGACCCTCCCACGCTCTCCCTCCCTCAAATTAGTGCATCTACATAGACCGCCCTCCTTATAAACAGTCTCTCAGGGCATCCTAGTCCATTGCAAATCTACATGTGATTGATTGCAGAATCGTAAGGAATGCGCCAATTGCGGGGCGTCGTGTCTTTTAGGGGAGCTGCTCACTTTGGCCACTAGGTGGCGCGCGGTGCAGCCCCCCCCCCCCCGCCCCGCCTGCTCCTCCCGAGCCTGAGCGTTCAGCGTGTCTGCCGCCTCGGCCCCACTCCGCAGGGGGCGCTGATGAGATGAGGCTGAGGTCCGGGAAGACGGCAAGGGCTTGGTTTTGTAAACAACTCCATTCCTCACTCGCTGATGAGTTTTCTAAGTGATGCATATTCACAACTTTGTCCCATCCAAGGACCCAAGAATTAACACATTACATAATATGGACAGCCCCTCCTGTCCAATGGGCATGATTTTGGGGTCTGATATTCTGTGGATCTGTGCAATAGTCAACACACGTGCTGGGGTGTCCTTGGACACAGCCTACAAGGACACAGAGAGATGCACGTCCAGGCACCAACTCACAATAACCACAAACTTTGTTGAGTGCTTCCGTGTACCAGGCCATCAGCCAGTGTTTTACAAATCATCACACTTTCCTCCCAGAAGCCCTCGGAGGGGGTATCTGAAGGGGGCGAGAGGGTCTCTCCAGTATGAAAGCTCACATGTTGAGTCCCAGCTGCCCGGATTTGAATCTCGGCTCAGCCTCTTGCTGGCTGTGTGCCAGCTACTCTACCATGTCTCAGTTTCTTCATCTGCAAGAGGGATAACAACAGTATCGACTCAAGCTTGTTATGAGGATGAAATGGGATGATACTGTAGAGTGCTTAGAACAGCGTGTGGCATATGTAGTAAGCACGTCACAAACGTTGGCTATTATTATTACCCCATTTTGCAGATAAGCAAACTGAAGGTCAGAGAGGTCACGCAACTTGCTCAAGGTCACACAGCCTTATCATTCCACTCTGCCAGACTGAGCTCACAGTCTCTATTAGTCAGTCTATAGTCTGGTGATACCTCTAGTTTCTACTTGTGGTTTTGATGAGCTGGTTGCTATGTAAATTGAAAACACTTTCTTATTCCGCTAAAACAGTGTGGTCCTCATTTCTAAGAAGTTCCCAGGTGATGCTGGTGCCAGCAGCAACAGCATCACCTGGGAACTTCTTAGAAATGCAAGAAAAATCTCAGGCCTCCCTCCAGACCTACTACTCAGGAACTCTAGGGATGGGGCCCGGTGGGCTGTTGCAGCAAGCCCCCCAGTGATCCTGACACACTTTCAAGTTTGAAAACCCTTGCTATAAAATATGTGTCTCATAAAACTAAGTTGCTAGCTTACATTCAATAAACATTTACCTAGCATGATCTTGGCAGTTCAAAGAGGAATGTGCCAGAAACCAAGCAAAGAAGAAAAAGAAATAAATGGAAATGGAAAGTGATCTACTCAGAAGCCACAAAGTTGAGGGAGGAGGTTTACAGAGTGGAATTTGGCCCAAATGATGCCTGAGTAAGTACGTAAAGGGGTCTCAACTCTGGCTACCCAGCAGAACAGCAGGACTGTGTGTGCAGCTCTCAAAGTGGGTACACAGGGTAATCTGCAAGTTCTGGGTGGATCTAGCACCTGGATTGTTAAAAGTTGCATAGATGGCCAGCGTTCATACTTTCTGCTTGTTTGTACAAAGTCACTCTTCTAGAGTAATTGTTGTAATATTGCCAGGCAAGGTGGCAGGTCTGATAAGATTTGATGGAGTGATGGCTCTTAGTCGCTAATAAGAGGCTTTCGTGGAGTGGCATGTCACAGCCAGGGAAGGCTCAGCTCTGTGATCTTCGCCTGCCTCACTTGGGGGACCAGAAGGCAGCTTGTCCTGGAACTGCCTCATTCACAGAAGGCCTCAGTGAGTACAGAAACTGCACATTAAAGGGAAGAGTAAGGAAAATAAGATGGCGAATCCTCAAAAATTAAACAAGATTACCTTTTTATTTATTTATTTATTTTTGTAGAAATAGGGTCTCACTTTGTCACCCAGGCTGGTCTTGAAGTCCTAGGCTCAAGCAATTCTCCCATCTCAGCCTCCCAAAGTGCTGGATTTACAGGTGTGACCCACCTACCCCAGCCAGAATTACCACTAAAAAAAAGAAAAAAGGTTAAGATGGTAAATTTTGTTGTGTATATTTTACCATTGTGATCCAGCATTTCCACTTCTGGGTACACACCCTAGAGAATTGAAAGCAGAGTGTTGAGCAGGTATTTGTACAACCCTGTTGATAGCAGCACTACTCACAATAGCCAAAGGTGGAAGCAACACAGGTGTCCATCAGTATACGAATGGACGAACAGAATGCGGCACACTTGCACAATAGGATATTACTCAGCCTTCAAAAGGAAGGCAGTTCTGGCCAAGCATGGTGGTTCATGCCTGTAATCCTAGCACTTTGGGAGGCCTAGGCGGGTGGATCCTTTGAGGTCAGGAGTTCGAGTCCAGCCTGGCCAACATGATAAAACCCCGTCTCCACTAAAAATACAAAAATTAGCCAGGCGGCGTGTGCCTGTAATCCCAGCTACTCAAGAGGCTGAGGCAAGGCCGGGCACAGTGACTCATGACTGTAATTCCAGCACTCTGGGAGGCCGAGGTGGGCGGATTGCCTGAGCTCAAAAGTTTGAGACCAGCCTAGGCAACATGGTGAAACCCCATTCCTGCTAAAATACAAAAGAAATTAGCTGGGTGTGGTGGCACGCACCTGTAGTCCCAGCTACTCAGGAGGTTGAGGCAGGAGAATTGCTTGAACTCAGGAGGCAGAGGTTGCAGTGAGCCGAGATCATAACACTGCACTCCAGCACTCCAACACTCCAGCCTGGGCAACAGAGCGAAACTCCATCTCGAAAACAAAAGAAAGAAAAGAAAAAGAGAGCACTCCAGAGATGGATGGTGGTGACGGTTGCAGAACAATGTGAATGTACTTAGCACCCCTAACTGTACACTTAAAAGTAATTAAAATGGGCCTAGCACGGGGGCTCATTCCCATCATTTGGGAGGCTGAGGTGGGAGGATCGCTTGAGCTCAAGAGTTTGAGACTAGGCTGGGCAACATAAGAAAAACTCTGTCTCTACAAAAACTACAGAAATTAGCCAAGCCTGGTGGCTACACACTTGTAGTCCCAGTCACTTGGGAGGTTGAGGAGGGAGGGTCACTTGAGCTCAGGGGTCGAAGGCTGCCATGAACTGTGATTGTGCCACTGCACTCCAGCCTGGGGGACAAAAGCAAGACACTGTCTTAAAAACAACAACAACAAAAGATTGGCTGGGCGCGGTGGCTCTTGCCTGTAATCCCAGAACTTTGGGAGGCCGAGGCAGGTAGATCACTTGAGGTCAGGAATTCGAGACCAGCCTGGCCAACATGGTGAAACCCCGTCTCTACTAAATATACAAAAATTAGCCGGTCGTGGTGGTGGGTGCCTGTGGACCCAGCTACTCCGTGGGCTGAGGCACAAGAACCACGTGAACTCAGGAGGCGGAGGTTGCAGTGAGCCGAGATCACACCACTGTACTCCAGCTTGGGTGACTGAGACTCAGTCAAAAAAAAAAAATTAAAATGGTAAATTCTGTTGTGTACGTTTTACCACAATTAAAAACAAAAAGGCAGGGTGGGAGTGGAGCTAAATGAGGCTAGTTTAGGGTGGGAACCTGGGCACAGGAAGCACGTCACTTCTGGTCGGGGGGAGGGAGAAGACTGAATAACAAATTGTGAACTGGGCAGCTGTGACACGCGCATCTTGTCACCTTGTCACCAATTTCCTGCCCAGGATCCCAGAGCCGCCCTTGCTGGAGCCCACAGCGGTAAGGTCGAGCTTCTCACTTTCCCTCCAGTGAAGCTTGGCGGCATGGGAAGAATTTTGGCAGAGTCGAGCTCTGAGTTTTAGTGCGTTCCCCTCTCTGGGCGTCAGTTTCTCCCTGGTAAGTACAGGGGCTGGAGAATCCCCAGCACTCCTGTGGCTCGACATCCCGTCCTCCGTGAAGCTCCCGGCCTGCTGGGTCTCCAAGCTCACGCACTTGCCCTGGTGCTCCTTTCCTGATTTGTCTCCGCTCTCTCCTTCCTCTGCTCTGCCATCTTGTTGGCCGATGTAGAAATGTGGGGCTGCCTCCTTATTTAGGGCTATGATCTGGACCATGTGAGCTGAAGCAGAGGGGAAGGCACAGTCCCTGTTCTCCCCGGCAGGCACAGGGGGTTCATAATGAATCTCAGTCGCTCACGTCTTACCTGCCTCGGTTTGAGGGGGTCTTTCCTAACCCATGGCTCCCATTCCCATGAAGCCTCTTCTTTCTAGGCATGTAGAAAGGTCCTTTTTCCCTTTTATTATTTTTTGTGAAATTTACTATGTAACACATAAAAAGCATATGTAACATACATATCATCATACTGCTCAGTAATATACCAAACACCCCCGAAGCTGCCACTCACTCAGCACAAGGTTGGAATATCACCAGACTGCAAACACCACTTATCTGCCTTATTTTATTTTTTTTTTTATTTTTTGAGACGGAGTTTTCATTCTTGTTGCCCAGGCTGCAGTGCAATGGCTCAATCTTAGCTCACTGCAACCTCCACCTGCTGGGTTCAAGCGATTCTCCTGTCTCGGCCTCCCAAGTAGCTGGGACTATATGGGCGCATGCCACCATGCCCAGCTAATTTTTGTATTTTTAGTAGCGACAGGGTTTCACCATGTTGGCCAGGATAGTCTCGATCTCTTGACCTCGTGATCCACCCGCTTCGGCCTCCCAAAATGCTGAGATTACAGGTGTCGGACTCTGCGCCCGGCCACCACTTGTCCACTTTTATGCTACTTGCCTCCCACCCACAGCTATCCACCCTCTGGAATTTTGTGTTTATTGTTCTCTTGATTATTTTTAGGTGCTTTATTACATATGCATATGTATGTATTTATTTACTGAGATGGGGTCACACTATATTGCCCAGGCTGGAGTGCAGTGGCTATTCACAGGCATGATCATGGCACACTACAGCATCGAACTCCTGGGATCCAGTGATCTTCCCACCTCGGCCTCCTGATTAGTTGGGACTATAGTCTTGAACTGCTGTGCCGGTTACCCTATTTATTTTTATTTGATGAAACAGTTATATAGCATTACTGTGTGCTAGGCACTGTTCTAAATGCTTTAAAATATTTACTTATCTTATTTGTTTAATCTGCACAAAAACCCTATGAGGAAGGTACTATTATTGATTCCATTTTGCAGATGAGGAAATTGAGGCACAGAAAGATTAAGTGATTTGCTCAAGGTCACACAGATAGTAAGAAGTAAGGCCAGGCATGTGTGGCTCACGCCTGTAATCCCAGCACTTTGGGAGGCCAAGGCGGGAGGATCACAAGGTCAAGAGATAGAGATAGAGACTATCCTAGCAAACATGGTGAAACCCCATCTCTACTAAATATACAAAAATTAGCTGGATGTGGTGGTGGGCACCTGTAGTTTCAGCCATTCGGGAGGCTGAGGCAGGAGAATAGCTTGAATCCGGGAGGTGGAGGTTGCAGTAAGCCGAGATCGCGCCACTGCACTTCAGCCTGGGCGACTGAATGACACCCCGTCTCAAAAAAATAAAAATAAAAATAAAAGAAGTAAACACAAGGACATGTCTGGTTCTTAGTGTGACAGTGTTTCTAGGGCATACATCTAAGAATGGAATTGTGAGTTACATTTCCAGGGTATAAGAATATTGAGTTTACAAGATAATGCCTAATTATCTCCGAGAGCACCAATATACGCTCTCGTCAGCAATTAGAAGGGTGCCTATTAACCTGTGGCCTCTCCAACAATTGGTCTTGTCAGATTTCTTAACTTTTGCCAATCTAAAGCATATAAAATAATACCTGTCCCATTGTAATTTTAATTTTAATTTCCCTGGCTACTCTTGAGCTAAAGAATCTTTTCACTTCTTTAGACATGCCTCCTTTTCTTTGAAATGTTTGTGTCTTTTTTTTTTTTTTTTTTTTTTTGGAGACAGAGAGTCTCGCTCTGCTACCCTCTGCTACCCAGGCTGGAGTGCAGTGGCGCCATCTCGGCTCACTGCAATCTCCACCTCCTGGGTTCACACCATTCTCCTGCCTCAGACTCCCAAGTAGCAGGGACTACAGGCGCCCGCCAGCACGCCAGGCTAATTTTTTTGTATTTTTAGTAGCGACGGGGTTTCACCATGTTAGCCAGGATGGTCTCAATCTCCTGACCTCGTGCTCCACCCGCCCCGGCCTCCCGAAGTGCTGGGGTCACAGGCGTGAGCCACCATGCTCGGCCTATTTATTTGTGTCCTAGTCAAAGTTACCAGTTGTTGATTTTATTATTGACAATTTTGAGGTCTTGCCCCAAGGATATGGATGTACTCTCCTATATTTTCTTATGAAGATTTTCTCTCACATATAAATCCTTAATCTAAATGGAATTGATTTCTATATTTGGTGTGAGATAGGGATACATTTCGCCCCTTTTTTCTCCATATGGTTAATCAATTGATCCAGCATCATTTAATAGACCCTTCTTTTACCCAGTGATATTCTATGTTATCTTTGCATCAAAGTTTCAAACAAGCATAGGTGTATTTCTGGGCTCTTTATTCTGTTTCATCAGTTAATTTGCCTATACCTACACTAACACCATATTTTACAGAAAGTCCTAATATCTAGCAGAGCAAATCCCTCTCCTTATTCATTTCCTTTAGGAGTGTCTTGGTTCTTTTGTTCTTCCATATACACCTTAAAATCAGCGTTCAGTTTCCATGAACAACCCTATTGGGGTTAATTGGAATTGCACTGACCCTGTAGATCAGTTACAGAATAATTTACATCCTTATAATATTGAATTTCCTATTCATGAACATGTGTTATCTCTCCATCTATTTAGATTGTCTTTAATATTTTTCAATAAAGTATTGCAATTTTCTTACTATAGGTCTTGTAGTTCTAGGTTTTGTTAGTTTTGTTGCTCTACTTCTTTGACTGTTATAAATGATGTATTTTTTAAATTATGTTTTTGTATGTTACTGATACACACAAGAACAACCAATTTTTGAATATTAATCTTTTAGCTAGTTGCCTTGCTAAAATCTCTAATTACTTTGAATCATTTGCCTGATGATTCTTTTGGATTTTCTACCTAGGTAGTCATACCGTATACAAATATTGATGGTTTTGGTAGCCCTTCCTTCCTTCCTTTTCTCCTTCCTTTCCTTTTACCGCAATGTATAAGACCTTTGGTACAATATTAAATAGAGGCAGAAATCATAGTCATCTTTGTCTGTTCCTGATTTTAAAGGAAGTTCTAAGATTTACTCATTAAAAACAATATGTAAGTTTGTGTAAGTTTTCTTTATCAGGTTAAGAACATTTCCTTCTAATTTGCTAAGAGCTTGTATCATAAAAGGGTGTTGAATGTTGTCAATTTTTAAAATCTGTCGATATTATCATATTTTTTTCTTTTTAAACCTGTTAATGTAAGTTTTATTTTGGGCTCCTTTTGCTCTAAAGCAAAATCCTTTGTTCCAAAGCAGAGGCTGAAGCAAGGACTTAGATTCAGATAGGTTATTTTAGAGGTGATTCCAGGAAGCAGGGAGTGAAGGAGCAGGGAAAACAGACAGGAAGGAAGGAAAAGCCCATTTAAAGGAGGGTGACTGATGTTGCAGCTGTAGACGACGGAAGCTTGTTCTGCTGAGACCTCTGACAAAACTACAGGATGTCTCCCAGAGTTGCCCACTGGCAAGAAGGAGGCTGGAAAGTATATCCACTGGCTCCTGTTCCCCCATGGGGTGAGGATCACATTCTAGGGACCTTAACTCTTCCACACCTCTGGGAATCACTAACTGGCAAGTAAATTTTTCCTAAAGCATCGAAGAAGACCCGGAGGCAAAAAGCAAAAAGAAGCTTGGTATAAGTTTGGGAGTAGGTGGAGGGTCACTGGCAGCTTAAAGGGAGTCTAGGCTTGCACAAAATTATCCACTGTAGGGACAGCTGAAATCAGCAGAGGGCAGAAGTGGTATGACACAGAGCACCAAAGTCTACTATTACCAACATAATAAATAATGTTTATAGACATTTCGTCTGTTGTTAAACTATCCTTGCATACCTGAGACAAACCCAACTAGAACATGATGTCTTTTTTTTTTTTTACACTGTCAGATTTGATTTACCAGTATTTTTCTTATAACTGTTGCATTTATAGTCATGAGTGAAACTGGCCTCTAACGTTGCTTTCTCTTCTTGCACTTGTCTTGTTTAGATATTAATGTTACACTGGCCTCATGGAAAGGGTTAATGTTTTCATTTTTTCCATTCTCAGAAAGAGTTTTTATAAAATTAGAATTACTAATCAGGCACAGTGCTGTGTGCCTATAGTCACAGTTACTGGAGAGACTAAGGCAGGAAGATCTCTTGAGCCCAAGAGTTTGAGACTAGCCTGGGCAATATAGCAAAACTCCATTTCTAAAAAACTAAATAAATAATAATAATTTTTTTTAAAGAGTTACCCTGACTTGAACTTCTGCAAAAACCATCTAGACCTGGTATTTTCTTCATGGGAAGATGGTTAAATTCCCATGGTATTTTCTTCATGGGAATTTAACCATCTTTAAATTGTTGATTCAAGTTTTTTTATTTTATTTTATTTTTTTCTTGGAGACACGATCTCACTTTGTTACCTAGGCTAGAATACAGTGGCATAATCTCAGTTTACTGCAGGCTCAACCTCCCAGGCTCAAGCTATCATCCTAACTCTGCCTCCTGAGTAGTTGTGACTAGCTATCATCCTAACTCTGCCTCCTGAGTAGTTGTGACTACAGATGTGTGCCACCACGCCAGGCTAATTTTTGTATTTTTTGTAGAGATGGGTTTTGTCATGTTGCCCAGGATGGTCTCAAACTCTTGGGCTCAAGGCATCTTCCCACCTCAGCCTTCCAAAGTGCTGGGATTACCCGTGAGCACTTTCATGGGATTACCCATGAGCCACCACACCCTGCCCTGATTCAATTTCTTTAATAGTTGTTAGAACCATTTAGGCTTTTTATTTCTTCTTAAATAAGTTTGGTAAGTTATATTTTTCTGAGACTTGATCTGCTTTGATTCCTATGTTGTAGCCTAACGTTTTTATAGTCTTCTTTATTTTTCATTGTGGTAAAATACACATAACATAAAATGTACCAAATAACCATTTTTAAGCGTACACTTCAGCAATTAATGTTAAGTACGTTCTCATTGTTTTGCAGCCCATCTTCAGAACTTTTTCCATCTGGCAAAACCAAAACTAAACGCATTTAAAGGATTCTCATTTCCTCTCTTCCACAGCCCCTGGCGACTACTGTTTCAGTTTCTGTTTCCATAAATTTGTATAGTTTTCTTTCTTCTCATGTTTATGTTTCCATTTACATTCCTAATCATGTTTACGCGTGCCTTCTTTTTCGTTATATATCGATTTCATTGGAGACTTGCCTATCCTATTGAGTTTTGTAGGGAAGGGTTTTTTAAAAAACATTTTTATTTTAATAGAGAGATAATATCTCACTATGTTGCCCAGGCTGGTCTCAAGCCCCTGAGCTCAGGTGATCCACCCGCCTTGGCCTCCCAGAGTGCTGGGATTATAGGCATGAGTCACCACGCCTGGCCATCAGACTTTTCCTTTTTTCTTTCCTTCCTTCCTTCCTTTCCTTCCTTCCTTCCTTCCTTCCTTCCTT